>NC_056662.1:41093300-41401400 GCF_018350195.1 Panthera tigris
TTCACTGCAGGAGAGTAATAATGCATGTGGACTGGTTTTCCCTCTCCTTCCTTACCAGAGATACTTGGCCCTGCCTTGCATATTCCTGTTTAAATTTGAAGTAATGTGAAATGCATCCCCTTACCATCTTTTTCTTTGCTTCAGAGTAAGAGTTAATAGGTAGCTAGCTTGCTACACATTAGAAAAGTCGCCGAAGGAAAGTGGGGCAATGTAGATTCAGGGTACTGTGTGTAAGGTAGCTCTGCCCTCACTAACAAGCAGGGTGGCCCTGGGCCAGTTATTTAAATTTTCCATGCCTCAGTTTCCTCATCTGTAAGATGGTGATGACAAAATCACCTGTCACGTATGGTTGCAGAGAAACTTCAGTGAGTTGATCCATGTACAGAAATTACAATACCTGCTGCATAGAAAGTGCTCGGTGTTTGGTGTTTCTCATACTTTGATACACTGATGACAAAGTCGAGAGGATCCGCATTTGGAGCTTCTCGAGCCCATTCATCATCCTTCCTAACTGTTTTGAATCCATAAAAACTTCACATTTTCCCTCAACAACAAAAAAATTGTTCTCGGGGTGCTTGGGTGGCTCAGTCGGTTAAGCGTCTGACTTCAGCTCAGGTCATGATCTTGCGGTTTGTGGGTTCGAGCCCCATGTCGGGCTTGGTGCTGACAGCTCAGAGCCTAGAGCCTGCTTGTGATTCTGTGTCTTCTCCGCTCTCTCTCTCAAAAATAAATAAACGTTAATAAAATTAAAAAAAAATGTTCTGCACATTTCCTTTTCAGCACCGTCTCCTGCAGGCAGTTTCGATATGTATATTCTTTTCTATAAAGATAGAACAATTAATGAAAGGTGAGGAGGGAGGCATTTTTCTCTATTCAGAAACTTCTCTCTCTTTGTCAAGATGTCAGTCTTCTGTTTGAGGAGTGCTGATCCAACCATAATTTCTATTTTTTAAAAGAAGATGCCATTGATCTATTGGTAGGTCCATGGAATAAAAGTACTAAAAAACTGAAATTAGGACTTTTTTTTTTTTTTTTTTTTTGCTTTCTTTAGACTCACAGAGCTAGAATCTTATTTGAAACCATTTTGAGAATATAGCTCCACGTTTTGTGTCTATTCACAGTGTCTCTTATTGGAAAGTTGCACAAACGTATTAAAAATTACCCCAATCTACAAACAAAACAAACGAATGTTCTATTACATTCGTAGGGATAGTCTTTATAGCTTTAGGAATATGGGTTCTCTTTTATTTTGGGAATCCAAGGAGACAGAAAGTGGTTGCTTTCAAAAAATTTCAGACCAGGAAAAAAATGCATAACCTTTTTCTCTCATTTTGCAGCATTCTATAAGATTAGAAAATGTAGATAATCTTCAGGATACATCTTCTATGGCTCCCTGGTGTATGGGCACAGATGTTGCAACATTAAGTTTTGAAGTTAGCTCTACCAAAATATGGGTTTTGAAAAGAAGAGAAAATATTCAGCAGAAGTTCATGCTGATAAAATTATACAATAGCACAATGGACATATCCCTGGGAGATCTGAAATACAAAAATTTCAACGGGCATCAAGTGAGGTTTCACATATGGCAGCTTTTCTCTGAGAGCTTCATTGCCTCTTTCTAAATGAGCCCAGTTTTATGCTTCCCCAGCAGGGTCTGCAGCACATATGAAATCCAGTAAAATAACCCCATTTAGGCTGATAACCCTAATAGGAAAGTAATATTATAGGAGATCTCCTGTAAACAGGATCTCATGTTTTAGCATAAAGTAGAAAGCCACCATTAAAACATGTTTCTGAACATGTTTATTTCTAGTTGAATTGAGAAATATTTGACATAAAATCTTAACTATATCATATTGCTGTCATTATTAAAACACATAATTTTCATTTGTGATTTATTATGAATATATTGGACTTTTTCTTCAAGTGTTACATGGAAGGCATACATCCTAATGATTTTTCTTATATCAATTGATAAGTATTTTCTGAAATAGTAATTATTTATTCTCCTAAGGTTGATCAAACTGTTAATAGAGACTTCAGATCTATAGTTGGACTAAGACCTCCTTGGGAAAAGATGGATGTAGACAGGCATAGAAGCAGAAAGTGAAGTAGAAGCCAGCAACAAGTCTAAAATATCATGTTCTCAGGCTTATGTTTTGGCCTCTATTAGGGCTGTGTAACAAAGTGTATGCAAATCCATGGCTTCTGGCTCTGGCTGTGTGGTACCTTTAATGTCTCTGAATCCCAGTTTCCAGGGTCATACAATGAGGGGCATGAACTCAATAATGTAAGTATGAGGTTCCCCGATATCACAAATTTTCTCAGAAGGCCAAAGAACTGCATTCTTGATAAAACGAGGTAGGGAGGGCAACATGGGAGCCAGTGGTCATCAATACCTAGAGAAGGCCGTAATTATGGGTTTTATTCAGTTTTATTTATTGCATTCTATTGATAAAAATGCAGAAATGCCCTGGATCAGACAATAAGATCAGCCAAATCAACCATATTTTATGTCAGGACTTAACTAATAATTGGACTGCTAATTATTCCCAGAAGATATTTTAAATGGGGAAAAAATGCCTTTCGGCTCAAATTAAGTTTCCACACAAATTCTACTCAGAACGAGGCTGGATTTCCATCACCATCTTTCTTACCCATGCAGGAAGCATCCTTTCTTGTAGCTCCTCTGGCCACTGTTTCATCTTTAGGTGAACACATAGTTAGTGAACCACTTTCTTTTATGCTCCTACCAGTCAAATTCAATCGGGATTCATTTTTGTCTATAAAGCACCACTACACAGCCCTTGGTGTTTTCCACTATTTATGGGATTCTTGCATGGCTGACAGAGCCTTTTCCTCTCTGCTTGACAAGCAGCCTCGACACCGACAATGCAGCAACAGACAGCATCTGTGGCATCCAGGCTTTCATACTCCAGCCTGTGTTCTTTGCTCTAGAGAATCAGAGTTCGGGTATAAGTTGATTCACACAAAATATTATATGAGCTTGCACCTAGAGTAATTACTTTCCTGGAACTTTATATTTTCAGAAAGTCTTTTTATCTCATCTTTTCAAATGAAGTCAACTTTAATAATGCTGTGTGTTTTACATTAACAGCGCTACAGTTTAGTTTGGGGGGGGGTTCATGTTCCAATAGTTTCTTCTGTTATTGGTCTGCTTTCCTCATCATATTTTGTAGCTGGAATTTGTGAACCAAATTTTGTTTTAGAATATAAGATAAATTCATAATGCTGATCACTGTACAGGTCTTAGGAATATTTTGAAGTGTTTAATGAAATCCCTTGTATTGGGTAAATATATTGAACATAAAAATTGTAACTTTTTAAGCTTAATTATTTAGGTTTTCTGCATATCTGTCTGTATGCAACATACACATATAGAACCAGTTCATTCAAATTACACTGTATAAGAGGTAAAGACACATGACTCTTTAAAATTCATTTCTAGAATGCTAATCTTCTTCATGTTTCTCCTGCAAATAAAAAATTAAAGTTAACAAATAAAAAGAATGAATACTATATTCAGGTCTACAATAATAATTTTGGTTTCCATACTGCATATCTGTATGTGTGCAAATTTATATTCAACATCTCCTCAATAAGAAAGTATGTATCATGCCTCCTGAATAATAATAATATTATAATATTATTGGCCAAAATTTAGCCTTTTGGCCAAATCCTCTAGCTAGCTTGGATCAGCTTGTCTTTCAAGATTGGGAAAAATTTAGCCTGAACTTCCCTTCCACATGTAAGGGGGAGGGGAGGAAGTACTAGAATTAAGGACATGTGTAGACTTAAGTGAACATCAGGATCAAAACTTATCATCTCTATCTGGGGAGTTTTCAGAGATTATCTCTTCTAATAAATCTCCAGCATCCAGCTTTGTTCCTGGATCCACTTTGTCTTTTTTTTATTTTCTCCCCTCCCTAACTCCCCAATTTCATTTACAATTTGACTTTGTACCAAGCCTAGATTGCCTGGTCTTGCCCTGAGGCATATGGCAATGTGGCTTATCAGAGTAATTTGCAAAGATGAAACAGACCTCTCCCTTAAGTAGAATTCTGTCTCCAGGTGTGGAACTTTTTATTCCTCTCTGTTCCATTAGAGTTCTGCAGCTCTCTGTGCACAGCATACCTTCAATCTTATCACATCTAATGAAAAGATTTGTTCCTGCATCTAACCATAATATTATTTTGCATATATCCTTAAATATTCCAGACAATTAGTTTTCTCTAAAAATAGTGAGTACATTGTTAACATTGGGTGACATGTTCATTATATTTGCCTTCTTCTCCAAGATATTAAATAATGTGAAATTATAGTTTTCAGAAAGATACAATCATGTAAAAGATTTTCTTTAAATCATGAATTAATGAGGGAACTAGTAAGATATAAAACTGATTTAAAAGAGAATTTTAGATGTATATATCTCCATAATATACATACAATCAGGAGTACTGAATATAGCCATGCATACACACTTACACACATAACTCAAGGGTCCTGAAATTTGAAGACAAGTTAATTTTGTGTAGGGCAAGAAAACATATTCCTTCTTCTCCACCAAACCAAATGCATTTGCACGTCTGTAAACAAGTCTCTTCTTCGTCACTACAAGTTTTCTACAAGTTAACTTATTTTTTTTTTAATTTTTTAAATGTTTATTTATTATTGAGGGAGAGACAGAGAGTGAGCAGGGGAGGGGCAGAGAGAGACAGAGATGCAGAATCCAAAGCAGACTCCAGGCTCTGAGCTGTCAGCACAGAGCCCGACGCAGGTCTCGAATTCCCGAACCCTCGAGATCATGACCTGAGCCAAAGTCAGAAGCTTAACTGGCTGAGCCACCCAGGCGCCCCTCTACAAGTTAACTTCTCTCTGTACTGATAAAATAGTCTAGTTGATAGAAAGTTTGTCAAAGGAATAACACACATAGAATCAGTCCCAGAGAGGGTGCTGTACAATACCCAGGAGGGGGTATTCTTCCACAGGAGGTACTTCCTCAGGAGGTGTGGTACTTCCACAGGAGGGCCACACTCTCTTTTGCCCATTATCAAGTCTTAGACAATCTTTCCTGACAGTATATGAAGGTAAAACTGCCATCTTTACCCTTTTTCCCATTTCACTGAATTCATCAGTGTTGGTTATCTGATATGTTTGACAGATAGTCACAAAATGCCAGGGCAGTATTGGGGTAAGGCAGCAACTTCTCATTATGTCTCTGAGATTTCGTTTACTTGCTATCATTTTGTGCCAAGGGCTACTGTAAATGGACATATGCTGTGGATGTAAATATACTTCTAAGATGACACAATTTATGATGCATCATTATTTTACATATCATTAAGAAATTTTTTAAAAATCTTGCCAATTAAAGTAAGAAATGTTGTCATCATTTAGACTTTGTATTTTGCAACTATTGAAATAATTTTATAGTTACAGCTATTAAAATAACTACACACAGAGTTTATCATAAATAACTTTGGAGAATACATAAAGGGAAATGTATTAAATAAATTAGTTAAGGTATTGCTAAAATTTCACCAGATACAGGGTCTACTTCTGAATCAATCTCAATCAGAGTTATCAATATCTGTGTTGTTTCACACATACTCTGCTGTATGGTGTTAAACATGTGGATGATTCAGACTTAAAGAGAATCCAGAAAGAAATTAAAAGGCACTGTGATATTATCATTAAGGTAGAGCTACCTTACTTTTTTGCTTCTACGTAGAGACAATTGCTAAACACTTATGATTTACTACCTCCTCAGTTCCTTCCCTATTTCACTATTATTTCCAAGGGTTTCCCTCTAAGCCATCCAAACCCATTCTGCAAGTTTTGGTACTTCTGTTTTTGGTGTTAGTGCCTATATAGGATCAGTGAATTTCATCACAATGTTCTAGCCAACAAAAATTTTACAATTCTCTATTTCATAGATGTTATGATATGAAAACAGTGCAACTTAGTATTATGAAATGTAATTATTTCCCAGTGCAAACAACACAGCCTAGGTAAGGAAAACTTAATTATTGGTGATATAATCAAGTAAAGTTATTTTTTGCTGCTAACTCAGAAATCTGACTGGCGGTGGAATCCTTGTAAGCACATTCGTACGCTGTTTCCTATTGCATATCATATAACTGAGAGTGATAAATTGTTCCATTCATTCAACAAATACTTATTAAGCACCTAATGTTGATGTATACAGTCAATAGGGAACATATATGTATTACATTTATTGCACTCTGCTGGACTTTGGAATAGGATTCATGCAGAATAGTGAAAAAAAGCATAGGAAATATGAGTTACTTATATAAACATAAGCAAATTATGTATTATGTATTTTAGTTATATACAGTATAAACAAATTTTTTCTTATATATATATCTATGTTGCCTATTTTATGTGTTCATATGTGCTGATTATATATATTACTTATGACTATATATTATACACCTTAGTTATATATAACATATAACACTGACTAGCTTTAACCACGAGTAAGCTGTGTAAGCCTCCTGGAGCCTTAGTTTCCTCTTTAGTGAGAGATGTAGCTGTCCTCATGCCTCTTGGAGTTGCTGAAAAGATGAAATGAAACTATCTTTGAGGAATAATCTGTGGCCTCTAGCAACAACCCATCGGCCAAATCTGGCCTGCTGCCTCTTTTTGTATGGCTTATGAACTAGAAATGGTCTTCACACTTTTAAGTGGTGGGGGGAGCAATGAGCAATAATTTTTGAGACATGAAAATTATATTAAATTCAAATTTCAGTGTGCACAAATAGAATTGTATTAAAACCTGCAAAGACTGAAACATTTATATCTGGCCCTTTACAGAAAAAAAATTTGCTGACTCCTAGTCTATAGCATCTATGTGAAGATAGCCCAAATTACCTTGAAGGTGAAACTATTCATTATCATGCAGGAACTCCTAAGTTACAAAGTCTTTATCAATACACAGACACATGTGCATGTATGTTTCGTTAGTACTGTGAGCACAGGTTTATTCCCACAATGCCTTGCCCAGCTGTAGGCACAACATCTGCCCTGTCCACACCCCTTCCCAAACTGGGGAACTGGGAGAAAATGGCTCCCTTTGATGTTAGCATCCACTAGAGGCAACCCAAAACAGTGTGGCTTGGGTCTCAAGCATTTCACAATTTGGATGGCGAGAAGGAATACTCCAAAGCCTTGGTTCTTTCTCTCTTAGAATGAAAACTTAAGTTTCCTATAAAACATTTTTTTTGCCACTATTTAAAAGAAGAGTCTACCTATTTTTCAGTGAACTGATCTTTACTTTCTCTGAGTAGACTACAAGTGAGACCTTCGTTAAGACCGTGAAGTAAACATCCTAACACAACCATTTTTACGGAAAGACCATTAGGTGACAGAACTCACAAATGCAGGTCCAGTCTGTAAAATGAGTGGGGTGCATAGTTAGAGATCGTAATAATATGAATATGGAAATATGTTCGTTTATACATTTTGTTGTAAAGACCAAACTATTGTCATCCCAAATTTTAACATATAGGCTTAAACTCAGATATTAGTTGGAACATCTACTTTTAAAGACCACAGAAGCTCAACATCTATTTGCATAAAAGATTTTTTTAAAGTAACAGTCACAAAATATATTGGATAAAATATTTACTGTACTTTGCCCATTTCACTTGACTCAGATGAAGGAGCTTCTAGACCCTGTTGATTACACAAAAGGTATATCCATTCTGATTTGGATTTCAAATTTAAGTGCTACTTTTCTCTCCGTTTTAGAAGGAAACTCAATTTCTTTTTATTACTTGTTATACATCAGGTGCCTTCATTTCAGCACAGTATGTAAAGAGCAGGTGGTATAAGGAGTACTTTGAATGTTAATTATTTTTTTCATTTATTTCACTGTGAGGATTTACCTTTCAATGTGTTTTTATAATCAGGATGGAAACAATTAGGGAGCTTGCTGCTTGAATGTTTCACTACATTTATTTTATGACATCTGTTGCAATGATTAAAAAAAGAAAAGATAAGAAAAGAAAAGAAAAGAAAAGAAAAAGGGAGGTAAACATTTTAACAATAGTGAGGGGTTTGGGTTGATTGTATGTGATAGCTTTATTTCATTGTGAATCTTCAAAGGAAGTGTAGTGATAAATCAGTCATGTTTCTAACCAGTAAATACCATCTCATTGTTAGAGCTTACATTTTTGACATAGAAGCATGTCTGTTCATGTTTCAGAGATGTCATAGTTTATTAGTCTTGGATTTTAATTGAAACCAATAGAAAAAAGCTACAGAGAAATAGGAAGGAAAGGGGAAAAAAAGTGGAAATTTCTTTTTAATGACATATTTCAAAGGAGAATGTTCTTTTTCCATTTATCATATTCAGTTCATTCCTCAAATATATGCAAAATTACTTCACCTGTCATTCATTTTCATATACTTTTGAGCATAGTTCATGAAATAATAATATTTGGTATCAGGAGAGGTATGGCTCATAATATATTAAGATATGGACATATAATTTCAATGTAAGGGAATACTTTTCAAAATGAATATAGTCATTTCATAGTGTGCTACATTACTCTTGTTTTTCCTGTTAGCAAATATTATAGACAGGCCTATGCAACCAGAAAATAAAACTTGCATAAAATCCAATAATTATATATAATTAAATAGGATAAGTAATAGCCAGGATAAATATAGATATAGTATGTGTGTGTAAGTCTTTGGGAGAGGTGGGGGAGAACATGTGCCTGAGAACCACACTGTGGTTTTGAAGATGGATAAAGGAGAGGGGACATGAGCAGCCTCTAGAAACCAAAATATGTAAGGAAATGGATTCTTCCCCAGAGCCTCCAAAATGAAGGTAACTCTGCAGACACCTTGAATTTAGTCCCATAAGACCCATTTCAGACTTCTGACCTCTAGGGCTGTAAGAAAATAAATTTATGTTATGGTAAGAACTAAGCCTATGTTAATTCATTACAACAGCAATAGGAAATGAATACAATACCTCTCAACATGGTTTCTTCAAACCATGTTGAAAATCCAGGCTTGTCTTAATAGATCCCCAGAGGAAGGAAAGGCTCCAATATCTTTCCATGTTCCAGTTGGGAATTACCATGAAGTTGTTCCTGTTTCTATAATCTATGCTAAATTAGGCAGCATTTTTATTATTGTGACCCATCCCTTCTTAATGTCAGTCTCCGGTGGTTGCACAACTGAGATTTAATTCAGGTAAATCTAATTACCCTGGCCCCAGTAAGTGGAAATGGAATAGTTATGCATCTCTAGGAGATTAGAAGAAAAGGATTTAAAGGCATTAGGGAAATGGAGAAAAGGAGGAGGGGGAGGAAGAAAAAATGAAAGAGAAGGAAAGGAGGGAGAGAAGGAAGAAAGGATAGAAGGATGAAAAAGAACTGATTTCTAGTTTCTGGTCTGGGAAAAATAATAAAGTAAATATCTAACCAATACTTTTTGGAAATGGAAGGCATAAAATTCATGCCCAATAAACTTTCCAATTTGGCTGTCTCTGACTAATACTGCAAAATGAGAACAGAAAACTTTTTGACCCTAATAGTTTTCTAATAGTTAAAGGCAAAACTGACCACAAACATGGTTGGTATATTATCCTAGCACAGTGGCTCTCAAATTTATGTGTGTATAGGCATTAGAGTGTTTGTGATTTCTGGACCCTATCCCCTAGAGATTCTGATATAGTAGGGCTTAGTGGGCTTGGGAATCTGCACATTTTTTTAAATGTTTATTCTTTTTTTTTTTTTCTGATATACAGAGAGAAAGTGTGCGAGCACATGTGTCCATGAGTGGGGGAAGGGCAGAGAGAGGAGAGAATCCCAAGCAGGCTCTGTGCTGTCAGTACAGAGCCCAACACGGTGCTCAGATCTTACAGACCGTGAGATCAATGACCTGAGCCAAAATCAGGACTCAGATGCTTAATTGGCCCAGCCACCCAGGTGCTGTGGGAATTTGCCCTTCTATCAAGCTCCTAGTTGATGGTGATGCCACCAGTCTGTGGGCCACACTTTGAATGGCACTTCTAGTCTAGTATTTTGCATCCAAATTTAGACCATTCTTTTTGAAAATCGCCTTATACCTTTCCCCCTGCCTTAATTTCATTGGAGGGTGGAGTGTTTAAACATGGCAACAATGACAGATACATAGACAGATGATAGAAAGCATATCCCTTCTCGGTAGATCCAAATCACCTGGATGCCTTGTTAAAAAAAGATGGATTCCTGGGCTCTATGCCTTGAATTCCTGATTCAGTAGGTTGGGGCTAGTGGGCAAGTGAGAGCTTGCATATTTAAGCTCCCAGGTTGATGCCCATGCCCCTGGTCCAGGGAACACACTTTGAGAACCACTGGCAAAGCCCTTGTTTACTATCCACACCAGCTGACTCCCATCAGGCACCATGGGAGGAGGTAGTCTTTTAATATTGTCATGGACCACCAGGATCAGCGGCTGGGATACCAGACATTAGGATACTCGTGAATGTAAGGTAAGATTGGGAACTTCTTCCCAAATGGAGCCCCAGTATGTCTGAAATCAGCTGCTGCTCTTCCCTGTAAGCCTCTCCTCCCATATGTGCCCTCCTGTGGTCAGTGGTGCAGTGTGTCCCTCCCACAGTGTCTAGGAGGCAAGATGGAGGAGAAACACGTGCTACGTGCCTAGGTTAGGAAGATGCAGAAGAGGAGTGTGTCCGTTGGAAAATCGACCCAGTCTACTCCAGGAGCATCCTGAGTATGCCTTTGAGTTGCGTACCTGAAAAAATGTGTTTCTTGTTTTTGATGAGAAGGAAATAACGAAGGAAACAAACATTTTCCTGTTGTTTTAGTAGTTTCACCCATGTTCCGACACAGAGGCAAGACAAAGTAACAGGAAAGAAAATGCCATTCCTTCTGCAAAGGTTGAAAACAAGAACAAACATAGGATTTAGGACATAACTGCTACCCAACTTCCAGGAGTTACCTACACAAAGTAAAAATAAACTCTGATTTAGCAGTCCCCTATCTGATTTAATTTGTCTTCCAAAACCTAACATTTTCTCAGCTGCATTTGAGGGGATGAGTTATTTTTTAAAAAACAAAAAAGGAGAAACCGAACAGGGCTTTTAGAGTGATGCACATAAGCTGTTTGCCATATTGAATCAACACCTGGGGCATTGATGTGAAAGCCAAACGCAGGCTGTTCACCTGGATTGCCAAGTATAACAGAAGCAACTGTCTGGTTGATGCTGTCAGACGGGACGTGCCTTGCGAGGGCTCCATCTGAAGCTGCCTTGAGGACCACGGATAACCTGAAAAGAGGTTGCTCTGAAACCTAATTCCAGTTTAGGAGCAGATCTTTCTCTCCTTTCCATAAACTACCTGTGATTTCTAATTAGAAATGCGCTTCTCAACCAAGCTGACCTCATTCCTTTTTCTCCCTTAAATGAGTGTCCCTTTTTTGGTGTCGATGTTTGACTTTGCTTATTCGCTAAACACTGTTGTTGCCTAGTCCTCTAAGCTTGTCAGGCCTGCCTTTCCCAACATTCCAAGCAGTAATAGTCTCATTGACCCAGTAATTAAAGAAATCCTGTACCTTTCCACTCTGGCTGGCTGCCCTCTTTCTTCTTCACTATTGTTCCTTTAGTAACACCACCAGCAGATGGTTAGAGATTTTTCACCCTTTCAAAAGCTTTATATTTTTCCCATCTCATCAAGCATATCTCAGCCAAATGTAATTAGCTTAAGGCTTTTGAGCCCTCACGGGAGATCAGTAAAAAACCCAAGCAATTTCAATAAAGAGCTTGAAAAGAGGATCCTGGAAGGCCGTGCAAAACCACAGGAGAGCAGCTATTATTTAGAGGCAGGGATCTGTCTCTTCCTCCCTTCCCCCTTTTGGCATTTTAAATTCTCAGAATATTCATGAGGCCTCCAGGGCTTTGGAGATCTGTTTGGACCATTATTGGGTAGGTGGGATATTTAAGCTCTCTTCAGCAAGGTCAGTGTTTGGTTCCTTTTAATTGATTTCAATCAAGGGACCTTTTTGGGTAGCCCTGAGTTACTCCCAAATGGCAAACAGTTTGTTTGCTAAATCTCTTAGTCTTTTCATTCCTTTTTTTTTTTTCATCCTTTAGTTGTTGGAAACTAGCTGGTAAGCCTTCTTTGTAGTTCTGAGCATTTGATACGAAGGCTAAATTAATTAACCTCAATACAGATTTGTCCCTGCCTCTGAGTGGTGGTGAACCCCCTTTCTTTCTGAATAGCCACATGTCCTGCAGAGCTGATCCCAAAACCAGAGCCCTTTTCCCCACACTTAGGAGAAGGCAAGTTTTTGAGACCAACTTAAGCTCTATTTTTATTGAAATGGAGTGAAATAGCGCTTAAGTATGTGAAGCATAGATTTTTTCATGGGATGTGGGGAGAGAGACATGGGCTCACCCTTGAATTATGCTATGTGTGCTTTCCCCAACTTAACAGGGAGCACTCAACAGGGAGGCTCCAGGTCTCAGGTGTTGGGTAGTCAGATGATTGTGTTCTCCTGTCAGTTTCTCATTACTAAGAGTTGGGTGAAAGGGGAATTGTTCTTTGTAACTGCACTACTCCCAGCCTTTTCAGATAAGGGGAATCAATGCCAGCGCTTGATTAAAATGACTTTTTTTTTTTTGTCTCAAGTGAACTAATCAGTTTCTTTGTGGATAGTGAGGCGCAGATATGGATATGCACCTATGATGAAGATTGTTACATACTGATATGCCCCGATTCGAAAGACCCCCCGAAAACAAACCACCAGAGTCCAGAGTCAAAGCCAAGCGGCAAGGGTCGTTTATTGCAGGTTCGAACCCAGTCCTCCGCGCACTCGTTGGTTGCCGGGATGCTAAGAGGCCCCGAGTGAGAATCTTACAGCTTCTTTTATAGACAGGCACAAACAAGTTACGGATTTTTTGAGGTTACAGAGCTGTTATTGGTTGACATTTAAATTTGAACACTCAGCAGAACTTGATTGGTTCCCGCCTTTATTTCAAACCACTCAGCAGAACTTGATTGGTTCCTGCTTTTAGGTCAGACCACAACCAGCACGCCCTGGCTGGTTTCGGGAATGGGGGGGGGGGAGGGGGGTCTTTTCTTTGCAGTTGTGAGTACACCTGGTAATTTTTCTCTTAGTCTCTCATTCCCCCTTCTCTTTGGTGCCTTAAGAGCCAATCTTGGATCTTATGTGTCTGACTCAAATGTTTCGGTAATGACGGGTTGGTATTGGGTCCTAAGGACCATCAGTTGGATCGTGTTAACTCAGTCTTTAATAAAGGCAACTAGTGGGGCGCCTGGGTGGCTTGGTCGGTTAAGCGTCCGACTTCGGCTCAGGTCATGATCTCACAGTCCGTGAGTTCGAGCCCCGCGTCGGGCTCTGTGCTGACAGCTCAGAGCCTGGAGCCTGTTTCAGATTCTGTGTCTCCCTCTCTCTCTGCCCCTCCCCTGTTCATGCTCTGTCTCTCTCTGTCTCAAAAATAAATAAATGTTAAAAAAAATTAAAAAAAAAAATAAAGGCAACTAGTTTATTAATAATATAAGGCCCGAGGGTGAGAAGAAGGAGGAGTATAAGGGGCCCAGCTAGAGCAGAAAGCAGGGTGGCTAGCCATGGGGACTGATTGAACCAAGACTCAAACCAGCCTTGTTGTTGTTCTCGTTCACGCTTCCGTTTGGCCAGGCCTTCTCTAACATTAGCCATGGACTCTCGGACTACTCAGGTGTGGTCAGCATAAAAACAACATTCTTCTCTTAAGGCTGCACATAAACCTCCCTGTTGGAGGAAGACTAGATCTAGCCCCCTTCGGTTCTGTAGGACTACTTCAGAAAGGGAGGTCAGAGATTTTTCGAGGTGCGAGATTGAGTCCTCAAGTCTGGCTATATCCTCATCAATGGCTGCCCTTAGGCTATTGAACCCCCGGTGCTGGATGGCTAGTGATGAGATCCCTGTTCCTGCCCCTATGGTACCGAGGCCAAATAAGGTGGCCAAGGTTATGGCCGTAAAGGGTTCCCGTTTTGTTCTTATTGACTTTCTTGCTTCCGTCCCTTCTGTCCACAGATCATATACAACATTTTCTCGGTGGTAAATAACCCTTGGAAATATTAATACCATGATACAATATTCGGGTAACAAATTAAAAACATCTCTGCTAACACATGGGGTGAGACTTGTCTTAGAACAAATCCACCAACTGTCAGGAGCTGGAATTATCCATTTAGATTCATCTGTAGAGTAATTAGTCGGGGCACAGAGCTGGATATGGCTAGAGGGGATCTTTCCTATACAAGTCCCATTGCTAGTGACCACTTGCAGTGTGAGGCCAGGGCCCTTTCGATTCCACTTGCAAGCTGCTGGTGACTCTTCTCCTGACTGTGAAAAAGGGGCAGCTAGACCTATGGCTTCGTAGAAGGGGGGTTTTATATCATAACATAGCCAGCAGGCCCTGTTGCCTCAGGGTCCGATCGGTTTAAGGCCTCATACGCTGCTGTTAGCAATTTCCATAGGGAGTCTATGCCTTCTGGGTTCTGATTTTCTTGGACAGCTTGTGCTTTTACTCCTGGGGTAAGGGCGGGGGTCCTGCTGGAGGGAGTAGTGGGGATCTGCCTGGGGATAGGCTCGTCTCTTTTTTTTCTTTTTTTCCCCTAATACCTGATTTGGCCCCACCGGTTGTACAAGAGGGGAGACTTTTAATTTTATTTGAATGGCAGTCCCAAAGAGGGGACATTGATATAAGTAGAGTCCCCAAGTGAGTCCTAAGACCCATCGCCTGTCTTTTTTCCCTTCCTCTGTAAATCTTACACGAATAAGGTTACAGTTTTCATCATACCTGGTGCAGGTACATGGTCGGACATAGGACATTTCAATAAATTGGGGTTTTACTTCCCACTTCCATTCCCCATCATTGGAGGTGACACAACTCCAGGCTGCGCAATAGAGGGTCTCAAACCCTCCACATGTGTGCCTCATTGCCCCCGTCCTAAATCCCGGACATGCATAAAATCCATTTCTACTTATTGATACCCTCCTTTGCAGTTGCCTCCATTTACCTCCTTCCATTTCTTCTAATGGACTAATTTTTTCTAAATTAAAATATAAATCTGGCCACCAGGTATTTAATGGGGCAGTTCCTAGGGTTTTGTTGTAGACTTCATGAGTCTCTAAATTAGTAATTTCCCATGTCAAATTATAGGGGTTGTGGGGGTTTGGATTTACAGACAGAATTTGCAGAACAATCAAGAGGAGGGCAAGTACCATAGTTATGGCTCAGTCCATTGGCGGCGTAGGGTCAATTTTAAAGGATTGTCCTTAGTCCGATCAACAGTCCAGGTTGTCTTTGAAGGTCCAGTGAGGTCTGAGAACGGGTCCACTGGTTTGGCGTGGGCGAAATGGATCCAGGTGGCGATTCCGTCTACTTTGATGGCAGTAGGCGTTGTCAGGATGACCTGGAAGGGTCCTTTCCACCTGGGCTCCAGAGTTCCCTGCCGATGACGTTTGACGAGGACCCAATCCCCTGGCGGGAATTGATGTGGAATAGGCGGGGGTCCAGTCTCATAGAGTTCCTTTAATTTGGGCCATACATCTTCATGGACTCTCTGCAAGGCTTGTAGGGAGAACAAGAATTCAAGACTATTATCGTTCTCAGATTTGACAAGGTTATCTTTTAGGTTAGGGATGATGGGGGGTGGTCTACCATGTATTATTTCATAGGGTGTGAGTCCCAGTTTGTATGGGGAATTACGCACCCTGAACAGAGCATAGGGGAGAAGGACCACCCAATTAGCGCCAGTCTCCATGGTCAATTTGGTTAGGGTCTCCTTTAATGTTCTGTTCATTCTCTCTACCTTTCCTGAGCTTTGGGGTCAGTATGCACAATGTAATTTCCAATCAGCCCCAAGTATGGAAGCCAGTCCCTGACTTACCTTAGAGACGAATGCAGGTCCATTGTCTGACCCTATCATTACTGGAAAACCATACCTGGGCAGGATTTCTTCTAGGATCTTTTTGGCTACAATCTGCGCCGTTTCATTCTTGGTTGGAAAGGCTTCAGTCCATCCTGAAAAGGTATCTACAAAAACTAGCAAATACTTATATCCATATTTTCCTGGTTTTACCTCAGTGAAATCTACTTCCCAATAGGTCCCCAGTCTGCTCCCTCTTTGTCTTACCCCTGTTGTCTGAGGATTGCTACTTGCATTGTTGAGTTGGCACACTGTACATTTAGTGACTACTTGATCGACCTTATCAGAGACATTTCTGATTTTTAGTCTAGTCTGTCTCAGTAAGTCCAACATTCGCCGGGAACCTAAGTGGGTGCTGCGATGGATCCGCTCTAGAACTTGCCATCCTAGTTTATCTGGGAGTATAATGCTGCTTTTGGAGTCTCTCCACCAGCCATCTTTGATTCGGGTCATAGGAAGTTTACTCATCCATTGAATGTCGCTTTCTGAATACTCAGGGCTGGGGGGCAATTCCCGGGGTCCGGGGTCTGGCAGCTGTAGGGTCAGCAATTGCGCTGGGGGCCGAGCTATGTTTTTTGCAGTTTGATCGGCCAAATTGTTGCCCCGGGAAACTGGGTCGGTTGTCTTCTGGTGTCCTGGTCAATGCACAATCGCTAGCTTTTTGGGTTCCCATAAGGCTGCTAGCAGGGCTAGAATCTCTTCTCTATTTTTGATGTCTTTCCCTTCAGCTGTGAGGAGCCCCCGTTCTCTGTATATCGCCCCATGTACATGAGCGGTGGCGAAGGCATATCGGCTATCAGTGTACACGGTTAGCTTGCGGTCTCTTCCTAACTTTAGGGCCTGGGTTAAGGCTATTAGCTCAGCCTTCTGGGCCAAGGTTCTGGGGGGTAGAGCTTCTGCCCACACCACCTCGGTCTCTGAAGTCACGGCCGCCCCCGCATACCTTTGTTCTTGGTGAACGAAGCTGCTTCCGTCGGTAAACCAGATGGCGTCTGGCTGATCCTGCAAGTCCTCCCGGACCCCATAAACTTGAGCCAGTATGTCGGCGCAGTCATGAAGTGGGGTTCCCATGTCTGGGTCTGGCAGCAGTGATGCTGGGTTCAGGGCTGTTGTGGGGGTGAAGATGACCCTGAGGGGGTTCAACAGCAGTCCCTGGTAATGAGTGAGTCGGGCATTGCTCAGCCATCGGTCAGGTGGCTGCCTGAGGATGCCCTTGATGGCATGCAGGGTGGTGACTTGTAGCTCTTGGCCCATGGTCAGCTTATCAGCGTCCTTTACCATTAGGGCAGTGGCTGCAATCATCCGGAGACAGGGTGGCCATCCGGCGGCCACTGGATCTAGCTTTTTAGACAGATAGGCTACTGGTCTGCACCAAGGGCCTAAATGCTGGGTTAGCACCGCCTTAGCTATGCCTCGGTTTTCATCTACATATAGGTGGAAGGGTTTGGAGACATCGGGGAGTCCCAGGGCAGGTGCTGATAGCAGAGCAGTTTTAATTTGTTGGAAGGCCTGTTCGGCTTCTTCCGTCCAACTAAAGGGCTGTTGATCTTTTGTTGCCTGGTATAAAGGTTTTGCTAATTCAGCAAACCCTGGTATCCATAGTCTGCAGAACCCAGCCGACCCTAGGAATTCCCTCACCTGTCCTGGTGTCTGCGGTCTGGGAATACAAAGGACAGTCTCCTTCTGGGCATCCGTTAGCCAGTGTTGCCCCCTCTCAGTAAGTAATCCAGGTAAGTTACCTCTGACTTGCAGATCTGAGCCTTCTTTGCTGAGGCGCGGTAGCCTAAGGTTCCCAGAGTTCGCAGGAGAGCTTCGGTTCCCTGGATGCAGGCTTCGGGTGTCTCGGCAGCTATTAAGAGATCATCAACATACTGTAGGAGAGCTATATTAGGGTGTTGTTGTCTGTACTCACTTAAATCTTCGTGTAGAGCCTCGTCGAACAGGGTCGGAGAGTTCTTGAATCCTTGTGGCAGTCTGGTCCAAGTGAGCTGGCCATTTATGCCCCTGTCTGGATCTGTCCACTCGAATGCAAATAGCTCTTGACTTTTAGGTGCTAGTGATAGGCTGAAAAAAGCATCTTTTAGATCCAGAACAGTATACCATTGTTTGTCTGGGCTGAGGGCGCTCAGGAGAGTATAGGGGTTAGGAACGGTTGGATGTATGTCCATAACCTGCTTATTGACTTCTCTCAGGTCCTGCACTGGTCTGTATTCCCTGCTGTTGGGTTTGCGCACGGGCAGCAGGGGGGGTATTCCATGCTGAGTGGCAAGTGCGTAGGACCCCGAAGTCAAGAAGGCGGCGGATGTGCGGTGTGATGCTATTTTTGGCTTCCGCGGGCATAGGGTATTGGCGCACGCGGACGGGGTCCGTCCCGGGCTTGACCTCTATAAATGGGGCTGGGCGATGTTTTGCTAGCCCCATACCACCCATTTCTGCCCATGCATCTGGGAAGCATTGAAGCCAGGGCTTGATGCCCTGATCCAGAGGAGTGGGTTCCTGATGGAGCCTATATTCATCTTCTAGTTTCACAGTGAGTACAGATATGGGTTGGTTGTGGAAGTCAGTCACTGTGGGTCCCCCCAGTTGGAAATGAATTTGGGCCTCCATTTTGGTAAGCAAATCCCTCCCCAACAGGGGGCAGGGGCTGTCGGGAATGACCAGGAAGGAGTGGGTTACCTTCCCATTTCCTAAGTCCACAGTCCTCTGAGTTGTCCAGGGGTACTTCTTTATTCCGGTGGCCCCTTGTACCCAGGATGATTTTTCAGATACTTTTCATGGGGCTTGACCAGAACTGAGTGTTGTGCCCCGGTATCAACTAGGAACTGGACCGGGGTCCCCTCCACTTGCAACATTACCCTAGGTTCGGGGAGGGGATCCAAACCCCGTCCTCCCTATTCTGTATCTTGGGTAAACAGTATGGGGGCTATTTTAGGCTGCCATTGTCCTTGGCTGGGGCGGGGTTATTTCTTCTTGGGGCATTCTCGTATCCAATGGCCTTTTTCTTTACAAATAGGTGCCTGGGAGGGCGTGTTGTTTGAGTGCCTTCTGGGGGTGGCTGTTCTTTCTGGACTATAGCAGCCAGGACTTTAGTCATTTTCTCTGTGGCCTTGATCTGTCTCTCTTCTGGGGCGTCCCTGTTGTTGTAGACCCATTGTGCTATACGGAGCAGATCCTGGATCTGTTTACCTTCTAAATCCTCTAGCCTTTGGAGTTTTTTCTTAATGTCAGGAGCTGCTTGATTTACAAAGGACATAACAACAGCAGCCCGGTTCTCAGGGACTTCTGGATCCATGGGGGTAAACTGCCTAAAGGCTTCCATTAATCTCTCTAAGTAAGCAGCTGGACTCTCTGCCTTTCCCTGTACGACCGAATATACCTTAGCCAAATTGGTGGGCTTGCGAGCTGCAGCCCAGAGACCCGCCATCGGAGTCTGGCGATAAATGAGTAGACTTCCCCGACCTTCTGCCGTGTTGTAGTCCCATTCGTCCTGTGGAGGTCTGGTTAGGGGGAAAGCCGCATTAATGAGGTCAGGGTTAGATGCCGGCCGACCGTCGTCTCCGGGAACCAGCTTTCTTGCTTCTAATTGGATCCTCTCTCGCTCCTCTGTAGTGAACAGGATGTGGAGGAGCTGCTGACAGTCGTCCCAGGTGGGCTGGTGGGTGAACATGACACTGTCTAAAAGAGCTATTAGGTCTTTAGGGTTATCAGAGAATCGAGCGTTCTGTGTTTTCCAGTTGTAAAGGTCACTGGTGGAAAAGGGCCAATACTGGAGTCGGGGGTTGCCTGTTTCATCGGGGGGTCCTATTTCCTGCAGGGGTAGGGCCATAGTGGAGTCGGGGAGGTGAGGGTTTGGCTCATGCTGGGTGCAGCCGCGGGTTCAGCCGGCTGGCCCCTTGCGGTTGTTTTCAATGGGGCCTGGCGCGGCTGCTGCCTCCCGTCCTCCTGGTTCCGGCACAGCTGCCACTTCCTGTCCTCCCGGTTCCCCTGGGGGGGCAACTAGTGGGGTGACTGGTGGGGCGGATGCTGTGGGCAGGGCCTGGGGTACGAGGGGAGGGGGATGATAGGGTGGAGGGTCTAGGGATAGTAGGTCCTGACTATCGGGCAATATGGGATACAAGGGCGCGGCTGGTGTCCTTGATTTTGGGGGATCTGCAGGCCACATGGCAAGGACCTTACACGTTCCCAAGGATAGGAAGGGGGCCAACCAAGGGGGTGGATTTTCCATTAAATTCTGCCATACAAGAATGTAGGGAATCTGATCCGGGTGTCCCTCGCGACCTGGTAGAAAAATCTTTGATTTCACCTTAGCAATTATAGGGAGGCAGAAAGTTCCTTCGGTTGGCCATCCAACGCCGAAGGTTGGCTATTTGGAGCGGCAGAGGGTTATTAATTTTCCCCGCCGGATGTCTAAACTCAAATTCTGTCCTCTGGTTCTCACATCCCTGAAGTTAGCAATGAGGAGAGAAAGAGGAGTGCTTTGAGATTGGCCCATCTGTATCCTGGAGGTGGAGGAAAGGATTAAAAGGAGAAACAGTAAAGTTATGAGGATTTCTGGCTGGGCCAGGCCAGGTCACCTGTGAAAGAGAAGGAGTTTAACACTTAAAAGTTATAGAATAGAGAACACAACACTTAGATCGCTAGCGTGTTTCAGGTGTCTGCCACCTGAACAGAAAAATTCCGATGGGCCCAAAAAGGTGCCCCAGACGGGTGCCAGTGGATGTCTCCTACTGGACCTGACTGACTGCCCTATAGCGCGTCTGTCAGGGCCATGTCAGTCACTGATACAGATCCCATGCGGGAGAGACAGAAACGAACAAACAGAAACGGACAGAGCCAGAAACGAATGGACAAACAGAAACGGACAGAGCCAGCTCACTTACTGATTGGTCTCAGGGACGACCCGTTGACTTGGGGTCTGGTGGGTTTGGGGGATCCCGGACGAGCCCCCAAATGATATGCCCCGATTCAAAAGACCCCCCCGAAAACAAACCACCAGAGTCCAGAGTCAAAGCCAAGTGGCAAGGGTCGTTTATTGCAGGTTCGAACCCAGTCCTCCGCGCACTCGTTGCCAGTGACGCTAAGAGGCCCTGAGCGAGGATCTTACAGCTTCTTTTATAGACAGGCACAAACAAGTTACGGATTTTTCGAGGTTACAGAGCTGTTATTGGTTGACATTTAAATTTGAACACTCAGCAGAACTTGATTGGTTCCCGCCTTTATTTCAAACCACTCAGCAGAACTTGATTGGTTCCTGCCTTTAGGTCAGACCACAACTGGGCACGCCCTGGCTGGTTTCGGGAATGGCGGGGGTGGGGGGGGGAAGGTCTTTTCTTTGCAGTTGTGAGTACAGCTGGTAATTTTTCTCTCAGTCTCTCAATACATGCCACACTTCAGAGGACAGTATAAGGGTGATTTAGGGGCAAATTCCTTTGAGAACTTGGGAAGTGTGTTCTGAGCAGTGTTATGCCATGGCATAGGCTTGGGAAGCAGTCACTAAACATGAATTAACAGCGTCATCTCCAAAATACAACATAATGTTTGAGATGCAATTGATTTACAAAAAGATATAAGCAGGGTGGAAGTTTTCTATAGGCAGGACAAATAAGAACTTGGTCTTTAACAGGTGCTTTTCATAAATGTTAGTTTTACATTGAAGAATGAAAACTTAATTACAGTAAAGCTGCACTATCGTTGCTTAGACTACAGCAGGCCCAAAGAAACCAGACTATCTCAGGCAGGGGGACAGTTCTGGATCACAAAACTAGTTGTGTTGGTGCAGAATGAATAAGGCAGAGAGAAAAGGAAGGGATGCCTAGGTGGCTCAGTCGGTTAAGACTCTGACTCTTGATTTTGGTGCAGATCATGATCTCCAGGTTCTTGAGTTTGAGCCCTATGTTGGTCTCTTCACTGACAGTGCAGGGCCTGCTTAGGATTCTCCCTCTCCCTCTCTGTCTGCCCCTTCCCCACTCATACTCACGGTCTCTCTGTCTGTCTCTCTCTTATTTTAAAGTAAAATAAATAAACTTTAAAAAAAGAAAGAGAGAGAGAAGCAAAAGAAATTGCTCACAAGACCATCAGTTAATAACAAAAGAGACAGAGAAGGAAAAGGACCAGTAGCAAACTTGATATCCAAAAAATGTGCAGAAATGATCTTCTACAGAGCTCCTTATACAATAGTTATGCTATTAGCCAGAGTGCCATTGGCAGGATATCTTTGGTTCATTCCATTTTCCAAATAACTGATGCTTAGTCAGAAAACTTTCGGGGCCAATTATCACTATTTTTTAAATTTACAAAATGATGATATCCATCTCCCTCCATTTTGAAGTTATGGAAATTAAGAGTATGAGAGTTAATGCACCTGAACGGGGTCATACATTTAGTTGGTGGAGGCAGACCAATCCGTTGTCCAGATTGTGGCCCAGTATTACTTTTTCCACCCTACCCGTTCCTTTATAAACTGCTCTGAAAGGTTGTTCTTCAAGGACTAGGATACTCAGTGGAGGTGTCTACAGCATTTCAACTTAGCTCCTTTCTGAAATGGTGAAATCACCCTGCTGTAAATCTTGGATTTGGAATCAGTCCTAAAGGTTGCCCAGTTTAGCTTCCTGCTCTGATGCACAAAAGCATTATTCCTTCCCAGCAGATGCTTTCACCTCTACTACAGAGCATACCCAATGGGGAACTTACTACCTTTCATCGCGGTTCCTTCATCCACTGATGATTCTGAGTGTTCAAATATGAACTGGACTTTGCTGTGCCTTCTGCTTCTTCACCCCATTTCTTCCCTGCGTAGGGAACTGAGATGAGCCTGGCCTATATGGTGAGCGCCCCTTGACTATTTGAAGGTAGTTTGCAGAGTCACTTTCTGTGTATTTTTTTTTAAACTCCCTTTTTAAATTTTTTTTAATGTTTATTTTTGACAGAGACAGAATGCGAGTGGGTTAGGGGCAGAGAGAGAGGGAGACACAGAACCAGAAGCAGGCTCCAGGCTCTGAGCTGTCAGTACAGAGCCTGACGCAGGGCTCAAATTCATGAGCTGTGAGATCATGACCTGAGCCGAAGTCGGACGCTCAACCGACTGAGCCACCCAGACGCCCCTCTGTGTCTTCTTGTTAGCCACTTAATTCATTCCTTCCTTATTTATTCCAAATACCCTTCATATCACAAGGTTTTCAAACCCTTCCTCATTTTGGCGGTGTACTTCTGAGCAAGTTAAATGTGCCAACTTCTCTCTCAAAACATGGACACAGAATTGCACACAATGATCCAGATCTTCACTTGTCAAATTAAAGACTAAAAGAAATTGCTACAAGCCCTGCAAACTCTGTATACGAACGTCTCCCTTTGTGGGATGTTAAAGACTCTGAGTAGTAGTGAGACCAGCAGCCAGTCTGCAGAGGCTTGCAGACTATGCAGGTTCAAAGGCAGGCTCTTCTCTAATGATGCACGAACAAGCTATTTACCCCTGGACTTGGTTTCCCCATCTGTAAATGGGGATAATGGTAGAGGAGTGTTTATAAGGTTCATGTGGCTTAATATGTGTAAAGTTCTAGCAATACCGCCAGGCACGTAGTAAACTCTTAATATTAGTGTGATTGTTCTGAGCAGAAGCCCATACTCCAAACTAAAGAAAACCCTCACATTTAAAAAAAAATTTTTTTAACATTTATTCATTTTTGAGAGTGAGAGAGAGCGGGACGGGGGGAGGGGCAGAGAGAGAGAGAGACACAGAATCTAAGCAGGCTCCAGGCTCTGAGCTGTCAGCACAAAGCCTGACGTGGGACTTAAACTCATGGACAGCGAGATTATGACCTGAGCTGAAGTCAGATGCTTAACCGACCGAGCCACCCAGGTGCCCCAAAAATCCTCACATTTTTATGATGAGCAGAGAGAAACCTAAGAACTATCAGAACACTGAATCAAATGTTACCTCTGCTTTATGATTACTGGGCTAATCTACTCCCTTAGTCCCGACAAGCACAACGTGGGACCACAAGGGTGCCCTGAGAGCCATCTAGGTACTTTGATCCTACAAAAATGCCCCAGCTAGAAGTCCAGCAATTTCCCTTTAGCTGCCAATGTCTTTGATAGTAAGAGACCTCATTAAAGGGATGCAGCTGGTCAAGAAAAACACGTGGAAGCCTTTGGCTTCTGGTAGATGTGCTGTGTCATGAGAATGCATCTGTCACAGCTGGTTCTGTCCCCATGCAGAAGTGACAGGGCCATGCAAACATCTCTAAAGCCTGACCAAAATGGGCCTGCAAACTGAAGGAATAAAACATTCATGAAGGTGGATCTGTGCATGCCCACTGACGTTATTTTTAGGCACTTGGGCACAAAGTGTAAATGCTGCAGCATATATAACATGACTGTCACAATCACAGTTGACATTTGTATAGAAATGGCAAAACAGGGACCCAGGAGCCCAGAAACAGCCCTCCCTCAGCTAGGAGATTTAAAGTTGTAGGACTTATCATTAATTCTATTCTCTTACTTAAGTTTCTTATTATGGGGCTTTATATTTACTAGAACTTCTTTTAACTGTTGCTATTGGATCAAAGTCTATTACAAAGCAGGAGACAGAAAGAACACGTCCTACCTTGTTCAGTTTCATTTCTTCCAGGCCCATCCCATAAAGAAACTCAAAATCCCCAAAAGAGCCACATTCTCAGGGAGAAGTAGATCGAGGACAAACAAAAATTTGAATTCTGGCAAATCGGAAACTACAAGGGATTGCTGCAGAAGACAGTGGTAGCTCTCTTTAACCCTTCTGTAGAGGTCATCCCTGGTGGGTTCGATCTTAGACTACAGTGGAATAAGTCTAATATTTCTCTCTACTGGACTTGATTTCAAATGCCAGGGTTGAGGTTCTTGCTTTATATATAAGCTACATTATCACTGGTGGCTTAATTATTCCTAGGATTATTAATGATTATGAAAATCTCACCTTAAAAAATGCCAAGAGAAAGAGAACCAGATGTGGGTCCTAGTGCATTGGGGTCACCCAGGCAGCATCACACAGCCTAACTGAAGAGAGCTGACCTTCAAAGACCCTTCTCTGCAGGGCTCTCACAGGACCAGCATCTTGTGACATTTTGTGCTGGGTACAGAATCCCACAGGCACTCACTTCTTATCTCAGCGTATGCCAGTGATCACAGCCACAAAGACCAGGGGACAGAATATAAAAGAATAGCGCTTTGTCTTCTTACCATTTTATCTTATTTTCCCTCTAGAATTTATATTTTGTACCAACCATTTCATAACAATAAAGGCAGTTCTAGAGAATGGGAAAAAATAGCACTATGATATCCAGTATTATTATATCAAACTGCTTTGGGCTTTACCCTCTTTAAAGTGTGTTCATGTATTCAGCTACAAGGAAGTTTCTAAAAGTCCTCATGGGCAGCTCATTTCCTTATCTCCCAAGTGTGCTGCTCCTGAGTCATGGTCCTTGGGGTTTTTGAGAACTTAGGGTATGAGAACCATGTTGGGAGATTTAGCATCTCCTCCATCCCTCGTGGGGAATAGACTAGAAATGCCTGGCAATCACCCCCCTCCCCAGTCACATTTTGGGCCCCATTTGGATTCTGACAAATCAGTAACTGGAATAAAAGCAGCCTGATGAGGGAACCCAGACTTGGGAAACCAGAGACAGGGGTGGTACCATCTCAACACACAATTTTATGTGGTCTTATCAAAACCAAAACTTTCTCCTCAAATGGCATTCTCTTTTCATAATCAAGCCAGTCCTTTTCAAATGGCATAAGTGCATTTTCAACATTCCACAGGCATGAGGAAAAGCTTCCCCCAAACAAACTAAACCCATTAATCTCAGGACTTCGAGTATCTTACCCTAAGAGGGAATGGTTTGGGTCACTTGTGTTAGGGCATTGGTGGTAGGGCAGAAATATTTGGTGTCATTGGAAGCACTGTGAACTGGGAATCTGAAGAAATGTGTCCTGATCCACATTTTGGCAGTCTGATTCCTACTGAACAATGGGGTAGGAGACCAAATCCTCAGGATGCGACACTCGCTTGTGAAAGTCCTGTCAGTGTTCACTGACAGGCTAAAATGGCACCAGCTGCATATGGTCAGAGTTTGTGAGGCCAAAACAATAACTACTATGTTACAATGAGCCAGTTAACCCTACCCTTTGGCTGAGACTGGCTTCTGCCTGATCTCTCTGAAATAGACGGAAAGTCCTAATTGTCCAAACTTGAAGTCATCCATTGAAATACCAGCAGATTCTAGTGGTTCCAGGTAGTGCAAATTGTTAGGTGATCCAGAGTGTTAGTCTAGGTCTCCTTAGGACCTATTTGGGATTTATTTGGGAAATACAAGGTATTTCTTAGGGAAAATGCCCATGTGAGAGAAAAGGAGGAGGGGGTTGGTAAAGGCTAGGAGAGCCATCAGATCACACTGCAAGTGTGACCTCCAAGTGAAGGACACAGGGAAGGAAGGTTAAGAGGTGTGTAGGGCAAGAAAGTTTTGGCAAAGCACCCGGGAGTCTCTGAGGGAAATTTAGCCAAGAACAGACCTGCCTCAGTTCCCCTCAGTCACTGCTGGGAGCAACCTGTGAGAACCAGCCTCAGAACAAACACAGTGATGGATTCCAGAGCCCAGCAGGTGGGGCCCCCGGTTGATTATGCTGTCTATAATTGGAGGTCTGCAAGGCACATTCTCATGGCTGCCATACAGAGTCCTGGAAACTTGGGTAAGCATCCAATAAATGACGCTACTTTTTAAGCACACAATATGGGTGTGCAACTAATTCTCAGAAACAGGCCCATTTTTCTAAGTTGCTTACAAAATAAATGAATCAACATTTAGACATTTAAAGTAAGTGAAATTTCTTTCAAAACAATTGCTTTGGGAAGTTGTGTACTGTTATTGAGAGCTCTGAAGTCAATCCTAACTGTGGTCACATCTGAAAGTATACTCAGGACTCACCTTCCCTACCCCACTCTGAATATGCATGTGGCAAGGAAAACAAGACCAAGGTTTTGCAGAGGATTCCTCTGTGAGAAGATCCCAAGGGGAACCCTGCAGGCCAAGCTCACCCTGCAATGGATATGAAGAACCAAAGGTCAGAAGATTTCTGTAACAACATATCAATATTTGTACCCCCTTTTTTCCTTCTCTTCCTTATGCACCACGTAGAATGTGGGGAGCATGTGTTCCCTGTTCTCAGACCCAAATTTCCCAAAGTAGTTCTCAGTTTTGAGGAGTTAAGTTCTCTGCATGCTCTGTCACTCTAAAATGGTGCTGGTGTGTACGAAGCACAAAATTGTGGTGGAAACACCAGCCCAATTCAATGCCTCTATAGGTATGTATCACTTTATTTATATTCCGATGAGCAGCAAGTATTTTGATGCCAATGATTCCTCCCCTTTTTGGGATCAGAACAACAGAATGACTAGCTCTCTATATGATCATTGTTTTGGTACCTCATTCTAGAACATGCTCTTAACATGCCAAGTAAGCTTTGATCATCAAAGATCTGGAGAACATAGTAATGTTCTTAGGTCATCAGGAATGCTTGCAATATGAGACACAAAGTGTGGTGCCTTATGGAAATACTTTTGGGAGTGAAATATACCAGATGATTTGTGTCACCCACATGATTTATCAGCTTTGCATTTTGGAATATGCCATGGATGCCTAGTTGTGTCAAAAGTGTGATAATAGCCAGAGAATATGAAATGGTAAGGGAGTATAAAGACTTCACTGCCATATCATAGCTAATACATTTTCAATTGAATTAGGTTATATGTACATGGACTCAATTAGAACAAATAGAAAGACTTACAATGCTCAACCATATTTCTCATGTAATTTAAATTTTGGCATTATGGGTTTTCCCCTGCATTGTCAAGTTGAATTCAGTGGGGAACAATAATGTCATTAATGGTTTTCACATGGACAACAATGTACTAAAACTCATCCTGGGGTGCCTGGGTGGCTCAGTTCAGTTAAGCATCTGACTCTTGAGATCGGGTCATGATCTCACAGTTCATGAATTCGAACCCTGCATCGGGCTCCATGCTAGCAGTGCAGAGCCTGCTTGGGATTCTCCCTCCCTCCCTCTTTCTCTGCCTCTCCCTCTCTCTCTCTCCCCGCCCCCTCTCAAAGTAAATTAATCTAAAAAAAACTCATCCCTAATCATTCTTTTGCTCAGAAGTATATTCATGGCTATTATTTCCTTAAACTCAAGTTGCCCTAAGAAGCTCACATTTTACATAAACATTAAACTCAGTTTGCTGGCTTCTATGTTCTACCCATCTCTGGTGATGATAGATGTCAGTAATCTTAGACCATTGGTAGATAGTATGCTTATTGGGTGAGGTATTTCAGAAAGTAATGTCCTAAATATTGCAATGTTAAACAGAGACTGGGGCTTCAAACTCATAATTTCAGTTTAGTTTAAAACTGAACAGCTTATCAGTTCAAGATTTCAAGGTGAACATACATGTTCTTTCCCATCCCTCCAAAACACCCCATTGGGATAACAGTATAAAAAAACACAAAGTTGTAGTAAACCCCAACACTGAAGAAATCAGGAGATGGACAATGGATTACAGTAAATTTGCAAATATTAGAAATCAAAAGGAAATATGTTGGAGATGACACGGGGTCTAAAATACACTATAAGAGGAAGTGCCACAGTACAGAAGGAAGTAGATCTTCCATTTTAGAACCTCAGGGTTGGTAGTCAGCAGTAGAGTAACCAGATAATTTATTGTAGGACACTTTTAGAAGTAAAAGGTGATACTAGGACATATGGTCAGTAGGCAGCATGGAGTTCAAGACAAAGAAGAAGAGACAGATATAGGTGGTTAACTATATCTCTTTGGAATAACCAGAGCAGTCAACCTCCTTACCATGGTACCTAAGGGAGCAGGGAGCTCAGTTCTAAAGAAATCAGGAAAATGAAATGAGAATTAGGGTTGTGTGGATGCTACCATTCCTGATTAATGTCCCCTCATTCTAGCAATTGGGGGCCTGACATCTGTCTCCTTGTCATCCTGCCCTAAGGTAGAACCTGCCCATCAACACATACCACTCATTTACATCAGGATTCTTCATTATGGGAGGTGGGGGAGGGAGAGAGACCAATGCCCTTATCAGAGGAACCCGCTATCACCCTGCTTCTTTCATGAATGTGAATGGCAACCTTGAGTCCTCAAACATAATAGGAAATCCAGCACTGTAAATGCAGAAGAGTAAGAGAAAGACTGAAAAACACAGGTAAAAGAAACAGATAATTCAGGATAGTAATTTTGAAAAGAACTATCACAAGAAACAAACAAAAAAAATCACAATAATTTATAATCTCTTGAAGGAAAAAAATCTTCAAAGAGGTTGCAACAATTAGAAAAAGGCAACAATTAGGAGTAAGGAGCGTTTAAATGTAAATGTAAGGAGTGTTTAAAATGTAAAATGAAATTGCCAAAATTAAAAATAAAATCGATATATGAGCTGAAAGATAAAGTTGAGTAAAAAGGCCAAGAAATGGAAAATATGAGAGAAAAGTTGAGGTCTAATTCTCAAAGCAAATTGAAGGAAAGGTCCCAGAACTAAATTATGTGATGAAAAGAGCTCAGGGAGTATCAACTATAAGAACAAAAATGGCCTCACAGAGAAAATGCATCATCATGAAATTTCAAATTGGAAAACTAGCAAACAAACAACAGAATTGAATCTCAGGGAAGATTCTTTTTTATCATAACTCAATATTAGAAGTCAATAGAACACAGCCTGCAAAGTTCTGGGGAAAAAGTGATATTGAATACCTTTCTAATAAGGGTATAGCTGGAATAAATATATTTTAAGATATACAAAGCCTCAAAATGTTTACCTCCAAGTATATTCTTTCTTAAGAAATTACTTGAGAAAGCACACCAACAAAATGAGGAAAAAAACCAAAGTAGAAGAAAACAAGAGATCCAGTAAACATTAGATTCAACCCATTAGAGGGGAGCCTGGGTGGCTCAGTCAGTTAAGTGTCTGACTTTGGCTCAGGTCATGATCTCACAGTTTGTGGGTTTGAGCCCTGCATCGGGTTCCGTGCTGCCAGCTCAGAGCCTGGAGCCCACTTTGGATTTTGTGCCTCCCTCTCTCTCTGCCTCTCCCCCTTGTGCTCTGTCTCTGTCTCTATCTCTCTCAAAAACAAACATTAAAAATATTTTATTTTTTTTTTAATTTTTTTTAACATTTATTTATTTTTGAGACAGAGAGAGACAGAGCATGAACAGGGGAGGGGCAGAGAGAGAGGGAGAAACAGAATCTGAAACAGGCTCCAGGCTCTGAGCTGTCAGCACTGAGCCCGACGCGGGGCTGGAACTCACGAGCCATGAGATCATGACCTGAGCCGAAGTCTGATGCTTCACTGACCCAGCCACCCAGGCGCCCCTTAAAAAAATTTTAGATTCAAGCCAGTAGAGAAACAAAATACCGTAACAACAAAATTTGCTCTAAAATGATGGAAACTATAATGTTTGATGCTACAAACATTCCCTCTGAGTGACTGTAGTGCCATACCATTGGTTCTGTGGTAAAAATCTATGACTGTAGTATACTCCTTGACCTACCTGGAAATAATATTCACATCATTTTGTAAAATGGCCAACAATTTATACTTATTAATTCATAAACCCAAAAGGATAGGTATGATAATCAACACATACAATAGATAATACATTAGATAGATTAGATACATTAGGTAGACAGAATAATCCTTAAAATTCTATCCTATTGTGTAACAAAGCAAATCACATTTTATCCAATAATTTAAAGTATCTTTGGGAATTTAATCCCTTGTATGTATGTTCTCAGTGTTTCGTGTTTTCTCCCCTTTTGCTGTCCTCTGGCTTCTCAGGTAATGCGTCTTTGCTACTTCATGACTGAGCACCACCTCCTCTTACCTAACACCAAAATCTATGGTCTGTTCTCTCTAGTCCAGTCCAGGCTTGGTGATTCTCTGATGACACCACCCCTTGACCTCAACTGGCTCTTCAGTGTGAGTGTGACTCCTAGCCTTTCCCCACCCCCTGGTGGTTCGTCTTGTACTTTTCAGCCACTGAAAGGCTGAAGGCCCCACATTTCACAACTCTGGAGGATTCGACCACCATCAGTGCCCCTTGTAAATGTGCCCTAAGTGGCCTGCTCAGCTTCTCATGGAAGAGGGTTGCATGTTCCCCACTGTGGTCAGCATCACCAGCTGCATTCTGGGTACCCTACCTAGAGGACATGTGGGGACTTCTGACGACAGCAAGGCATGAAGAGATTCTGGGGATCTAAATGTAATCTCACTGAGACACCCCCTTTTCTCAGTTTAAGCAGAAAGGTGGAGGGGGAGATCCTCCTAGGACGTATGCTCTTAATACCAAATAAGAAGTGGAGCTAAAGCCCCTCTTCAGATTTTGGCTTCCCCTCAACCTACCTATGTGCGTCCTCCCTCTGGGTCTTTGGCCTTTATCCCACCTTTGAAAGGAAGTGTCATAAGGGCTAGACTTTACTTTTCCTTTCTGACTAGTACTTCTTCTCAACTTCAACTGTAAATGAGAATTACCTGGGGAGCTTTCAAAAAGCCCAACTCCCATACCATAAGGTAGATCAGTTATATTCGATGATCTTGGAATTGCAGCCAGGCATCGGTATTTTTTTTTTTTTCAACGTTTATTGATTTTTGGGACAGAGAGAGACAGAGCATGAACGGGGGAGGGACAGAGAGAGAGGGAGACACAGAATCGGAAACAGGCTCCAGGCTCTGAGCCATCAGCCCAGAGCCTGACGCGGGGCTCAAACTCACGGACCGTGAGATCGTGACCTGGCTGAAGTCGGACGCTTAACCGACTGCGCCACCCAGGCGCCCCCAGGCATCGGTATTTTTAAAGCTCCGCAGGTGATTCCAAGGTGTACCCAAAGTTGAGAAACCCTGCTCTACATTCTCCCTCCTTTTTGAGGTGGCACCGGCCTTCCCATTTTCTGGTGGCTAAAATGCCCATTGGCTGCTAGAAAATGTGATATGTAGGAAAGAGGAATAAAGCATAATCAGAGTAATATGTTCAATATATTATCTCATTATAGCCTTTATCATAAAAATGGTATTTCTAAGTTCTAACATTTATAATAAATCACTTTGGTTTATCATGTTTATAGACAGAATATAAATGTTTTTCTTGACCATGAAAGAGCAAATTTGTGATGGAAGATGGGAAGAATAAAGGGAGTAAGGAAAACTAGAAGGAAAGGTTGGAGAACTTGTACACAGGTGCTTAAGTTAAAGATGTCAAAGGTAACCCATAGAAAATCTAGAAAAGAGATCTAAATGTTTAGCTCCAGTATATTCTTCCCAGATCAAAACTGTTTACCTCCAGTATATCCTTCCTAGATCAAAATCTAGGAAGAGAGAGGATAGCATATGCAGTATATCACCATTGGTCATTGCAAGACTGAATAGCTATTGTCTAGGAAAGATAAATAAAAATGGCAGCTCAATTCCATGTTATTTAAAGGTAAGGTGACCACCCAGAGAACTAAAACAAATTATAAAGGTTGTCTGTTACAGGTGGGTCTGGGATAAACAAGAGTTCTGTATTTCTGAAGTTTTCCTTTGTACATACAGGTAACAGAAATTACAGATTAAAAAAAAATAATGAAATTGGGATCCCATACTGTGGTGCATATCAAGGGATGGTTTGGGAGAATATCCCCAGTCAAGGTCGTTTTGTTGATGGCAACTGCAGCCCACCACTGACAAATGCAGAATGCTAGAGCCCGAGCCTTTGCCCACAGCAGTGTTTCATGCCTAAGTGGTGGTGCTCTGATTCTCCATGACTATGTCCTTAAGTTTCAGTTAGCAAATTGCCTGCATCGATGTTACTACATTTATAGTCTTTTAAATCGTGTGCACTCCCAGGGAAGATATAGGGAAAGTAACATTTAGGAAGAATCCACAGTGTGGCATTCCGGTTCACCATCTTGCAGATTCTTCTGAACGTAACTCTAAGTGATGACACTCTATTGGTGCAAGAAAGCTTTAGTGGATATTTTTGGTCTATGTGTCACGTGCCTTCAGATGTTTAGAGAAATATCTGTTGAGATAGACCATAGGTTCATAGAGCACTGAATTGAATTAGAGGAACTGTGATATCTCATCCTGGCTGTACCTGTCTCCAGCTGGTTCTGCATCCTCAACCACATCACTTAACTTCTGGAGGATCTACCAAATGAGGGCATCTCCTGATTCAAGTTCTAAATCCCCTTCTGACCTTAACACTGCATGTCAAAACTTTCTTCTAGGATGAGAACTGTTAATGTTTGTCTCTGGGCTTTCTTCAAATTTTCTCTACCACCTCTGTTGAGGTTTAAAATATGGGTCTGCCTTTTAAGCAGGTCAGCAACAAACCTTGTCTTCAGATAGATGGGATTAAAAGTCCAGCTCTATCACTTTTTGGCTGGATGACCATGAGCAAGTTTCCTAAATTTTGCACTCCTAAGTTTCTCATCCATAAAACAGAGATCAGATGTTCACTACTGTTAGAAAGGTTTGATGCATATACCTTCTAGTCAGAAAAAAATTCTCAATAAATGACACCTTATGCTGAGGAAGAAGATGGCATTAGATTCTATTGCATGTTCCATGAATGGGAAGAGAGGTCGTCACAAAGGAGAAGTTCTGTGTGAGTTTGCGGATAACTAGGTCAGATTTTCCCATTTCCCTCATTTGCAAAGTAACAAGCCTTCTGTTCACACACAGAGTCTGTGTGCTGGGGAAACCCTGATCACCATCTGGGTTCAACAGAAGCCAAGAAAAATAACAGGATAGCAGATTTAATACCCCTGGGCCATGTCCCTTTTCTATCCCTGGTCATTTTCTCTAGCCTAAACATCTGTTGTAGTGTTCAATACACTTGACCTTCTTATGGGACAGGTCTCCCTTAGGCCAGGCAAGAGCCCTGCCCTTTCCTCCCAAGGTATCCATGGTCACCTTTGGAGCTTCTTGACTTGTACACCTGTGTGTGTTAGGGTTAGAGTGCTCTGTAATCCATTAAACCTCATCCTTGGCCGATAGAAAGTTGAGAGAGAGGCAGAAGTGGCAGGAAAAAAGGACTACATCCCAATGGCAGTGATTTTTTTTGCTGCTAGGCATCACTCACTCTTCAGAGTTTCCTGATTTTTAGTATGGTAGCAGTATTCCTTCAATCTCACAAAGGGGATGGTTGTTTATTTGTTTGTTTGTTTTCTCATTGTTTTGTTATGGTTCTTACCTTATATCTGTATGTTGTTGGGTCTTGAAGACTAAGAAGGAAGAACTTGTCTGTATTTTTAGAAACCTGGTCCTTTGTTTCTACTCAACCATTTTGTCACAAAGTTCCTTACTGACGGTTTAACCACTAAAAATAAGCAGCCAATTTAAATGCAATCGAAATACCACATGTTAAGTATACATCAAGTGGAAACACTACAGCGCTCTTTCTTGAAGTAAAATCCCAAGTTTAATATTAATGCTGTCCACACAGAATTTTCCTCTTTTGTTATCTCTATAGAAAATAAAAAACAGTGGTGACCTGGGAAGTTGGAGGAGACCCCACATCCAATAGCTTATTACTGAACTAACCCAGTCTTAATTCAACTAACTCAGTCTTTACTTATGTTACAGCTCTGTTCATCCACTTTCAAGCCAAAAACAAAAACAAAAACAAAAACCTATGTTGAATGAGCTCATTTAGAGAATTTTCCTGGATAGAAAATAAATGTTGAATGTTTGTTTTTCCATACAAATCTTATACTTACTTTGTCTTATTCTACAATGAGTACTTTTATTGGAAGTAAGCTGTTTTGGCTACCTTACAATGTGTCTTTGTCACCAAAGTAGCCTCTGTTATGAATCCTCCACAGCATTTAAAAATTTTTATTTATATGCACTTTTAGTTTTCTTTTTCTTTTTAAATATATTTTATTGTTATTATGCCTATTATATAGTTAGTTTTTCTTATAATTTAGTCATGCATTCAGTTGTTTGGTTATACTTTTGAATTTTTGGTTATTTATTGCGATTTTTTTTCTGTAAAGAATTGTGTATCTTTTGTCCATATTTCTAACAGAATATTCTTTTATCCTTACTAATTTATTAGAGTCCTTTATATATTATGACTCTTGTTTTTTTTTTTTTTTCATCTTAAATTTAGAGGTGGCAGAAAACTTAGAGATTATTCTATTTTACCATTTTTTATACAAATTAAGAAAGTGAGGTCAGATGACTTTTCCATTGTCATATAGAGAGTTCATGGACAATCAGGACTGAAAAATTGGTCTCTTGGATCTTTTTTTAGAGGTTTCCCTCTCAACCAGTAGCCTTCTTGCCTCCACCTTTCTCCTTTTTCTCATAAGTTGAGCATTATTAGGTTACTTGATTTGATTCAAAGTAACAATAAGTTGGTTCCCTACCTCAATAAATTAATCACAGCTAGTTGCTGACTCCCAAATCATACCTTAATTCCCGATATGTCCCATGAGCTCAGGATTCATCTAATAAACCTTTCTACTTGGATTTCTCATTAACAGCTCCAACTCAACCTTTCCAAAACTGAGCTTTTAATATCTGCTCCCCATCTGTAATTCTTACAGTCTTCCTCATCTGAGCAAATGGTACTTGTTCATGGTGGTCAGATCCAGAATTTTGGTTATCTTTGATGTGTCTCTTTATTCCCAAGTCCAAGCCCAATTCATCACCAAACCTATGTTTTCAAAATATACCCAGATATGGTCACAACTCTCATTTCCTCCACCTTCTCCCCAGTCAAATTTATCTCTGCATCAATTACCCATCACCTACTTGGTTCCCTGTCTTCATCTTGGGCTCCTTACAGTTTACTGTATCACCACTGCCAAAGTGATGCTTTTATGAAGTAAGAATATAATCTCCCACTTCTCCTCAAAATCTCCCAGTGATATCCAATATGACCTGACATCCATATAGTGACCCATGTAATCTTGACCCACTGTACCCCCAGCCTGCCCTGTTTTTTTTTCCTCTGATGCAAATTTCTCTTTATTTATTCATGTCTGTTTTTCTTCAAGTGTTTTCAGTATCCTCTTGCTTCAGGGCCTTTGCACTTACTGCTCCTATACCTGAAATGTTCACCCACACACACATTCATGTATAAGACGGTGACTACAAGGACATTTTCTACTTTGTAGCTGCTAAATCTTCAGCACCTAGGAAAGTGTCTGACACTAGGCTGGTGCACAATTTACAATTATTGAATGATCAAATGAACTATACTCACTACCCATCATTTTTTGGTGGTGGTGTAAAGAATATACTGCAGCATCCTATGGCCTTTGCAGAACAAAGATAATCCTTCTTAGGAACTGAATCCTTGCATTAGGATAAAATTCAAACTCTTTGTGCTTGTCAGTTTCTCTGACAGCATCTCTTTCCTTTATCTCTCTCCCTCACTACTCTCCAGCTACACTGGCTTCCTTTCAGCTCCTTGAACAGGCCAAGCGTACCTGAGCCTTTGGGCCTTTTTTCTGGATGTGTTTCTTCAGGGAAACACCTGTTCCTGCATCTGCATGGCCGACTTCTCACTCAGGTCTCATTTTGAAGGTCCTTTCTTGGTGAGACCTTCCCCAAACACTCAAACTAAATAACTCTCTTTCACTATGTCTCTATCACACCACATTCTTTTATTTCCGTCAAACATATATCCAGAGAGCAAAGACTTTACCTGTTATTTCCACCACTGTATATTGCCTGGGGTTCACATTATATGATACATGGAGCACACTCACAAAATATTTGCAGGATGAATAAATGTCCTTAATCTAGCTGCTCAAGATCATATGATCTGTGCCTTCAATTCAGCAACAGCCACGTGGTGCTGAAATTGTATATTTGTGAGTCTGTCTCCCACAAATACTGTGAGAACCTCTGGGACAAGTACAATGCTTAATTCATAGTCGCTTCCTCGCCATTTCCCACAGCTCCTGGCACCTAGTGGTACCCCATAGATGTCTGCCAAACTAACACGAAGCAGCATAAAGGCCATTCAGCATCTTCACCAAGCTCATTTCACTGGAGAATATGAATATTCACTTGAGAATAGAGAAAATGAATTACAGACCATAAAATATTAAAAAGTGAATATTATTAGATGGCCAAGGGAAGCCATATGAAGAAGAGTACACAAAAGAGTTAAGACATCGAAAAATTAAGTGCCTAGAATTAGCTTTCAGAGGGAGAAGAAATACAACAGTGAGATCATCAATTCAGGTACTCATTTCAGAGCAATGCCAAGCTTCTGGTGCTATAAATTTACATGGTCCTTTTTTTTCTAGTCTAAAAAATAATATTATTGATGTGCTACATTTAATGGCTCCTGTGAATAAGCCATCTTTTTTGATTACCCAAGCACACTTCTTACAGTAGCTAAACTTTCTCTATCCTTCTCTTCCTCCACCTTCTCCTCCTCTCCTTCCCCTTTTCTTTCCATTCCCCTTTCTCCTTCTCCCTTCCCCCTTCTGCTTCTGCTTCTGCTTCTCCTCCTTCTCCTTCTTCTTCTTCTCTGTCTTCCAGCCCTATCTTCTCACAGATGGTCCTATCTCCCACTTTGTTGAGAAAAATCAAAGTCATTAAAGGAAGAATCCCCTAACCTCATATCTTCTCCACCCAAATTATCTTTGACCCAAACACATCCCTCCTTATTTTCTTCTATCTTGACATAACAGCTACATTTCTTCTTTCTAAAAATTAACCTTAACATTGCCTCTGAATCTCTTTTTCTTTTTTGTCAAACGACATCTTGTCTCCTCAATTATTTCCAATTCCCAGCATCATGTTTATATTTCTTTCTACTTGTTTCTTTCCTTTGGCCTTCAAATATATACAGCTATTCCCTGTCTTAGAAAACTAATGGTTGCTACTGTTTCCCCTCCCTCACCCAGTGGCTATATTTTCCTTCATAATTAGGTCTTATCTGCATAACATACCATCACTGTTATTTCACAATATAGTCCCTCTCTTCTACTCATGCTTCAGATCTCAGCTCTGGTAACATTGGACTGCAAATGTGGATACCAAACTAGGGCTTTCTACACTTCACATTTAGTGACCTCCTCCCAGTGTTGACTCTGCCTGCCTGATATGCAGCATTTATCCCATGACTTGCCCATGACTTGCCCATGACTTTCAAGCATGATGCATGCATACCTACTTTTCCTCCAACATTATTTTTATGGCCTCGGTAAAACAATAAATCATTTTCTAAGATGGCTAAGCACATTCCAAGGGCCAGGCAATGTTTGGACAACATTCATTAACTATTTGAATGATTCATAGGAATAGGACACTGACTAGTTGGATAATCATTCAATTAAATATAAATACGGTTTTTACAGAAATGTAAATAGAGCAAAAAAAAAAAAAAAATGATAGGGCTGAAAAGAGAACCAAAATTCAAAAGTTTAAAAAGAACAAGCTTACTTAGAATAATGGTTACAAAACAGTATGATACATATTTTATCAATTGTAGAGGGAAGAAAACGGGCATAGGAGGGATAACTAGTCACAATTTCATCTGAGTAGCCATGCTGGTGAAAGTGATGTTTAAGCTGAGTGAAAATAGCTGCTTTGAGTAGAGGTAGGCAGATGTTGCAGAGGGAAGGAGCACCATGTGCAAAGGACTACAGGAGAAGACAGTATGATGTATACCTCCCTTAACTTACAGTCAGTGGGCACTTGAGTGCCTACTGACACATCATCAAGATGACTTAACCTTATTTCGTGTGAAGCTTCAGATACTGTGAGGATTTTAAGTAGAATTTGTGGCTCTCTAAAGCCCATGGTCTAGTGTGGGAAAAGTCAAATGGGTGATCATAGTAAGTTCACTGTGAAAGGGAAGAGCACATCCTGGGCTGAGGTTGGGTGACAAGATGAGGAAGGTAAGCTGAGCCTTGAAACAACACTTGCATTCCATGCAGTTATAAAAGTGATCACTGTGACAGATAGACCCAGTACTGGCAATCACACACATTGTAACTTTTTCTAATATGTCCCTTCTAGAAGTGACTCCTGTATTAATTTGAGTAGGCTGACTGCAGAAAACCACCTCATGATCTCAATGACTTACCGGAGAAAAGTATATTTCTTACTCAGCTCACACACTCCAAAGTTGTTCTGAGGAGGGAGACGCCTACTCCACACAGTCATTCAGGAGCCCAGGATAATTCCTTCCTATACATCTTGCAATGCTACATTTTGTAGGGTCTCAGTGTTCAAAATGTGATTCCTGGCTCAGCAGCATTACCATCACTTAGTAACTAGCTAGAAATGCAGATCCTTGGGCCCTATCACGGATCAGCTGAATTAGAGGCTCTGACTATGATTTAGAAATATGTACTTCACAAGCTGTCCAGGTGGTTCTCAAGTCTGAGTGTTGCTGCCAAGGCCTGGTGGATGAGGGCCAAGGTGTGGAGGATCACACAAGGAGGGTATGTAGGTGCCAGTCCCAAAAGTAGCACATGTTGCTTCAGCCCACAGTCCATTGGCTGAGACTCAGTCATGAGGCCCTGCCTACTATTTCAGAAATGGGGACAGGGTATATCGTTCAGCTCTGTGCTCAGAAAGACTACTCCCTCCTCACTGTTCTTCCCAATTCCAGTCCCTCCCCCATTACTTAAATTCATTCTTTGCTCAGTAGTCAGACTAATCTTCCTAAAAGGCAAATCTGTTAGGCCACCCCCTGACTACAACCTCCATGGGTCTCATAGACCTTCTGAATGACACTTCTTAGTCTTCCAAAGACTGGTTCCTATTGCCTCTCTGGCCACCTCCCTTGAACTCTAAATATCAACCATCTTGAACTGTGGCAGTGACAACCGGCTAGTCCTTTCACTGGCCCCACACCCTCTTGTCTGAGCCTTTGTGCCTGAGACTCTTCTCAAGCTCCTTTCTTCCTGGACACTCCCATTCAACCTTCAGGGCTCAGTTTGGATGTAACTTAGTCCAGAAACATCTCCCTGAAACCACTTCCTATCTTTCTCTCAAGACTGGGTAAGATGCCCTCTACTAACCCAGAATAATTCTTATCACTTGGGATTTCAATCGTTTAAGTCTCTAGAGGACAGAGACTATATCTTATAAGTATTGCTTTCTTGTTGCTCATAAAGAGCCTGGCATGTGATAGATACTTAATGAATGTCTGCTAAGTAATTAATTCAAAGTGGCTTAATAGATGCTCAGTGGGTGCTTATAGATGAGAATGTGGATTGTACCACACTTTGGCCAGAATTTGTTATTAAGTCCAATATGTTCACTCTTTCTTAAGTACGGCACCAAAAAAACTACAGCCAAGACTTTCACCTCTGAATATGAGAGGCCTGTACACAAGTGGGACTGGGGTGAAAGAAATCTATCTGCATCACCAGAAAATCATTCACAGTTAATCCATGTTTTTCATAGACCAAGTCTGAATATCTTTCTTCCTTCCATGTGATTTTACATATGTAATTTACAAAAAAAAAAAAAAAAAAAAAAGAATAAGAAAATAAAGAAGCCCAGCATGTGAAGTATAATCAAATTACATTGTTTAGAAAACAGAGAAAATAAAACTTGGTGCTGGTAGGACACAAAGCTCTCTCAGGAGCTTAATCGTTGGATGAATCAGTCCCCTGTTCCTGTCAATGCTTCTGCCATGACTCATTCTGATGGACTAATTTTTAACTGAAAATGATAAACTCAGAGGATGTTCTCTTAAAAATATATAGCAACACCCTTCACAAGGGTATGAAAATAAGTCATATTAGCCTCCAAAAGTTCAGATAATTCCTCATGTAAAGAACATGAGCAACACCAACTGTTGCTGCAACTGTTGTTGCCTATGCTCTCGATTATCTCGTGATTCCCTTCTCTAGTGGGCTTTGTCTTATCAGTTATTTCCATCTCTCTCTCCCTAATGACTGTCTCCTCAATCTATAATCAATCATGACTCCTGCTCCCATTGACAAAGACATACCTAAATAACATCCATGCCATTTGGATTCTCTGTGAAGTAGAGAGGTAAGTGGTTGTAGTTAAAAGGTCTCCTGAGAAGGAAGGTATGTGAAAGTCAACGAGAGGAAGCAGAGTTGCACAGGAGACACAGAGAGGTGACATCACCCCTGCTAGTAAGTGGCAAAGCTGGGATTAAAACCCTGCAAATTCTGGCTTCAGAATCCAAGTGCATACATAACCACTCTCTGTTACTGCCTGTGTCTTCTCCTGCCCTGATAGATCATGCATTTGATTATTACTCAAATCATAGCTTTTCATAATTATTTAACATGGGCCAAACACTCCACTAAGTGCTCCACTGTGTACATTACCTGTTTCTGAGGTAGGCATCACTTTGGGTCTTTTACATATTAGAAACCTGAGTCTCAGTGAGGTTAAAGAACATGCCCAGAATCATTCAGCAAGTAAGTAGCAGAATCAAAATTCACACTTCCAAATCTATGCTCTCAACCAAGATGCCACAGTCCTTTATACTGTTATTGCCTTTGCATTAGGATAGAGCTCTAGTCATCCTTATACTCACATAACCTAACAAATTACAGACGTTGAATAAGAATTTGCTAAATGAATGAATGAATGAATAATGTGCTTTTCCAGAATTTTTGTCTGGAATTAGGAAATTGTCATCTTTTAAAAAGGACATGAGGACATGTTGAGACATCTGGGTGGCTCAGTCACTTAAGCATCTTACTCTTTTTTTAAATTATTTTTAATGTTTATTTTGAGAGAGAGCGAGACAGAGTGTGAGCAGGGGAGGGGCAGAGAAAGAGGGAAACACAGAATCTAAGCTGAGCTGTCAGCACAGAGCCGACACAAGGACTCAAACCCACAAACTGTGAGATCATGACCTAGTTGAAATTTGACATGTAAATGATTGAGCCACCCAGGTGCCCCTAAGCATCTGACTCTTGATTTTGGCTCAGGTCATGATTTCACAGGTTCCTGAGATCGAGCCCTGCAGCAGGCTCACAGTGACAGCACAGAGCCTGCTTAGGATTCTCTCTGCTCCTTCCCAGCTCGTCCATGCATGTGTGCAAAATAAATAAATAAACTTAAAAGAAATAAAGAAAGAAAAAGGACATGTTGTCAGGGCATCAGGGTAGCTCAGTCAGTTAGGTGTCCAACTCTTGGTTTCAGTTCAGGTCATGATATCCAGGTTTGTGAGTTCAAGACCCACAGAGGGTTTCACAGTGACAGTGCAGAACCTGCTTAGCATTCTCTCTCCTTCTCTCTCTGTCCCTCCCTCACTCATGCTCTCTCCCAAAATAAATAAGTAAAACTTTAAAAAAGGGACATATTATTGAGATGATACTATTCCCAATGTTTCAATTATCTTTTAAAAAATATTTGTTCTAGCTGTTATGCTATGAATAAAATTTCTAGTAGTCAATACCTTAAGCACACATACTAGTAGAGGTCCAGGAACCTTAAGGATGCAATTTTGTTGAAAAGCAGCGAATAAGCAGATGATTCTCAAACTTCCATGTACACAGGAATAACTGGGGACAACTAATTAGAATGCAGATTACCAGGCTTCACCAGCCATAGATTCCTATTCAAGAGATTTGATAAGAAGCCTAGAAAAATCTTCATTTTATAATAATATCTAAGTGAGTCTACTGCAGATAGTCCATGGACCACATTTTGAAAAACTCAAGTGAATCACTGGGGCTGCCATTGGCTAATCAACCTCTATGTCACCTATGAGAAATCTGAAAAAAACATACAAGTTTTACGAAGGGTAATATCACTCTTGGAATAAAACTGTTTGATCCATTATTTCCTATAATGATTTTAAGAACTGTGATAAGACCTGAGACCCATAACATGACACATGTGTGTGCCAACTAAGCCTAGTTGGATCAGGGTGGACAGAACAGTTCACAACTGTTTACAACTTTGTACTGATTTGGGGAAGGGGGGGAATGAGCTAATGACTCATTTTGTGTATTCAGTCTGTTAATGTCATCCCGGCAGTTTTATTTTTCATTAATAGTATGTCATTGAAATTAGGATACCTTCAATTATCTATAATTGAATTACTCCTCCATTAGCTATAACTGCATAAGAAAAAACTCCCCTGGCCCACCTGGGTGGCTCAGTCTGTTAAGTGTCCAACTTCAGCTCAGGTCAGGATCTCACGGTTCAGTTTGTTTGCGAGTTCAAGCCCTGCATGGGGCTTGCTGCTGTCAATGTGGAGCCTGCTTTGAATCCTCTCTCTCCCTCTCTCTCTTCCCCTCCCCAACTTGCACTCCTTCTCTCTCTCTCAATCTCTCTCTCTCTCAAAACCAAATAAACATCGAAGAAGAAGAAGAAGAAGAAGAAGAAGAAGAAGAAGAAGAAGAAATCATTTTTTAAAAAAAAAATCCCTAGAGCATTCAATATAGGACAACAAAGAGCTATACCCTTGGGGGAGGTTCAAGGAGAAATAGGGGACAGTGCCTTAATTTGTGTCCCTCCAAAAAGTAGATGCTGAGAAAGACCTTGGGTGTAATTTATTTGAGAGATGGTCTCTAGAAGCACAGGCAAAGGAGAAGGGAAATGAGACAGAAGGGAAGGAACCAATGAAGTATGGGTCATGAGCAGATTACTACTGTGAGAAAATGGGCTCATTCCCACAGAGTGCTCTTTGAGGACTTGTGTAGAACACATCACAGAATTGTTGCATCTAAGGACAGGGAAGCTGGGGCATTATCCAATGGCTCCCTTCCTTCATTGGTCACCCCCGGGCTTGTTAGGTCCCCAGCACTTTTTAGTGAGGAACAGTTAATAAACAAATGATTCTTAGACTTCCATATGCACAGGACCCCTGGACGACCCTATGCTCAGAGCAAACAAGCTACCTGAGCACTGCTAGTGGAGAAGCAGAGAGATGTAGGCACACAATGGGGGAAACTGTCCAAGTACCCAGGGCTACTGTGTCCACTGCAGCTGCAACTCAGAGGTGGCCCAGGCGTGAGGGCCCAGGCACCAACAATAACTGCTCCAAAAGGCCAGGAGACTTGGGTGTCTTACCTTCAGCATTGATGAAAGTAGGTTTTAAAAAAAAGTCTCCCTTAAGAACTTGCACCACAAACTGGTGCTATTCCTGCAGGTCTGTGTCCTGAATTCATATCCCAGTGTGGCCCATAGAAACTGTAGGCAGGGAATTTAATTTAACTGATCTCAGGTTGGCAATGCTGTCCAGTGACTAACAAGCAAATGTAAATCCTCTGTCTGAACTTGGCTTCAATCCAGGTTAATAGCAATTGTAGAGCCATTGATTATTCAATTCATCTCAACTTCCCAGATGTTAAAATGTAGGGGGAGAAAAGGTGTCCTCAGATCAATGACATATAATAGTAGCAATTTAGCCACAAAATAGATAAAACCTCTTTCCTGTGTAATAACCTTAAGTAGCACCCCTTGTCTTACCCCCAACACACACACACACACACACACCACCACCACCACCACCACCATCACCACACTTCTAATACAGGTTTCCTTGTAATGGAAAACACTTACTGGTATATGAGAACCTGTCTGTCTTCTTTCCTTCTCCAAGGTTTACAATCACACAAATAATCAATGTTCTATTGAAATCAGCCAAATAGCAACCGGGTTAAATGTAACAAAACCAGAAATCTGAAATTGGAGGGCAGCTTTTCAGTAGAGCTCTTCCCAGAGCAGGGGGGAAATAATGCAGCTTCTTGCTGCATTATTTTGGACTTTCAAAAAAAATTTTACAGGCAAAAAATGTCTATATAATTCTATAAATTGAAAGAAATTAAGCTCTTATTTTTTCCCCTTTAAAAAGTCTGGTCTTTAGGCTTTTATTTGACAATCACATATGGGCTAGTATACACTGTTATTTTTTAGAAAAGCACTGTGTCTGAGATCAATAAATCAAAATTGGATTGCCTCCTTCTCACAGGTGAATTGTTATCTTGCTAGAGAGATTATGTGGCAGGATCCCTAGTTTGGTAAAGTATGTGAACCAAAAAAAAAAAAAAAAAAAGAGAGAGAGAGAGAGAGAAAGAGAGAGAGAGAAAAAAAAGAATTAAGATTTCTTTGCCTGAAAAGGAAATTCTGGATGTTCCTTTTTCTGCTATGAAAGAATTTCCTGAATTGTCTCTTAGAACAAGAGATTAAATGTCAAGAGATAAAGCAGGTGCAAGGCCCATTATTCAGTGTCCTCCAAGTCCATTCTCTCACTGGAGGTGCTGTTTCCACACAAGGAATAAAGTCACCTTGACAACTACAGAAGGACTACCTATGAGAGTCTGACAGAAGAGGCAAAAAAGGCAGCCAGAGGACTAGGGATCTCTTGGTTGCCAAAATTCTGGAATAAACAAGACATTCCTGACTATGGAAGAGACCAGGATGCCTCAGTCCAGATCATCAGTCAAGATGAAAGCAAAATTCAGCAGTCACAAGTCAGTCAAGCTGTAAAGCACCAGGGCAGTGAAGGAGCTGAGCATCCAGGGGTTCAGGAAAAGGACTGGGCAGTCCAGTGATGTCAACCTGAAGAGACTGGTGCTACAGCATGAATCCAAGGAGACTCCTGAAGCCCAGGGGATGACATCATTACATACCCAACCACTGTTGATTGACCGCCCCCTTTAGTCCCAGGACCGCTAGATCCTCCAGTGGCTCAAGGAAGCCATGAAACCTTATGCTGCTCACATTTGGAATCTTTTCCCTGGATTCCAAACCAAGGCATCATGTACTTCTCACCTCAGTAGGAGGAGTTCCAGAGTGATGTTAATTTGGTTTTCCAGATTAAAGAAGACACGGAGTGAGCCCATCTTGAAAAGGATAATCAAACCACCAAATTTCAACTCTAAAATATCCGGCAGAGAAATATGGTCTGTGCTATAGGACCCTATAGCAGACCCTGTGGGAGGGGCGAGCCTTGGCACACCACCATTTCTACCAAGCCTGCTGCCACTGACCACAGAGAAGTCCCTGGAACCGGACAGCGACCTATTCTCTTCATTGTGAATAATTTTGTGCTACCTTCCCCCAACAAAGCCATCTCAGGATGTGAACGACATCCCAAGCATCCCAAATTGCAGTCCTATTTCAGCTTTCTCACCACTATCACCAGTGTTGGGTAAAGTATTAGGAACAGCCCAGGAGTGGAGTTAGAACTTTTAGTTCCAACCTCATCCCTGGGGTGCGGTGGAGGAAGGAGGGGGCGCTGGGCCAACTGTGCACTTTCCCGAGGCCCAGTGTCCACATCTCCACATCTGTGAAAGGGTTTGGTTGGACTGGAATATGGTCAAGGATCTTTTTTATTTCTGGAGGAAAGCATTCCCATTCAGAAAACAAGAAATAACAGACCTACAACCTAAAAAAGGAATAAAGTCCTTAAACAGAAGAATTTGGCAAACATAACATCAACTTCTCATAAGTAACTTTGAATTCCCTTTAGTCAAAGGCTTCTGGCAGAGTTTAATAGCAGTTACATATTTAGTTACATATTTAGTGGATGTGGCCTAGACAGTCTTTTAGGGTGTGTGTGTGTGTGTGTGTGTGTGTGTGTATTTGAGTTTGCTCTGGTGGTGATAAACTCTCAGAAGGCATCAAAATTGTTAAATCCAAATAAGCTCCAAGGTTAAGATCCGGGCATCTATGACAGGGCTTTGTGAAGAAAAGCTGAAAAGAAAATGGGTTTGAGTTTAATACCAGGTGTGTTTGAAAACTTTTCCTACTAGGAAAACTTGTATCTTTTTTTTTTTCTAAAGCTAAAAGACTTGGTGTTGAGGGGCCAAGACCAGAAATGGAATTATTGTAGCAGAGCTGAACTCACTTACTTACAGTTCAGAGCCCTCTAATAACCATCCTCTGGTGCTTCTGTAAATCTTCTAGTTATTTCTTGGATGCAGCTTTCTTCCTGGGTGTAGATTTCTAGTACTTTGATCATAAACAAAGGTGTTGCACTAGGCCTTATTAAATGTTCAGAATAAATTGTGCTATTTCGGAAAATGCAACATACAAAAAGAGCAAAATCTAGTGGAAATGATTAAGGAGTCTATAATTAAGGATATATAGGATTAAATTATCCTTTGACTAAAGAGCTATATACTTAATCGTGCAGGGTTGCAACCAAAACAGTCAGAGGCACTTTCTTTCAGGAGCCTTAAATGTACAATGAAGTTTCTGAGAATCCAGCTTTGGTTATTGCCAGCAGTAAGTTCCTTCTTATGAAAGATTTCACATAAAGCACCATTGAAAAGCCCAAAGTTGCCCCACTGTGGCTCCTTACATAGTTAAAACCCTATTAGAGTGAAGGAATCAAGAGACTCCTCTTGAAAAAATACATATCTCTGTGTTCACTAGGACCCTGCTGTGTGCAGATTTATCTGGTTGCTGTAGAGAAACAAAAGCCACAAAGGGTGTGTGATGGTGTGTGGGGGAGTTTGAGAGACACCCAATCTGTATTATTCCTGCTGGAAAGACCCTGATCTGAGACCAGCACTGGCAGCCTCCAGCTGAGAAGGGCCTCCTTGTAGTCTCCATCCCTGCCAGGCCCTGGAGGGGGTGGGGAATGCATAATGAGGCCGAATGAGAATTAGATGCCTAATTGGGGCCTGGAAAAGGGAAAGAAAAAGCCAGAGGCGCGTGGAATGTGATCAGCATCTAGCTCAGTTAACCCAAATGTGACAACACCTGGGAAGCCTTCGGTGGTTGTGATAATGCACAGAGGAACTTGAACTGCTTTTTAGATTTTGTGGGAGCAGCACAACCAGCAGGGGAGATGGAGGAAGAGTAAAAAGGACCAGGCCCAGGGTAGTCTGGCTGAGGACGTGAAAAGCTGAGTCTTTCAGATGTTTTACAGACAGGAGATATTTCTACCTATCCAAATGCTTAGCGTGGGTGCAAAACATTTGAAACGGACTCAGACATACGGCTCCAGCTTAAATGCTATCTCCTTGCCCTCCAAGGTTTGTCTTTATCCCCTTCAGAAAATGTGAATCACTCTCTCCTTTGTGCCTCTGCAGTTCTTGGAAATGTCATTTAACTCGTGAGCAGTTAACTCTCTCTCTTTGTCTGTCTCTCAGCTAGGTTGTAAACTCCATGAAGACAGAAATACGCCTCATTCATTTTGCCTCCCAGCCCATATTAGGCACTGAAATATCTAGTGGACTTTTTTTTTTGCTTTGCTTCCTAAATATTGTTTTTTTTTTTCTGTAGAGAAGTTATTTGGACAATAACCAATGATGCATTTCCAAACCATTCTCAAAGGACTGGTATGGAGGCATATCATCTGGTAAAACATAAAATAAGAATTTGTAGACATTATGATCTCATGCCCACCCCCAGCTACTGTCACTGCCTTTCATCTCCTACTAAAGACAGCTTCTGATTTTCATTAGGGTAGAATATTCTCAATTAATACAAGAAGGGTGTTGCCATGGAAAGGGTGTCTTGTAGAAACATGTGAATTTTCCACCTGCATGATCCTGTCAGCTTAATAATTGATTATTTAACTTCAGAGAGGGAGCCATGGGTGTGTGTCTACAGTATTTGTCTAAGTGATCAAGAGAGGTTGTGTGGTCAGGTAGCAGTTTTAACACTGAGGTTTTGGGGAGAAAGTAGATTGGGTGGAGGACAGATGGTTTACAATTATGCCTTTGTCCCAAAGAAGTGTGAACTAAATATAAATCAAATATATCAGTCTGATCAGGCTACCATAACAAAGTGCCATAGATAAATAATGGAAATTAGTTTTCTTAGAGTTCTAGAGGCTGGGAAGTCCAAGTTCAAGGTGCTGGCGAATTTGGTTTCTGATGGGAGCTCTCTTTCTGGCCTGTAGATGGCGTCCTTCTCACTGTATTCTCACATGGCACAGACCTGTGCCTTCTTATAAGGCCACAGTCCTCTCAAATTATGTCCACACCCTTATGACCTCATTTAACCTCAGTTAGCTCCATAAAGGCCCTGTCTCTAAATATAGTTGCATTGGGGATTGGAACTCCAACATACGAATTTGGGGGGAAAGGGGACAAAAACCTTCAGGCTATAACATCAAGTCTATAATCAGAACTATCATTTGATAAATATTCCAAAAACCAGCTACTGACAAGGTCAAGTATGTGACACATGTCGCTCAAGTGTGTGACACTCAGTCACACAAATCAAAGCAGTCTGTGCATCTGGTCTTGGGTTTAAGATGATGGTGTGAAGTCAGATTTCACATCTTACTTTTTCCCATAGATAACAATATTCAGGGAGATAAGGAGATAAATAAAACAATCATGCATAGAACATCAACCAAAACAGTAATCAGACAGAAGAATGGGTTGGTAGCCAGCAAAAGAAAAGATACATCTCCAGAATGCTGAAAGCATGAGACTGGTGTTGCCACAGTCTACCCCCTAAATCTACCAGGCTCAGAAATAACCCTGAATGGGATCTTACTAAACACCATTTACCTCCTCAACTGGGAGAGGAGCAGCCCTAGGAAATCTCCACAAAACTACCTAGTCAGCCCTGAGCACCTTTTATTTCTCCCTTCCCCAAAGAGACAGGAAAACCCTCTGTAATTCTCCATTTCAATTATCTCCTGCTGCGAGGAAAATGGGAGAGGAAAAGCAGACCAATAACAAATGCCTAGAACTAATTACCTCTAGCAAAACCCAGGAATTTCACCAAATGGAAAAAAATAAAAGAGAAAATCAATAAGGCAAGATCTTTGGAGGTGCAGGAAGCAGGGAAGGAGGTGCTTGAGAAACCCCAGTGAAATCTCCATGAAAAAGGACTCGCTCTACCAGTGGAGTCTGCATAGCACTCTTGTGGAGTTTATTTATTCCCTGGATTGGGAGGCTGAGACCAAAACAAACAACAAGAACAACAACAAAAACAGCAAAAGAGAATAGAGAAACCCAAAGACAGACTGTCTGTCTTTCTCTTTCTTGCTGAGAAATCCACTACAACTAATGTGGTAAATGCTCTGGCTACTTTACTCCCCCTAAAGAAAATCTTCAAAAGAAAACACTCTTCTAGGTAGTTCCTTGGAGGACAAGTAGGCCACAGATACCTTGAGAAAGAAGCACGCTAATGAACACTTGTCACACATCTCGACCTGAAAGCACTCAGAAGCCAGGACAGAGAGAAGGAAGGAAGGAAACCAGTGAGCATGCAAACCAGCAAAACACAGATGAAGAAGCTATTGTGGAAGAAAACATAACTCCAGATAAAGATTAAAATTCCCTACAATAGCTATAAAAGAACTTCAAAAGAACATTAAAGATCTTGAAGTTAAGGTGATAAAACATCTGAAATGTAAGAACGAAGGAGACACATTTTCAACCATTAGCAACATAAATCAGTTAAGAACAGCAAAGACCAAATCACTGACAAAGAAAAAAAAAAAAGGCTTGAGATTTTCACAGTGAAAAAGAACACAAAAACTAAAACAATTTGAGAAAAAAATGATATATATAGAAGAGAGAAGGAATAAATTGCTCTATGTGGGAACATTTGGTGTCCCTGGAATTTAGAAGTCAACATATACAAGAGAAACTTCCCTAAAAAAAGGGTTGCATAGGTGGCTCAGGAGGTTGAGCATCTGACTTTGGCTCAGGTCATGATCCCACGGTTCTTGAGTTCAAGCCCCATGTCTGGCTCTGTGCTGACAGCTCAGAGCCTAGAGCCTACTTCAGATTCTGTGTCTCCCTCTATCTCTCTGCCCCTCGCCCACTTGTACTGTCTCTCTCTCTCTCTCTCTCTCTCTCTCTCTCTCTCTCTCTCAAAAATAAACATTAAATATTTTTTAATCCCTAAAATGGAGGGAAAACAATTGATGATCTAATGGGCAGACCATACAAAAAGTCAGTACAGAAATCTCCCCACAAGAACATATATTTAACAAATTAATTCTTTACCATTAATAAATCGATTAAATAATTAACATGTGTTAAATAAATAAGGCACAAATCAAGCTCATGATTTTATAGCTATGAACGCTATGGGACAAAATTAAGAAGCAATGTCAGAACTGAGTCCATTAAAAATGTATTATTAAGAGTGGTAGCTATCACCATAATAATGCAGTGTAACAGGCCATCTTCAATCTCATGGGCTTAGAACAATAATCAGCTCTGTTTTGCTCATGGATATGAGAATCAACTACATTTAGTCTGGGTTAAGAAGGACTGATTAGACTATGAGTTTAGCTCAGTTCTTACTCAGATCCAAGTAGTCCTTGGATCCACTGTTCCCTAAAGCATATTCCTTTTGGGGTAAAAAGCAGGAGTACAAGAGGCCAAGCTCCAACTGTACAAATGTGTTTGAAGCCTCTGTTTGACTCACCTCTGCTAATAGCCCATTGGCCAAAGCAAATTCCATCACCAAGCCCAATGTCAAGGGACAGTGCCAGAGACTCCCATGATGGTAGAAGATAGGAAGTGAACATTCCTGAATAATTATCTAATCCACTGCATTAGCAGCAAAGTTGAAAGATAGAGAAGGCAAAAGTTGCCAAGATGGTTCAAGAATACCATCTTAGTTTGGGTCAATATCACTTTATTTCCAGACAGACCCTGCTCTCTATGGCTGTCCTGACACTTATGCAACCATATACTCTGAGAAATAATTATTTGCCATTCTATTTGTTGCATGGAGTTTATTGTCAACACAAATCTCAGAAGAAAATGTTGGCGAATCCTCCAACATCTCTCCACGTTCATGTATTAAAAATCTGGTTAACTGCATTCTATGTGTATCTCAGTATCTTTTCTATATGATGAGACCTGATTACTTGTTAGTTTTTATGTAATACAACTGACCTACAAAAGGTTACCATAATCAAGGCTTTGAGGAGGACAGTTGCTCTTGTGATTGAAAATAAAAAAGGTACTGAATGTCCCAGACATTTGCTATTTTAGCATCTTTCATCTCCTGCTGGGAGCGCTGAAATGTACCTCTTGTTTATGTTCCAAGCAGTAGCAATCAAACTGGGGGGAGGGACAGGCAAACTGGAATAAACAAGCTGTAGAAGCAATTTTTGTTTTGATCACATTCTGTCCTCTATATGAAATGGACTCATTTCTCTGGGGCACTCAGTTGCATTGCCCAGCAGGGTAGAAGCTGTTAGAATAATACCAGTTCCACACCACACACATGTCAGAGTAACAAATGTCTGTCATGCCTCTCCCTCTTCCCAAATATACCATGCATGTGCATGCACGCACCCACACACACACACACACACACACACACACACACACATGCGTGCGTGCATGCCACTCACTGCACACAGTCATATATCCCTACCTTATGCACATATCGTGCATGTTCATGATATTAAAACATTTAATAATGCCTGTCAAACATACCTTTAGTGTCTTTGGAAGCAGATTTGGCGATGATGTCTGCCTCTGCTCCTGGAATGCAGCAATATATAGAGCTACAACTTTGATTTCTGTTTTCATCTTTCTGTATCATGGATCTCAAACCTGCCTTTGCATCTCATGCTAATCTATGCTGATATGGTGACATAACCTGATTTTTCTCACATGAATATTTTGTATTACAAAATAATAAGGTTGAAAAGACAAAACAGAAGGCAAGCATCTAAAATGTTTACTATTTTTTTATTTGCCTTTGGGATTTTGCTTTCTTCAACTTCTTCCTTCATCTCTCACCCAGTTCTCAAAAGTGTTTTGTATGTTCCTTCATTTTCATTGAGCGTTGTTTGGCTGACCAGTATCCTACTTATTAGATAAAAAGATCTCCGTGATGCCACAGGGGTTTCTCCATAGTAATATCCCCAGGGGTATTATCATTGATAGTAATGACCTTGGAAGAGACTTCATGGACTAATCAGCCACAGATATCTTTAGATTCCATTACAAACAACAACCCCAAGGGGAAAGTCAGGGGCATAATGTTTAGTGTCAGGTCAATTAATTTCCCGTTCATAGTAATCATTTCTTATAAAAAATAACAATAAAGTTATGTGTTTATTAGTTCTGACGGTGTCCCAGAGAGTTAGAACATTTTATAAGTTACACAAGGAGATAGAACATTCTGTAGTCATTTAAATAGTGAAAAGTCAGGGCTTTTAAATGCTGAGATTTGGTAAAAGTCACTCAAAAAATTAAGTCACTAACAGGATATCCTCTTATGACATATTTGTTTGTTGTCTTGCTGATTGCTTATTGGGTTCCCTGTCTTTTCTCTGTTATTTTGCATATTTATTTCTTTTTTATATTCAGCATGGGAGTCAGTGATATATATCACAAATATCTTCTTCCACTCTGGCTTATTTTGTACTGTCTTAGTGGTGTGTTTTGATAAATTAATGATGCTAATTTAAGTGTTTTCCAGATTGCCAGTCTTCTCCCTGATAGCTATTGCTTTATTTCTCCTGTGTAAGAAATTTTTGCCTAATGATGTGAAGGTATTTTTCCAAGTTACCTTTCACACTTAGTTCTAAAATCTACCTGGAATTGATTTTTGAGTATGGTGAAAACAATTCCTTCAGTGTAGGTCTACTGTTCTTGTCCCTGAATAAATTCTGGTGTTTCGTTTTGTTTTTTTTGCCCTGAAGTTGTTTTGTTTCAAATTCAAATTTGAAAGACCCTTTTTTGGCATGGAATTTTGCACTGCTGATCTTTTGTTTAGCACTTTGAAGATGTCATTGCATTGTTTCTGCCTTCCATTATTTTTTCTGAGAAGTCATCTTGTAAGTCCTATTGTTGCTATTTTGATGTCAATGATCCTTCAACACTAGATAATTTTATATTTTTTTCTTTAATTTTGGTTTTCAGCAGTTTTACTGGCCAGAGTGAGATTTGCTTTGCACTAATTCTGCTTGGAGATCATAGCACTCTTAAAACAGTGGTTTGATATCTTCCATTAATTTGGGGAAATTAGCCATCAAGCCTTAAATATTGCTTTTGCCACATTGCACATAGAATAGACCCTGTCTCATATATCTACTAACTCTTTTCTGTATTTTTCATCTGTACTTTACTTTTTATATTTTCTTCTAACCTAGCTTTCAGTTTACTAATCTCTTCTTTGGCTGTGTCTAATGGCTACCAGACTCACCCATTGATGTAATAACTTCAATTATAGTATATTTTTCAGTTCTAGAATTTATACCTGACATGTTAAATAGTGTCTAGTTATCTGATAAACTTCTTTGTCATGGAAGTTCTCCACACTGGCATCTGATTCTTTTTTAAAAACTGTTTATTTATTTTGAGAGGTGGGGGAAAGAGGCAGAGAGAGAAGAGAGAGAATCCTAAGTAGGCTCCATGCTGTCAGCACAGGGCCCGATGGAGGGTTCTATCTCATGAGCTGTGAGACCATGACCTGAGCTGAAATCAAGAGTCACACACTTAACTGACTGAGCCACCTAAACACCCCAGGTATCTAATTCTTAAATTCATTAATCACTATTTTAAAATTGTGTCTACAGTATCTAGATCTCTAACATGTCTCTATATGTTGTCCTATTCTCTCGGTTTTCGGTGATTTGTTCTTGTGCTTCTGGAATGCCAGGTAATTTTTCATTGAATGCTGGATACTATGTGAATAATTGTAGCGATAACTTGAGGCACTGAGTGGTTTTATAACATTTCAGAAAGGATTTGTTTTTGCTTTTGCTTCTGACAGGCCAGTAGGATTGAGTAGAGCACTATAACGTAATCAGGATTGAATTGAATAAAAGTTGGATGTCACGGTTTTTTTAGGTTTATTTATTTATTTTGAGGAGAAAAGGGCATAGAGAGAGAGAATACCAAGCAGGCTCCATGCTGTCAGTGAGGAGCCCAATGTGGGGCTCAATCTCACAAATTGTGAGATCATGACTTGAGCCAAAACCAAGCATGCAGCACTTAACTGACTGAGCCACCCAGATGCCCCCGGATTTCAGGTTTTTTAAGAGCTGGTCTATATCAAGTTTATCTTTGTCCCCAGAATATAACCCTTCAGGTGACCCCAAAGAAAACTTGAGGTACTTTTCTAGGTACCTCTTCCTTGGTTAGCCTTGATTTCCAAGTTTTTCCCTTCCCCCAAGCCTCATAAGATATCTGGAGGCTCTGTTCAACTTCTTGGTACATGTGGAATGTCAGGCTCATGATTTTATACCTCCTCAAGCTTGGGGTGCATTGATGGCTCTCTAGTGAGTGAATGGTTTCTTAAATAATTTCTCCAGTGACTCTAGCTGTTGCTAGTAGGAGGTTTAGTCTATATCATGATAATTCACCTTAGGTTGAAATCCTTTTCTCAGTGTAATTTTAATTTGCATTTCTTTCATTATGAGCAAAGTGAATCATCTTTTCACATGACTACAGGCCATTTTTATTCTTTTCTACAAACTGTCTGCTAAATTTCTTGCTCAATTTTCTACCCAGTTTTTGATCTTTTTAATCTCTATTTTTAGAAGGACTTTAGATATTAAAGATATTAACCCTTTGTCTGTGGTAAAAGGTATGAACATTTTCCTCAGTTTATAATATTTTTCTTCTAAACATTTCTTATGGTATTTTTTTCCATACAAAAGTTTATTATGTTTATATAATGTCAAATGTTTTCATTTTTTTCCTTATTCTATTTTGAAGCATAATTAACCAAGATTTCCTACTCCCAGGCTTAGAGAGATCCATCAGTGATTTCTTCTGTAATTGTGCCTAAAGGCATGTGTTGATGAGAAATTGAGAATGGCCCACTTTCCAGAATTGGTGGAGTTAGAGAGGATATGATATGGTTTGAAGTCCAGTTGGAAGGTTCCAGTTTTGTTTTCCTTTTCCCGACCTCATCCTCAGGAGCAAATGAAAACAAGTGACAGGCACAGTTACTTCCATACTGAAGGCTTGGGATCTATCAGTCATTTTTTAGTTCTGTTATCCTTTTCCCGACTCCTCTCATCTACCTTCATTTCATGAATGTTACTTCTACATTGACATCTCCCAAATATCCACATGTCTATTCACAGTTCTCTTCCTCAGGACTGGATGCAAAAGCTTGTTTGGCATCTCTCCTTATATGACCCTGCACTTCAGACTTCAAATCTAAAATGGCTTTCTTCACCTTCCCCCACTCTGCTTGTCTTGTATGTCTTCAAGTACTAACCTACCTACCACCCATCCACCAAGGCTCAGAGATTGGTCACCTTTGAATCATACTTCATGATTGTCAGCTTCAGCAAATCATTACCAAGAGCGCAGGTTCTATCCTTGAAGATTCCTTCCTTTGAAGAGACTATAAACTGGACCTTTAACATCCTTGGTTCATCCTCACCAACAGGCACACCAAATTTAACATACCCTGAGCTCAATAAGTACTCATGTAATGAAAATGAATTCAACCTTCTGATTTAAAAAAGTAATTTAGGGGCACCTGGGTGGTTCAGTCGGTTAAGCATCCGACTTCGGCTCAGGTCATGATCTCGCGGTTTGTGAGTTTGAGCCCCGCGTGGGGCTCTGTGCTGACAGCCTGGAGCCTGCTTCAGATTCTGTGCCTCCCCCTCTCTCTGCCCCTCCCATGCTCATGTTCTGTCTCTCTCTGTCTCTCAATAATAAATAAACATTAAAAATTTTTTAAGTATTTAAATAATATCGATTTCCAGACCTTTATCTGTATCTTCATTTCTAAATGCTATTGGTCTTCAAGTTGTGAAAACATAATAGACATTTAACTAAGATGTAAGATATTCTTGTCCTTCGGACTATCTGTCAAATTCTCACAGTAAGAAAAAACAATCCACTTACTAGTATATTTAAGCATGTTATATAGCTTCAGCCACAGCTGAATGGATGCACACCCTCTGAAGCTGTGCAAAATAGAGATCAATCATAACAAAAATTAGCTAAAGACTTGATTCTCAGCACTTCAAAATGGCAGCATCTGAGAATGTCTCCTAGGAAAGCATCTAAGTCATTCATTTTGTGTTTAAAAAAAAAACCTCACTGCCAAGAGAATAAATCTTTCAGCTTTCAGGCATGCCTAAGGCAAAACAGGTTTTTTTCCCCCCTTTTCAAAGGTTAAGCTGTATAAATTCATACACACACACACATTTCCCTAAATTTAAATTGTAGGTTGTTCTGATTAAACCAAGTTTCCCTGCTTTCATGCTATCGGATTTTTAATTTGAGAAATTGTGTTATGTATGTATGCGATTATCTCACAAATTAAAGAGAATTTAGATGACAGCACTAAAGAATTCAAGCAACTCAACCCACTATTTCCTCCCTTAACCTTTTCCGCAAAAGAAGTTGAATCCCAGGAGTATTTTTAAATTTAAGAGGGCAATGGAGGGTGACAGAACAATTGGCAGTCAGGCTGTTCTAATTCTCTATTAATTGAGGACTATCTTCTTTCTTTCAGCTCAAGACGAGGACACACCTAGAGTTCCTGTGCAAAACGAAGGCTCTGGCTACACAGAAAACTCTCCGAGTCCTGATGGTAAAGTTCTGAGCTATTTGAGCGCATGCAAACTACAAATCTGACACATTTTCTGTGTGTAATCTAGGATTAAGGGAGCTATCTATTCTGTGAAGCAACATATTCAGTTAGAACAAGGTAAAGTTCAAAAACCTTGTTCTACTAGGAACTAATAAAATTGGGAGACTTAAAAAAAAACAAACAAAACACTGATGCTAGCTGCTTTAGAACAGTATGTGCCTCAGTTTAATCATAGCCCATAATACGGAAGCCATAGTGGATAATTCCAAGGGTGAACTGTACCGAAGTAAAGCTGGTGAAATGGGAATATCCCTTACTTCCATAAAGAGTACTTTTCTGAAGTTATCCCTGTTCTACAGGGATTCAGGGGAGCCCCGGCTTGAGTTTGGGCCAAGGTTATCTTGGACCTTCATCACCTTACCTCACTGTGTTATTTCAGATGGCTTGGCCAAAAGCGTAGTAAATCTTTAAAAGCACCTTAGAAATCAGTTTACAAAAAATATTTCTTTATTCACGTCTCATTTTGAAGGCATCTAAATACTCTGAACCTCAGGAATATTAATATATCCTTGCCCCTGTACAACGATGCTGGGAACACTTTGAAATATTACTTGCATTAGAAAAACAATTATTTGGGAATATATGATTTAATAAATATTTGATTCCACTGGCCTACAGAGCTTAGGAGAACCAAAATTGGTTGATGATCAACCGTTTATATATATCTTGCTATTTGGGTTCTTTTAGCCAAAGGAAAAAAGCAAATTGCTTTGAGCTGATAAAGACCTTGGGAAAAATTCAGCCACTGGTAGAAATTACTTAGTGGTTTTAAATACAGTTTTCTACACTAGGTATTACACCCAATAGAAGCTTTTCATCACCTGAATTTCCTCCCTTAATTATAAGCCCTTCCATATAAACTGGGTTTTGTTTTTGTTTTTTTTTTTTCACTCATAGGTACGAATTACCTAGAATGTTTTTCAACTTCAGATGCATTAAAGACTACCACATGTTAGTCATGCTCAGTTGAATGAAACCCGCCACAGCCTGGTTGTGACATTATAGACATGGTTCTTTACTAGTTCTTTATAAAACATGTTCTGAAAAATAGCAGGCCCATACAATGCTCATTGAATAAAAGGGAAAGAAATGTGAGAAATACTAAGCTTTAGTCCTCACTTAGAGATTCGTCATGCATATTACAGGCTCTCAGAAGGCTCAGCTGTAAAGAGGTGTATTAACATTGCTTTTCCCAAACTTATTTGATCACGGGATGCTTTTTATATTAACATTTGTTAATAGGTTTTGGAACCAGTGACCCTTGGGTTGGAGGAAGAAACAGAGAAAGAATGTTCTCCTATATTTTATGCGGCACACTACCTCACTAAGATGGGCAACCTTACAATAATTTTGTAGACCAGGATAGAAAGTACATGTATTATTCTCCTCATATCAGTAACATTGCTGCATCTGGCCAGTTTATACCTGGGGTTTAGAGTAAGCTCACACATCATGAGAGACCCAAGATAGTTTGCAGGTGGAACAGAGACCCACTTTTAAAACCTTCCTCCTTAAGAAAGAGCTGGGTAGTATGCCCTTCAATGTCATTTCCTCTTTCATGCCTCCTTGGAGTGTGAAAAGCAGCATCTGCCACTACTTTAATTTAATCAAGTTTTCCTGTTTGAGAAAAAGAGCTTTGGATTGTTGATTTATTGTGCCAGTAAATGAAGACTACCTGAACGAGAACAAACAGAGGTTACTTATTCAGCTAAGTATAGTCGGCTGTTATCACGGGTGTTGGTCGACTCAAAGGCAGGCAGGGAAGTGGAAAATCTTTATTGTTAACAAAAGAGAAGGTTCCAAGCATCCTCTGACTGGAGGTGGTTGGCATGGGAAAGCTGGATTTGGGCTACCTAGAACTGGGTGATTGGTTGGCCTTCCCTGTATGGTCCTTCGTTGGAATATTGGCCCAGAATATGGTGGAGCTGGCAGTCACTGTCAAGTCCTGACCATTCTAAGCTGATTGCTACAGAGGCTGTGGTTAGATTGCCCAGGCTGGTTGCTGCAGAGGTTTTTAGTCAGTTATATTGTTACATACGGTCTGGCCACTGTCCATTTGTATATTGTCTCTCCGTTTATAATATGGGCTTTGATGCTTTAAAAATATCCATCTATTAAACCTACTCACCCTTGAAATTTTCCAGAGCGACTGCTATGGCTCCCTGCTCTGGAATACTTCTGGACAATGGCTTTGATTATGCATTCAGATTTTATGCAAATGTTCGCAGAACAATGCACACAGTAATGTAAAAGCACACATTTTACCATTGCTGTGTGGTCTGGTCAGATGTTCTGCTTTTCTGTTGCATGGTATCCACTGCTGCTGCACCCACTGGCCAAGTTACAGGGTCTGTTTCGAAATTCACACTTGAAAACATAGCAAACCAAACAGGCCTACTGACATTGCCATTTTAGAGACAGCTGCTCACCTCTCTGCATGTCAATGATCTGTTTTGCTTTGTTTTCTTTTTCTTTTCTTAGACATCTATTAAGGCCTTTGAATTTACCTCAGGATGGTAATAAATACACCCAAAATGGCAACCCAAAAATCTGGTATAAAATGACAGCTCAGCTTCTACAGTTCAGTAAGAGGCAATTCTGCCCTCCTTGGCCCCTGCCAGTAAAAATCTAAAACCCCCAAATCTAAAAACCCAAATCTGGAATGAGTGAAAAAGGAACTGAAAAGAGGTACAAGACACGAGATCAGGAATGTAACGACTCACAGACCATTGTAATGTGTTCAAAAGATTTGGGTTTAATCAACATTTAACCTTTTTTGTTTTCCTTTCTGGTTACAGTTGAAATGAATAGTCAGGTTGACAGTGTAAATGACCCAACAGAGAGTCAGCAAGAAGATTAACTGATAGGTAAGTTGCCCCTGTAGTGGGATTTTCAATTGATTAAACCAGCCATGGGAAGTGTTTGTAAATGGTATATTGGATTTCCCTCGGTTCTGCCAAGTCCCACAGTGTGGCTCAGGCTATACTTTAAAAATCTTTACACCAAATAACACAGTGGAAGGAGCAAGGATAACCCCTTAAAACTCACCATGCTTTGAGGGAAATAAGCCACAACGTAGTCAAATATTCAGTTCCCTGCTTTTCTGAGTTTTGACAACAAGATAAAAATGTTTCCATCCATCTAACCTCCTGGCCTCCCAGAGGGATCAAGTTATTTCAGCAACCCCTAGCTGATTCTGAAGCGTAGCTTTTCCAGAAGCTACCTGCTGAGTTGTTTTTAACAACTAACACTAAATAATAGTTTTTAAACGTAACACTAAATATCTCTCTCTGGAGAATGTGGAAAGGCACTTGAGTGTGTTTGGGCAGAAACAAGCCTGACTTGTGTCCTATCTTGTCACACCACTACCTGTGGACCTGTATGTCTACACGGGGTTTGTTGAGTTGAATGAGCCTTGGGGAACTCCCCAAGAAAATCATAGTCCTTGGGGCACCTGGGTGGCTCAGTCGGTTGAGCCTCCGACTTCGGCTTAGGTCACGATCTCACGGTTCATGAGTTCGAGCCCTGCATCGGGCTCCGTGTTGACAGCTCAGAGCCTGGAGCCTGCTTCGGATTCTGTGTCTTCCTCTCTCTCTGACCCTCCCCCATTCATGCTCTGTCTGTGTCTGTCTCAAAAATAAATAAACATTAAAAAAAAAAAAAAGAGAGAATCATAGTCCAGAGCAGTTCATGTTTAGGAGTTATTCCAAACCACCATTCTAAATCTCTCATCAGAGAGTGAAATTTATCTAAAATGATGAGTAGTCTGTAACCCTTTTCCATATCTTGAGGGCTGGTGAGAAGAATTAGAGAAGTCAATCTCGCTATTCTGATTCCTAGCTCAAAATAGTAACTGTGAAAAAAACCCTATGAAATAGATGAATTGTGGGTCATCCAGTGTGAGACACAATTGTGTTCACACCATTGCCTCTTAGCACCTTCCTGCACTCCCTGGCCTCTTCTCGGTGGGCCTCTACACTCACCCAGAAGACCATGTTGCTCCAGACTTGAGTTCCAACATCACAGTAGAATAAAGCTTGAGAATATATGAAAGTAGGCACCTGTCCTTCCCATCGTGGTCTTGAACATCATTTAAAACTAAATATAATAGCATTTGTGTAATACATACAAATGTAGTACCTATACATGTATAGTATAGCACTGCTAAAAAATTAAAACTCATACAAATATGGTCTTATAAACATTTCTCCTTTTTTTAAACCTTGTTCATGTATTTAAAATTATCCTGTTAGGTTGAAGAAATGATACAGTAAAGAAGTTTCCATTTAAAAGTAATGAAGTGAGGCTAAGCCTGAACAATTTAAATGCAGGTTCCTCAGTGTTGCCTTACCTTTCGCCCTTTTATTGCCAACAAACTATAAACTTCTTTCTAGAATTTTTCTTACAGACACTATTATTTTCCTGTGTGATCAATATCTAAATAAATTATCCAGATCAATGTTTTCCTTGGTTAATGTCAAAATATTTTCTTTGACCATGAACATGAATCAATCTCTTTACCCAAAAGAGTAAGTTGTCAAAACTTAAAGTTCAATATTAGTTTAAGGAAACTCAATTCCAGGAAGGAGAAGTGACTTACACAGGGTCACTTGGATGATCAACGGAAGTTCAGATACTCCCAGGACAGTTATTTGATGACACCATACTGCTCCCTAAACAGTAGAGAGTTTCTGAACACAGTTGTCACAGAGAACAGTATGATCTGAGGAACTTCAGTAATTCCCACAGAAATATTTAGACAGCTGAATTTGTAGAGGTTATGTGGTAGTTCAAAAGAAAGAAGGGACTTTTAGTTCTGTGTATCACACATTCAGGAAATGGAAGAAATACAGTGAAATCGAATTAGAATTACAGAGTTCCAAGATATGATGCAAGAATATTTTAGTGTTGTGTAATTTATAATTGTAAAGAATCAGGAGTATCATAAATGGGAATAGGGGAATGACTCAGCAAATCAATAGAACACTTTGCCAAATAAAAATAAGTTTTAAACAGGTATTTGAGGTCATGGAAAGGTGGTTAAAGAATCTGAACCTTTGGTTCTAGAGAAACATGGCAGGCTGAGTTTGGCAGCTACCTAGGTGCATTTTAAGAGGCCCTGTAACTTCCATGTTTACACTCTCAGAATGCTTGATCTTGGAACCCAACCATCCTGTAAGAAACTCAAACACTACTATAGAAGGACAAAGACCCCAGGGAGGAAGATTCTAGAACTGAGGGCCATTTTGGGTGTTCTGACCCCAATGGAGACCACCTGGAACAGATAAACTGCCCAGCTGAGCCAAGACCAGACTATAGAACATTGAAAAATAACAAGCCATGATGTTTTAGCCACTAAGTTTTGGGGTGACTTGTTATGTAGCAACAGGTAACTGGAAAGGTGAGGTGATGCAGAATGTCTCCTAATACAAAAGTTTAGAAATGAGAAATAAATTATAACAAAAAATGTTTAAATACCTAGCTAGCTCAACTGACATGAAAACAAAGGTGCCAGATATAAAGAGGAATTTGAAATCCAAAGCTGTAATGTGGTAAGCTGAAGACACAGTAGCCCTAAGGGCTACAGTTCGGTTGTTGATGCAGAAATAGGCCCTATGGCTAGACCCTTGCTTACTAATGTCCACCTAGGACCTTGAGCCACTCAGGGTAAGAAGTTATAACTGATAACTCTACCTAAATAAACCTGGGATTTCCAGCTCAAGAAGTTAACAAGGAGACCTGTGTCAGCCCAAGGGTGCCATGAGGGGAAGGAAAAAGGTTCCTGTGACAAGTAGAAAACACAAATGCACCATGAATTTGAAACACAAATTTATGCCATCAAAAGTCATACAGAAATACACAGACTGAGAATTAATTTAATAGTTGATTATAGACAGTACCACCCCTGCTGTCAATAACACATTGAAATGTGCAACTATCACTTGGAATTCCTACAAAGGAAAAAAAATTCTCGGATGATGAATTCACAATTTGACGTCTTACAAAACACACAAGGAAATGACCTACCATGAATGAGAATCAGTGGGGAAACTTAAAGGATGATTAGTGCTGTGATAATTTTAGAGTAGAGAATTCTGAAGATTTTATAAAATAAGTACACTTAAATGACAAAAAAAAAGATAAAAAGCAGATATAAAACTGTAAGAAGAGAGCAGTGCTCTGAAAAAATAAGAACCATTTGAAAAAGCAAATAGACATATGGCGATGTGAATGACACATAAAGAGACATGAAGGCTGGAAGGAGAGGGGCCAAGATGTTTGTGCTCAAAACATGTTCTAAAAGGAGAGAGTAGATAGTGTCTGAAAGATAATGGCTGAGGATTTATCAGAATTGACAAAAGTCATGAGTTTTAAGTTCAAAGAAGAATAATAAGTTGCAAGCAGGACGTATTTAAAATAAACCCACAAATAGGCATTGCACAACAGCAGAGAACAAGGAGAAAAAACGTGAAACAACTACAGGGAAAGGAGAGTTAACCTATAAAGAAATAAGTATGGTATGGCCAGCAGGCTTCCCCACATCAAGAATTTAATTCAGAAGATAGTGGAATAATTCTGAGTTTTCAAAACACGGATAAAAATAATTGTCAGTGTGCAGTTCTCTCCTAGTTCCACTATCATTTAAGAAGATAGTAACTGCCATTTTTAGGAAGAAAAGAAAAGTTTGCTACTCACATACTCTATCTCTAAAAGCTACTAACAGATGCATAACAGTGAGAAGAAAACTAAGCCCAGAGGAAAGATGAAGGTGAAGGAAACAATTGTAAGCCAAGGAGAATGGTAAACACAAAGGCATAATCAAAGGATATATTGACCATACATTTATAATAATAATCAGTGGGTGGCTAAAAACAGGGCAAAACAAAATTACTGTTTATGTGCATTTTATTTTTTTTTTAATTTTGGGGTGCCTGGGTGGCTCAGTTGGTTAAGTGTCTAACTTCAGCTGAGGCCATAATCTCACAGTCCATGGGTTCGAGCCCCACGTCAGGCTCTGTGCTGACAGCTCAGAGCCTGGAGCCTGCTTCGGATTCTGTGTCTCTCTCTGTCTCCACAGCTACCCCACTCATGCTCTGTCTCACTCCATCTGTCAAAAATAAATAAATGTTAAAAAAAATATTTAAATTTTTTTTTATTTGACAGAGAGAGAAAGAGGGAAAGAAAGTGCGAGTGAGGGAGAGGGGAAAAGGGAGAGAGAGAGAAAGAGAGGTAGAGAGAGAAAAGGAGAGAGAGACAGAGAAGGAGAGAGAGAGAGAGAGAGAGAGAGAGAGAGAGAGAATCCCAAGCAGGCTTCATGCCCAGTGCAGAGCCCAATGCAAGGCTCAATCCCATGACCTTGGGCTCATGACCTGAACTGAAACCAAGAGTCAGATGCTCAACCCACTGAGCCATCCAGGTGCCCATGTACATTTTATAATACACAAAGTAATACTATATACCCTCTATTATGTGTGTATTTGTGAGTATATATTTGTGTAAAAGTATAAAAATGTGAAAGTTGATTCACAATGAAACTAGGATTTGGTAATCTCTGGGAAGGAAGAGAAATATTTTTAACTTATCTATAAATTACATTAATTTATCTATAAATAATTTACCTGCATCTTTTATTTTTGAAAAGTAAAGATTGCAAGGAAATTTGAAAAATATTAGCATATATTAAATATGGATAGGGAATACATACTAGGTATGTTATACCGTTTATAAGTTTCTTTACATTTGCAATTTTCATTTTTTAAAATTAAAATATATAATTGTGTATATATGTATTAGAGAGATATAGAAAAATACTATAAGGAAATACTCCACAATATTAACCAAAAAAGTTATCCATGGAGGAATGATACAGGATTTTTTCTTCTCATTTACTTTTGGCTATTTTAAATACCATATGCCACAAGCATTATATTGCTTTCATTTACACATACACACCTAAAAGAATACTTTTTTACAGATTCATAGGACACCAGATAGAAAATCAACTCAGAGATCATCTGCTGCAGTTCTTCCATGCAGAAACATAGTAATTTACAGTGATAGAAATCAGATCAATTGTTGGTTCGAGCAGGGGTGGGATTAATAGTTGGAAAGGGTACTTTTGGGGTGACGGGAATGTTTTATATCTTGATAGCGGTGTAGGTTAAATGTATGTGTTTTGCAAAACAGGTCGAAGTATGCTTAAGATCTGTGCATTTCCTATATGTGGGTTATACCTCACCTTTTTAAAATCTGAAAATGTAAAGAATATCAACGCTTCTAAGGCACAGTATCTTCTTAGAGTTCTCTCTCAGGTGGGGGACACAGCAGAGACTTAGTAAGATCTCAAAGTGGTAGTATAGCCATCAATAACTTTTGCAAATCTGCATTATGTACATTGTTACTATTATTTATCTATGGAACCCTGGAAATAAGAGCATATGAATGGACCCAAGAAAGGAGGACACAGCAATGCAAGATTAGGTCTTTCAAAGACTACTTTGAAGACTTGAGTTAATCGTCCCCATCAGCGGAACCAAGTCATGAATGTGGCATACATTTATTAGCAGTGATTTATATGCTCTTTAAAGATACTGTGTGCCAGCAATCACAGCTCAGATATCCAAAGCTCTTTGATAGTCCAAGATATTCCTAGGCTTGTTTGAGGGGTAAGAAACATTTAAATGACTGTGACTGTGTTAAAAAGACATTCCCTGCTAAGTCTATGAAATCTATTATCTTTAATCTAACAAATGGTTTCTCCTTGTCTTTGGCAGGGGCACAAGATGAAGCAAAGGAACAAAGAAATGGAAGTAAATCACAGTCCTCAGCATCGCAGGCCTCTCCTGGCCCTGGGGGGGGGGGGGGGGGTGGGTGTAGGAAGACAGTAGTGCTAGCTGTGGAGGAGGGAGGTGTGGGCAGGGCACGTCCCAGGGAAGGGCCTAGAATCCTTTGCTCTAATTTCTCCAGCTGCATTTTGTTCTGTTCACCTGCAGAAAAAGAAAGAAAAAAAAAAAAAGAAAAAAGAAAAAGAAAAAAAAAGTTTCCTTTAATTTAGTGATGGGACCCATGTTAATGCATCTTTCAGGCGCTATCCCTGTAATTTCTGTTTTTTCTCTCATGACCTTTCCCAGGGTCACAGTGGCACGGTGTAACCCTCACATGTGTATCCTGGCCCCTGTCTGCTTTCTTGATTATTTCACAAAGCTGGTCGATACTGTGGTTTCTTCAAAGAAAGAGAAGATGATTGATAAACAGCAAGCTAAATTTCAGGTGTCGTCGAGCCCGATATCAGAATAATCCACAGACAAAGGAGGCAGGGTAGAAAATGGGCAAAATGCTCAGAAATCACTTGGAAAAGGGTCAGGGTGATGAATTGAAAATGATATTTTATTCAGGGATTCCCAAGATACAATTCTGTTCCATGTGGTTAATGAGGAATGTGGAAGCAGGATTTAATCCACAGCAGAGTGCAGAGACATAACAACAAAAGCAGACCCCGGCAGCCATCAGAGTCTTTTCCTTAGTAGCCAGGATAGCAGGTCCATGCTTTGACCCTGACTTTCAGCAAGGCTCACCTAGGTCATGAGGTCTTTATTGTGTGCTTCAACATAGAGCCCACTACTGAGACTCTTTGTGACACGGTTGTAAGGGTTGACACTTTTCTAAGTGTTTCAGTTAAGAGAAAGGGCTCCTGCGTTCAGAACCCAAATGTATGCCAATAAATATTAAAAGTCCTACTTGAAATTTCTCCTTCTATATATGCTTTTCATAAAAGAACTTCTTGTCTTTACCCAAGGTTTGACTGCCCGCAGAAAGATGCTCATTGAAGTCAGAGGCAGTTTGAGGTCTTGCTTGCAGTTCTGGCTTACTTCTAAATGGTCTGGTTTGTTCATGCCAAATCCAAAACTACTTTGATGGCCCATCCCCTCTCCCAGAAATCCCTCAATTATGGCCTTGAAGGGGAACAGCAGTATCAATAAGGCAAGATTCCTGGGGTACAGTGGGCACAAGGGATGAGGAGCCCAGGAGGAAATCAGAAGTTGTCACAAATGTCTATCCCAGAGCCAACATGCATAGCGACCCTCATGAGGCAAAATGGCCTGCTTCCAATAGCCTTCCTGGGTTCTAAGAACAATCTATTTTTTTCCTGAGGAAACTAATATAACTTCTCGCACATCTTCTTAAATTCATCCTCCTTATAAGATCTTTAAAATTCTAAGATATACCTAGAGAGAAAGGGAGAAAAGTAATGGATCAAATTGAATATTTCTAAAATAAAAGGGTGTTCTGTTTTCTAAATATTCCATGGAGTTCTTCAGTTTTGATCTTTCCTCTATGGAAAATTTACCTTCTTATCTTTCTATCAATTTTCTTTTGGCCTTTCTGAATTTGTTGTGCATTTGGATGGCTTATTTGGTATATTGGGATAATTAGCAAGTTATATTTCTGCATATGTAACATGTTCTAACATCCTGTATTTTTAAAAACGGAGCTGCTTATCAGCCTAGCAGGAATAATATTTAAGGGACCTCATAATTTTGGAACGTGGCTATTTCTCCCTCTGCCATTATTCTACAGTTTGATATGGAAATATATATGCCCCCTACTGCCATTAGACATAGCTTTCTAGAAAAGCAAGGAAAAGTCCCATTTTAAGTAATCCAAGAAATGAAGCCATATGAATACTGATAGTTTCTATATTTCATGTTATCTTTATAACTTAATTGAAAGTCACCATAATTCTTGTAAAGGACTTGACAAGTGTGTATGCTAGGAGCGCATTGTCCTATGACTCAAATGTTAGTGCTACTCATATTCAGTAATGAGTTATGACTGAAAACAGCATGAAGGAGACAAGAGGGATGGGGACTTCTCAATGGACAAAGATAAAAGCGACTTAATGTCCCTGTTAGGAACAGTGGAGATTGAAATTATTTCAGTCGGAGTGTTCTCTTTATCATCAGTGACAGCCATTTTATTCATTCATTTTTAAATGTGGGTTGGGTAGGAGGCAGTTGAGTTCTCTGCCTGAAAACTGCAGGAAAAGGAAAGTAATCTTTGAGAAGGAAACTAAGAGAATGAGGAGTAAATATCATCAGCCCCACTCCTGAATTTGTTTCAACTTTATCTTCTGATTAAATTGTGTTTCCATCTTTGCCTCGTTATGCCCTTTGGTTGCTATTTGGCTATAAGATTTTACACTTTAAAACAATGAAGTTACTTTCCATTTCAATAGTAAAATATTAAAAAATTTAGCTGTTGGCCAGATCGAAGACACCTCAACACAGGGAACCTTTTTTTCGCTGGTGCTGTCATTGAACAGGCTATACAACGGAAAATTCAAAAGGCTGGTTGATTCTCCTGCACATGAACCCTGGGTGTAAATTTCCAGCCACACTTCCTCCAGGTTATGTGTCATGATGAGTTACAGGAGGGAGAGGGGGAGAAAAATAGCCCCATATTAGTCATGTTTGCATATAGAGGATCAAAGTGGGCTTTCAACATAATATAGGTATCCCTGCCTTTTTGAAATCACATTATCCACTTTGCTTTTATGAAAGGCCTACATAAAGGCCTGCCTGCTACCATGAACCTAAAGAAATCCAAAGAGGGTTTTTGCTTTTATGAAAAATAGAAGCAGTGAGAGTGGCACCGCCCAGCTCCTTCCCTGGGAACTACACTCCGCATCTCAGCATCAAGCCGCCATAGCTTTGAATTGCGTCTGTGAGCATCTGTACTTTACCTCATTTTATTTTGTATCTGTTAGCAAGATGTGCCCTATGGTATCAGAAAAGGGCCTGGGAAGGCTCAAAAAATGTTTCCATATAAATTAATAGTACTTGTTTCTTTGCTTTACATCATTTCGGCTTAAGGAAGGTTTCAGAGGAACACTACTTTCAGATAGCAGGGGAAACCTATAGTTCTAATTAGAAAGGTAGTCCATTTTAGGAGAGGCAAAGGGGCTTTTCCTCTAGCTGGTAACTATTCAGATGATGGACAAACCTTCTTTCATAAAAGCTTACAAAGGAGGCATCCCAAATACCGTCTGTGATACTGGGTCACATATTAGTCACCGCAGCTAATTGTAAATCTTTCTATGAAATACTGAAAAGCCTCTTTGTGAATTAATACAGTTCTGCTTGATGCACTTGATTTGAAATGACTTTTCTCTGTATGTGGTGCATGTCAGCTTTGCTTTGAAAAATAACAAAGTTAGCAGAATATGTTCAATATATTTTCTTGGGGAATAGGGTTTTTATCATATGATTCATTAAGGATTTGCCTTACCCTGACATTTGTGATATAAAGGAAAATCAGAAAAAAAAGTAATTTTCTTGATCAAGATATGTTTTTACTTACTGCAAATAAATGTAGTCTGTTGCTTGCAAGGAAAAAAAAATGTCTTCTGATATCTGGTATAAACTGCTAAATAGAATAATACGTGCCTCTTTTGTTAAACCAGCATTTAAATGCTGAACTGCTTCTAAATCTGTTTGTTTCTTTTCATCTGTGCCATACACTAAGAAACTTAAACAATTGTTGCCTTCATACTATATTTGTTAGAGCAGAATATGAATAAAATTTGTTTGAGAAGATAAGGTGCAATTATCTGTGTTTTGTGAAATTTGTTCCTCAGCGTAAGCAATTAATAACTCAAAATGTTCTTTTAATACTATATATTTGGTTGCAAATATGTATATTTAAAATCTCCCCTCTAAATAAGCTTTAACTTATCAATAATCTTCCCTTATTGAGACTGGTCAATGTTTTGGCCATGCTTTTCAAAACTAAACTACAGTTTGTACAGACAGAAGTCCAAATGTCGATTTTTTTTCTCTGAATGCTACTAGATAACTACCCTTCCAACAGCTTCTGATAGGAGTGCAAGATAGGAGTTGCTGAGATGAAGCCCATGATTCTATGGACATGGGTTCGTCCTTTAGAGCCCACCATCCATTACTGGAATTCTTTTCGAGAACCTTCTATGAGACAGCCACTGTGCTGGCTATGTGATCACTACAACCATGATCCTCCTCAGTCTATTGATGGAATTTTGATTGAATTACGCAATTGTTAGAGAGTTTGGCAATGGATCAACAAAAAGTAGCTATGGGAAAAACTCAAAGTTTTTTTGAAAATGGAAATCTGCATTCCATCAAATTTAATTCCCTCCATCTCCTCCAGAAGAGGTGCTTTCAGTTTTATTGTTCTAGAAGGCAGTAATAAAAGTCAATCCCCTTATCCAACAAAGCCAGAGACTTAATAGTTAAAGGAGAATAAGCTTTTTAAAACCGTTTTAGCAGAGGAGCATTTTTCCAAAAATGAACAAGGTTCGATGAGAAAAAAATCATAGTCTTATGCGGCAATGGGCAACGTCAACAAAAATGCCCCCAAGTGACAGCAGAGATAATTTAACATGATTCTAGCATTGCCAGATGCAGTTTTTTAGCAACGTGAAATTTTCAGTCTCTTGGCCCGTCACTCTTACGTTTCTCCCCCACCACTCCTGCCCCTCTGCCTTACTTTATTCAAAGGTGTCATTAAATGTTGTTTAAATTTACTGGTGGTTCTCAGGACTAAAAGGGACAAGGACACCCATTACGTTGTTCTAGTCTGGACTCTGGCAAGCTGTGGGACCTTGAGAAGCAATGTGCCTCTATCTCTTGGTTTGACAGATGGAAATACTGATACATTCCTGAACTCTCTTACAAATTTAAACATAAAGTGCCAAGATATTATATGTCACCACTTGGAAAAGCACTTGGTAAATTATTAGCATTAGATTTTGCTATTTGACACTGTAGACAAATGGTCTTTTATTGAGCTCAAGACTCTTTTACCAAAAGAACAGATGATCCTTACGACTGGGTAGTAAATATGAAATCCTTTCTACTGAAGTTGATTTAAATTTTGCCCCTAAATGAAGAATCCATGAGAATAAGAAAGAATTATTTTATAAAATTTAGAGAAATAAGAGATTCGAGTTCTTAAAATTTGCACACACGAAGTACTGACAGAGTATAAATCTTTTTAAGTAATCATTTTCCGATAATAACTCAAGTGGACCTATGACTAAAGTAGAAAGGGGGTACAACTCTATCTTTCGGTTAACGTGCGTGGAGAAATATAGATTTACAAGGAGATTATACCAGTATATACTTTCCTTCCATGGGGAGAGGAGTATGCTTCCTCACCCCACTGACATTGAACTTGATGATGTAATTTGCTTTGGCCAATGATATATGGGCAGGAATGGCATGTGACATTTCAGGTAGAAACTTCAAGATGCATGCTCTTTTTTCCCCTTCTACCACAATGACCAGCAATATCCCAGGTAGGCTGCTGTGTCAGCAGAGAACCCAGTGTGAAGATGTGGAGTGTCACTCAAGCCCCACTGAGGTGACATGAATGGGAAATAAACCTGTCCTTTGAGATTCAGGCACCATTTGTTACCCTAGTACAACCTAACCTGTATGAAGCATTTAAATAAGTTCACAAATCTATACAATCTGCCTCTCCAACTTCAACTTGTGGGACTGTCAACTTGGCTCACAATGCTGCCAACACACTGGCCTCCTGCCCATTCCTAGAATAGCCCAAATTCTCACCAGGCTCATGGACTTTGAAGTTGAAATTTCTTTTTTCCCCATTGTCACTTGGCTAGTACCTAGCCAGCCTCGAGATCTCACCTGTGACATCACTTCTAGAGATGTCTCGTGTTTGTCTACCTAACATCATATTTGCTACTTCAGGAAACTTACAATAATTTGTAATTGCTTATTTGTTTACAAGGCAGGGGTAAAAATTCATACGACTAGCCTCAGATATGCAAAATAATGTCATTTTTTTTTCCCACCAACTGAACTTACCGTATTTCCAAGCCTCTATCTAACTAGTTAGAGGGAAATATGGAAAAAGAATTTAATCTGTCAGTTATAGTTGTCAGCTTTTCCAGTTTAGGGAACTAATTTGGGGAAAATGATTTGGTCAGATTCAAGGTTTAAATTCTCCACTGAGGCTATTTCTTGCCACTTAAATTGTTATGCCCCCACCTCTTAGATAAAGGCCTTATTTTCTAATCACTATGCAATAAAACTAACAATTAGCAAATAAATTTGAAGGTTAAAACAATAGTTATTATAATATTTTAAAAGTAATTTCTTAAATATTTTGTGAAGGAGGGCATCAAGAATAAAATTATGGACTATTTAGAAAATCACAAAAAATACCACTATACAAAAATGTGGGATATAGCGAAAATTATACTTAAAGAGAAATTTAGTCTTTTTTTATTTATTTATTTTTTAATATATGAAATTTACTGTCAAATTGGTTTCCATACAACACCCAGTGCTCATCCCAAAAGGTGCCCTCCTCAATACCCATCACCCACCCTGCCCTCCCTCCCACCCCCCATCAACCCTCAGTTTGTTCTCAGTTTTTAACAGTCTCTTATGCTTTGGCTCTCTTCCACTCTAACCTCTTTTTTTTTTTTTCCTTCCCCTCCCCCAATGGTTTCTGTTACGTTTCTCAGGATCCACATAAGAGTGAAACCATATGGTATCTGTCTTTCTCTGTATGGCTTATTTCACTTAGCATCACACTCTCCAGTTCCATCCACGTTGCTACAAAGGGCCATATTTCATTCTTTCTCATTGCCACGTAGTACTCCATTGTGTATATAAACCACAATTTCTTTATCCATTCATCAGTTGATGGACATTTAGGCTCTTTCCATAGTTTGGCTATTGTTGAGAGTGCTGCTATAAACATTGGGGTACAAGTGCCCCTATGCATCAGTACTCCTGTATCCCTTGGGTAAATTCCTAGCAGTGCTATTGCTGGGTCATAGGGTAGGTTTATTTTTAATTTTCTGAGGAACCTCCACACTGCTTTCCAGAGCGGCTGCACCAATTTACATTCCCACCAACAGTGCAAGAGGGTTCCTGTTTCTCCACATCCTCTCCAGCATCTATAGTCTCCTGATTTGTTCATTTTGGCCACTCTGACTGGCGTGAGGTGATATCTGAGTGTGGTTTTGATTTGTATTTCCCTGATAAGGAGTGACGTTGAACATCTTTTCATGTGCCTGTTGGCCATCTGGATGTCTTCTTTAGAGAAGCGTCTATTCATGTTTTCTGCCCATTTCTTCACTGGGTTATTTGTTTTTCGGGTGTGGAGTTTGGTGAGCTCTTTATAGATTTTGGATACTAGCCCTTTGTCCGATGTGTCATTTGCAAATATCTTTTCCCATTCCGTTGGTTGCCTTTTGGTTTTGTTGGTTGTTTCCTTTGCTGTGCAGAAGCTTTTTATCTTCATAAGGTCCCAGTAATTCACTTTTGCTTTTAATTCCCTTGCCTTTGGGGATGTGCCGAGTAAGAGATTGCTACGGCTAAGGTCAGAGAGGTCTTTTCCTGCTTTCTCCTCTAAGGTTTTGATGGTTTCCTGTCTCACATTCAGGTCCTTTATCCATTTTGAGTTTTTTTTTGTGAATGGTGTGAGAAAGTGGTCTAGTTTCAACCTTCTGCATGTTGCTGTCCAGTTCTCCCAGCACCATTTGTTAAAGAGACTGTCTTTTTTCCATTGGATGTTCTTTCCTGCTTTGTCAAAGATGAGTTGGCCATACGTTTGTGGGTCTAGTTCTGGGGTTTCTATTCTATTCCATTGGTCTATGTGTCTGTTTTTGTGCCAATACCATGCTGTCTTGATGATGACAGCTTTGTAGTAGAGGCTAAAGTCTGGGATTGTGATGCCTCCTGCTTTGGTCTTCTTCTTCAAAATGACTTTGGCTATTCGGGGCCTTTTGTGGTTCCATATGAATTTTAGGATTGCTTGTTCTAGTTTCGAGAAGAATGCTGGTGCAATTTTGATTGGGATTGCCTTGAATGTGTAGATAGCTTTGGGTAGTATTGACATTTTGACAATATTTATTCTTCCAATCTATGAGCAGGGAATGTCTTTCCATTTCTTTATATCTTCTTCAATTACCTGCATAGGCTTTCTATAGTTTTCAGCATACAGATCTTTTACATCTTTGGTTAGATTTATTCCTAGGTATTTGATGCTTCTTGGTGCAATTGTGAATGGGATCAGTTTCTTTATTTGTCTTTCTGTTGCTTCATTGTTAGTGTATAAGAATGCAACTGATTTCTGTACATTGATTTTGTATCCTGCAACTTTGCTGAATTCATGTATCAGTTCTAGCAGACTTTTGGTGGAGTCTATCGGATTTTCCATGTATAATATCATGTCATCTGCAAAAAGCGAAAGCTTGACTTCATCTTTGCCAATTTTGATGCCTTTGATTTCCTTTTGTTGTCTGATTGCTGATGCTAGAACTTCCAACACTATGTTAAACAACAGCGGTGAGAGTGGGCATCCCTGTCGTGTTCCTGATCTCAGGGAAAAAGCTCTCAGTTTTTCCCCGTTGAGGATGATGTTAGCTGTGGGCTTTTCATAAATGGCCTTTATGATCTTTAAGTATGTTCCTTCTATCCCGACTTTCTCAAGGGTTTTTATTAATAAAGGGTGCTGGATTTTGTCAAAGGCCTTTTCTGCATCGATTGACAGGATCATATGGTTCTTCTCTTTTTTTTTTGTTAATGTGATGTATCACGTTGATTGATTTGCAAATGTTGAACTAGCCCTGCATCCCAGGAATGAATCCCACTTGATCATGGTGAATAATTCTTTTTATATGCTGTTGAATTCGATTTGCTAGTATCTTATTGAGAATTTTTGCATCCATATTCATCAGGGATATTGGCCTGTAGTTCTCTTTTTTTACTGGGTCTCTATCTGGTTTAGGAATCAAAGTAATACTGGCTTCATAGAATGAGTCTGGAAGTTTTCCTTCCCTTTCTATTTCTTGGAATAGCTTGAGAAGGATAGGTATTATCTCTGCTTTAAACGTCTGGTAGAACTCCCCTGGGAAGCCATCTGGTCCTGGACTCTTATTTGTTGGGAGATTTTTGATAACCGATTCAATTTCTTCGCTGGTTATGGGTCTGTTCAAGCTTTCTATTTCCTCCTGATTGAGTTTTGGAAGAGTGTGGGTGTTTAGGAATTTGTCCATTTCTTCCAGGTTGTCCAATTTGTTGGCATATAATTTTTCATAGTATTCCCTGATAATTGTTTGTATCTCTGAGGGGTTGGTTGTAATCATTCCATTTTCATTCATGATTTTATCTATTTGGGTCATCTCCCTTTTCTTTTTGAGAAGCCTGGCTAGAGGTTTATCAATTTTGTTTATTTTTTCAAAAAACCAACTCTTGGTTTCATTGATCTGCTCTATAGTTTTTTTAGATTCTATATTGTTTATTTCTGCTCTGATCTTTATGATTTCTCTTCTTCTGCTGGGTTTGGGGTGTCTTTGCTGTTCTGCTTCTATTTCCTTTAGTTGTGCTGTTAGATTTTGTATTTGGGATATTTCTTGTTTCTTGAGATAGGCCTGGATTGCAATGTATTTTCCTCTCAGGACTGCCTTCCCTGTGTCCCAAAGCGTTTGGATTGTTGTATTTTCATTTTCGTTTGTTTCCATATATTTTTTAATTTCTTCTCTAATTGCCTGGTTGACGCACTCATTCTTTAGTAGGGTGTTCTTTAACCTCCATGCTTTTGGAGGTTTTCCAGACTTTTTCCTGTGGTTGATTTCAAGCTTCATAGCATTGTGGTCTGAAAGTATGCATGGTATAATTTCAATTCTTGTAAACTTATGAAGGGCTGTTTTGTGACCCAGTATATGATCTATCTTGGAGAATGTTCCATGTGCACTCGAGAAGAAAGTATATTCTGTTGCTTTGGGATGCAGAGTTCTAAATATATCTGTCAAGTCCATCTGATCCAATGTATCATTCAGGGCCCTTGTTTCTTTATTGACCATGTGTCTAGATGATCTATCCATTTCTGTAAGTGGGGTGTTAAAGTCCCCTGCAATGACCACATTCTTATCAATAAGGTTGCTTATGTTTATGAGTAATTGTTTTATATATCTGGGGACTCCGGTATTCGGCGCATAGACATTTATAATTGTTAGCTCTTCCTGATGGATAGACCCTGTAATTATTATATAATGCCCTTCTTCATCTCTTGTTACAGCCTTTAATTTAAAGTCTAGTTTGTCTGATATAAGTATGGCTACTCCAGCTTTCTTTTGGCTTCCAGTAGCATGATAAATAGTTCTCCATCCCCTCACTCTCAATCTAAAGGTGTCCTCAGATCTAAAATGAGTCTCTTGTAGACAGCAAATAGATGGGTGTTGTTTTTTTATCCATTCTGATACCCTATGTCTTTTGGTTGGCGCATTTAATCCATTTACATTCAGTGTTATTATAGAAAGATACAGATTTAGAGTCATTGTGATGTCTGTATGTTTTATGCTTGTAGTGATGTCTTTGGTACTTTGTCTCACAGGATCCCCCTTAGGATCTCTTGTAGGGCTGGTTTCGTGGTGACAAATTCCTTCAGTTTTTGTTTGTTTGGGAAGACCTTTATCTCTCCTTCTATTCTAAATGACAGACTTGCTGGATAAAGGATTCTCGGCTGCATATTTTTTCTGTTTAGCACACTGAAGATATCGTGCCAAGCCTTTCTGGCCTGCCAAGTTTCAAAGGAGAGATCAGTCACGAGTCTTATAGGTCTCCCTTTATATGTGAGGGCACGTTTATCCCTTGCTGCTTTCAGAATTTTCTTTTTATCCTTGTATTTTGCCAGTTTCACTATGATATGTCGTGCAGAAGATTGATTCAAGTTACGTCTGAAGGGAGTTCTCTGTTCCTCTTGGATTTCAATGCCTTTTTCCTTCCCCAGTTCAGGGAAGTTCTCAGCTATAATTTCTTCAAGTACCCCTTCAGCACCTTTCCCTCTCTCTTCCTCCTCTGGGATACCAATTATGCATATATTATTTCTTTTTAGTGTATCACTTAGTTCTCTAATTTTTCCCTCATACTCCTGGATTTTTTTATCTCTCTTTCTCTCAGCTTCCTCTTTTTCCATAACTTTATCTTCTAGTTCACCTATTCTCTCCTCTGCCTCTTCAATCCGATCTGTCGTCGTTTCCATTTTGTTTTGCATTTCGTTTAAAGCACTTTTCAGCTCCTCGTGACTGTTCCTTAGTCCCTTGATCTCTGTGGCAAGAGATTCTCTGCTGTCCTGTATACTGTTTTCAAGCCCAGCGATTAATTTTATGACTATTATTCTAAATTCACTTTCTGTTATATTAGTTAAATCCTTTTTGATCAGTTCATTAGCTGTTGTTATTTCCTGGAGATTCTTCTGAGGGGAATTCTTCCGTTTGGTCATTTTGGATAGTCCCTGGAGTGGTAAGGACCTGCAGGGCACTTCCCCTGTGCTGTGGTGTATAACTGGAGTTGGTGGGCGGGGCCGCAGTCTGACCTGATGTCTGCCCCCAGCCCACCGCTGGGGCCACAGTCAGACTGGTGTGTGCCTTCTCTTCCCCTCTCCTAGGGGCGGGATTCACTGTGGGGTGGCGTGGCCCATCTGGGCTACTTGCACACTGCCAGGCTTGTGGTGCTGGGGATCTGGCGTATTAGCTGGGGTGGGTAGGCAAGGTGCACGGGGGCAGGAGGGGCAGGCTTAGCTCGCTTCTCCTTAGGTGATCCACTTCAGGAGGGGCCCTGTGGCAGCGGGAGGGAGTCAGATCCGCTGCCGGAGGTTTGGCTCCGCAGAAGCACAGAGTTGGGTGTTTGCGCGGAGCGAGCAAGTTCCCTGGCAGGAACTGGTTCTCTTTGGGATTTTGGCTGGGGGATGGGCGGGGGAGATGGCGCTGGCGAGCACCTTTGTTCCCCGCCAAGCTGAGCTCTGCCGTCAGGGGGCTCAGCAGCTCTCCCTCCCTTTGTCCTCCAGCCTTCCCGCTTTCTGAGCAGAGCTGTTAACTTATGACCTCCCAGACGCTAAGTCGCGTTTGCTGTCGGAACACAGTCCGTCTGGCCCCTCCGCTTTTGCCAGCCAGACTTGGGGGCTCTGCTTGGCTTGCGAGCCGCCCCTCCGCCCTGGCTCCCTCCCGCCAGTCCGTGGAGCGAGCACCGCCTCGACGCCCTTCCTACCCTCTTCCTTGGGCTTGGCTCTGGAGACTCCGTTCTGCTAATCCTCTGGCGGTTTTCTGGGTTCTTTAGGCAGGTGTAGGTGGAATCTAAGTGATCAGCAGGACGCGCGGTGAGCCCAGCATCCTCCTACGCCGCCATCTTCCAGGTTGTCCAGAAATTTAGTCTTAAATGTCTTAATTGAAATGAAGAGAGAGAGAGAAAATACATTTAAAAACATTCAAATTTAGATTTTAGAAAAATAAAAAGATCCAAAGAAAATAAAAACTAATATATATATATATATACACATATATAGTGAAATAGATATATTATGTATATATTATAATATATATATATAATGAACTAAGAAATTTTTTAAACAGTAAAATGTTAGATCTATGGATTCTTTGGAAATCCATTAAATAAATAAATAAACTGTCATGAATAATTTAAAAAGCATAGCAATGTAGAAATTTTAAGTACAATGACATTAAATTTATACATAACAATATAACTAATAATAGTCAAAGAAAATGGATATGTTTTTGAAATAAAAATTACCCAAATTGATACATCATGAAGCAGAAAATCCATATAAACAAATATATGGCAGAAATGAGAAAAGATCTCAAAAAGCCCCCAAGCTAAGCAGGTATACCTATTTACCTATATTTCTATCTAAATAATGTGTACAAATTGTCAAAAATCTAGAAATAAACACAGGCAATATTCTCAATTTGTTTTTATGTCATAGTATTTTCATAATGGAATCATATAGCACACTGCTTTTTCACTTCGTATCACAAGCATGTTCCTTTCAATCAAGAATTTTCCTGTTATTTAGAAGTATTTTATCATATGGCTCAAATTTACATGATCACTTCTCCATTCTATGACATTTAGGTTATTTACAATTTTCCTTATTTTATTTTTTTTTAATTTTTTTAATGTTTATTTATTTTTGAGAGAGAGAGCACGATTAGGGTCGGGGCAGAGAGAAAGGGAGACAGGGAATTCAAAACAGGCTCCAGGCTCTGAGCTGTCAGCACAGAGCCTGAGGCAGGGCTCAAACTCACAAACTGCAAGACCATGACCTGAGCCGAAGTGGGACACTCAACTGACTGAGCCTCCCAGGCGCCCATTCCCTATTTTAAATAAAACTACAATGAGTACTTTTGATCACAAACTTTAATCTTCATCAGGGTATATTTTCAGAAGACTTCTAGGGTTTCTAGCAATTAGAAAATGAGAATTCCCCGGGCACCTGGGTGGCTTGGTCGATTGAGCATCTGACTTCAGCTCAGGTAACAATCTTGCAGTTCATGGGTTTGAGCCCCATGCCAAGTGCTGTGTGACAGCTTGGAGCCTGGAGCCCCCTTCAAGTTCTGTGTCTCCCTCTCTGTCCCTCCCCACTCATTCTCTCTCTCTCAAAAATAAACAAGGGGGCACCTGGATGGCTCAGTCCTTTTAGTGTCCAACTTTGGCTCAGGTCATGATCTCATGGTCTGTGGGTTCGAACCCTGCATCGGGCTCTGTGCTGAGAGCTCGGAGTCTGGAGCCTGCTACAGATCCTGTGTCTCCCTCTCTCTCTGCCCCTCCCCTGCTCATACTCTGTCTCTCTCTGTCAAAATTAAGTAAACTTTAAAATTTTTTTTAATAAATAAATAAATAAATAAACATTAAACAAATTAAAAAAAAAAACAAAATGAGTATTCCCATTTTGTAGAATGCTCACTGGCCTTGAGGTTCCTACAAATATCTACCTAAAACATGTCAGTCTGAAAAATGATTTGTCATTATTATTTTACTAGTGTAACAAGGTTGAGCAGATTTGTCAGCTATGTGTATTTCCTGATTGGGGAATTAATCTGTGTTATTTGGTCATCTGTCATTTGGGATTTTGAATTTTTTTAATTGATATTTTTGAACTGTTTATATATTTATATAATGTATATGTATATTTATATAATATATATATTTATATAATGTATATATACTTATACATTATATATTTATATAAATATATTTATTTATATACATATTTATATTATATTATATTAATTTATATAAATATTTATATAATTTATATAAATAAATATATATATTTCCTGCATATAATTGTGATCATGGTATCTTCTGACATTTAGAATTCTATGTTTCTATGCCATCAAATCTCCCTTTCCCTTCGTACTGGTTTACAATGCTTTTGTAGCTGACATTTATTATGTCTGCCTGCTGAGTATCCATTCCTGCTACTTCAGGTGATGAAGCTTTTAAGCCTAGTAGAAAAACCCTTTTATGTATTTTCTGGAGCTCACCTTCCAACCCTACTCTCTACAGGTGACAGATATGGGATCCAGACTGGCCAATCACAGCATTTTATCTCCCTGTGCTCAGTGAGTGGTTTAGAGAGGCCATGTGACCCAAACTGGACCAATCAGTGACTTCCCTAACACTTTTTACGTGATTACTGGGAAAGAAAAAAAATCACAAATTATAGTAAGCATGTAAACCTGCAGATTTTGGCAGCTTTTTCCTGATTCAGTTATGTAAGCCAATAAATTTCCTTTTTAAGCAAGTTTGAGTTAGGTTTCTGGCTCTTGTAACTGAATAGGCTTACAATTCACTCTGATTAAAGAATAAAAATCTTAAAATGTCCTGAGGGTTTCCATGTGATGTCTCGCACACATGCACGCATGTCCATTACTTCTGCTAACTCATTTCTTCCTATTGCCCTCCGTGGTCTTCACTACCCCACGTTATTTCCCCAAAGATGCCAGGCATGTTTCTCACCTTAAAGCTTTATGTTAGCCTTGCTAGAATTCTCTTCCTCCAGAGATACATAGCTACCTTGCTCCCCTCCTTGGAGTCTGTTCAAAGCTTTCCCATTGAGGCTTATCATGGCCACTTTCTCTAATGCTGCAAAAGACACCCAGCTCTGGCCCTCCTTACGGGCTCCTTTCCCCCCTTGGCACTTATATACCATATAATTTACCTTTTCATTAAGTTCACTTTATAAAATATTATTGAAAATCTCCCTCTGCTCTATGAGGAAAAGGTAGGCTTGGTGGCAGTGAAGACTTTTGTCTGCTTTGCTCATTGAAGAATCCCAAGTACCAGACCAGGGCCTGGAATGTATTAGGTGCTCATTAAAGTTTTGTTCTGGGAAGCCCTTGGCAAATTCCCTTTCTATGAGGCTGGTGGCCTACCTAAATGGGGTTCTTCTTCTTTCTTTTTGGAAAAAAATACACAGGAGAGATGAAATTAAACTATCACACATGTGAACAGGAGGCTCTATACCCTGTCCCAGAAGACAAGTATCACAACAATAAGAGAACTAACAAAGGTCAGAAAATTATTGTAAGATCTCCCTTTGGTTCAGAAATTATGCTTACCCCCTGTAGAATACAGGAAAAAGGGGTGAGGGGAATCTGTTGGTTGATCCTATCTCAAAGCAAGAATTGTGTTCTGATGTTTCCGTGGTCCTTATTTTTATCCTAGGGTAGGTGGTGACTGGGCTGTTGAGGTAGGATCAGCTAGGCTACCCCGGGAAAACAATGCCATCCAATGACTGAACACAGTGAAGGTTGACTTTTCACTTGCATCACAGCCCCTTGTGAGTTGGGCAACTCTCCTTCTGGGCAGTGATGCCTGGACCCCTGTTTCCTCCATCCTGTGGCTCTGTCACCTTGGGCAAGTTTTCTCCCAGGTCACCATGCAACAAGAAAAGATAATTATTAGGACCCAAGCACAGGAGGGATTGCAGAATGCCTGCCCACCATTCGTGGCCATACCCAGTCACCCACTCTAACTCCTGCAACATGTAGGTTGGCCAAGTACCCGGCAGAAAAATGAAATGTGTTTGATGATTACCTAGCATTCCTTCTGCCTTGGAAGCAGAACAACTCCCTGCTGCGAGACAGAGCTGTGTGCTAACAACAAGCCCTCTATTTCCACTCCTCAAGACCAAATGAGTCATAGTGATTTAGAGAGAGAGTGACATCTGGACATTTTAAATAATCAAAACAATCCCATGGTGGGCAGAGGACTAAACAATAGATGGGGAAAAAAAAAATCTGAATGTTGGTCTGCATTGTCTTGGGTAAAAACTTAAGGACACAGTATAATAAATCTTTGACTGACCTCTATCGCTTGTCCTTTATTATTAAGAAAAATCACAAGAAGACCTGGTCCAAGGGAGGTGTGTATGTCTGATTTTGTTTTTAGGTCCTAATATGTAGAGCTTTTGAACTTCAATCATCTTTCCCTGTCTAAAGCTAGAGAATTGTTCAGATGTTTATCTATATTTCCTTTCCTTTTTTTGTTCTTTTTGTCTATTTATGTGTGTGATCCCGTTTCTACAGCTACATCTTTAATGTGCCTTACATTTATTTTGGTATTTGGCATTTTGTGGGAATTCATCAAGCAGTCTTAAAAATCTTGCCAGCATCAAGTATTAAATAACACATCAAGATCCTATTGCCTGGAATTTATTTCTTGAACATATACTTATTTTACACTTGTGTAAGGAACTAGTTTCTTGGCTACATCTTCCTCTGGTTTCTCTAGTGCCACTCTGTTTTAATTAATGTAGTTTTATAATATGTGCTGATGGCTATTAAGACAAATTCAATGTTTCCACCATTCTTCATCTTTAAATGTTCTTGGCCATTACTCATTGTTAGTGTTCCAGATAAACCTTAAAATAGCTTTGTTACATTTCCCTCATAGAGATATTCTTTCTGTTTCCATTCCCCCCCCCACTCTCAATATCCCCAGAAAAATGGATGAGCCAATCAATTTAGTCAACTCATGCCTAGTTCAGACAGTAAGGGGAGAGGGCATCTGTTACAAATGCAGCTTTCTGAAATGTTCCAGAGAAGAACAACACTCCTGTTCATCCCCGGCCTTCTGACAAGGCTGGGTTGTGGTCTGAATAACAATTGGTCCCTGAATATTCTGCTCTGAAGCCTTTTCCTGCCTGTCTTGGCATCCAGTCCCTTCAATCTCGTCTGAGGCATTTGGTTCTGCCTAGTGAGTCAAGAGGCAAAAGCTAGGTAAATATCACTGTGTCTTGAGTAATCATCATCCACTTTGCAAACAAGTGCTCAAGGGCTCAACAGAACTGGTCCACAGGACTGTATCTGCAGAATCCAAGACATAGGAATATGGCATTTAGTTACTAAATGCTCCAGCTGCTGCAGCTTGGGAATGAGTTCTTCCTGAAGCAAACTGAAATGCAATCCCCTGGCTTTGGGTTCCATTTCACCTGATACCCGGTGCTGGCATTACCCAGCTCAGCTGAGACTCATTAACAACCTGGCCTGACAAAGACAGGGCTGCATCAAACCTGTTGGGTCCTTTTCATTTTTAAAACATTTTTTTAATGCTTATTTATTTTTTGAGAGAGAGAGATATCTGGGGAGGGGTAGAGAGAGAGGGAGACACAGAATCCAAAGCAGGTTCCAGGCTCTGAGCTGTCAGCACAGAGTCCAATGAACCATGAGATCATGACCTGAGCTGAAGTCGGATGCTCAACTAACTGAGCCACCCAGGTGCCCCTGCTGGTTCTTCTTTAAAGAATCCAGGATAGCCAGGGGGAAAAGTAGCTTTCTTGGCAAACAGAAAAATACAATAAATATTGAAAGAGAATAAATATATAATGTTAAATAACATTAATTGTTCAACCCACTTTATATATGTGAACTCATTTAATCTTGATAACAATGAGATAGGTACTATTATTATCCCCACTTTATAGATGTGCAAACTGAGGCACCAAGAGACTAAGGATTTTGCACAGGGCCATACAACTAGTGTGCAGTAGGGCTATGATTTGAACACAGGAAGTCTGGAGCCAGAGGTTACTAACTAAACCATCAGACTAGGGATTCTCAAAGTTGCCCAGGTATCAGAGTCACCTGGTAGCTTGATAAATAATAAGACCCTGGACCCCAACTTCAGAGTTTCCCATTCACGAGGTCAGGGGAAGGAAGCCTGGATTTTACACTTATATCAATTCCCAGGTGCTGCTGCCAGTACCCCAGGGACCCTACTTTGAAAACCACTGTACTACACTACAATAGAAATGATTGGCAGGTGCATTCCTGTGAATGTGGAAAAAAGATAAATAGATGTGGAAAATGATTAAGCCATGCAGCTAATTCTCAGTTTCTAAAATCAGATATCTATGTTCTAGTTCCTAAGGCAACCCAAAGCTGGCATTGCCTACAAGTGCCACTTTCTTCCTATTATGTTTCGTTGCAGGCAGTTATACAAATATTAGAGAATATTAAGAGCACTGGTTGGAGCATCAAAACAGCTGGGTTTAAATCTCAGTAGCTGACTTAACCTAAGCCTCAGTTGTCATATCTATAAAATAGTGACGATAATTATTTATCACTTGGGATTTCAGTAAAGGTAAATTGCATACATGCACGTGCGCACACACACACATACACACACACATGCGTTAGCTGACACTTAGAAATAATGGTAGTTATTTATTTTATAAGAAGAGGGTATCTGGTATCTTTTCTTCCTCTCAGACACTAGCAGAGGAATTTAACTTTGGGCAGCCACTGCAGTACGATTTACCAAGGTTACATTGATCACCCAAACTTTACAACTTATAACTGTGACAAGGATAATAAAGACAGCATGTGTGTTTGACAATCTGCTGCCACCCTGTTCCTGTTGGAAAGAGAGAGAATTGGCTGGCTATCTCAGGGGCCATCTTTCCTTGTGCAGAAGAAACAGGTGGACTGGAGAAATGGACGGTGTGAGAAAGTAGGGGCAACCTACACAATGGGAGTCTGGGTAATTGGTCAAGAAAAACAGAGAGATCTTGCAACAGTTTTACTCAGTACTATAAAGGGGATCCCCTATCAGTCAATAAATAATTAAAGTTTTCTTTAAAGTTCTCTTTATCTAATTACAATTTCATTCATTTATTCAACAAATACATTTTGAGGCCCTGTTATGTTTCAGCCACTACTCTAGGTTCTGGAGATACAGGCGTGAACAAAACAGGCAAAGATGCCCTCCATATGGAGCAGGGAGGGGAGATACGAAGACTGTGGGGAAAGTGGGCAATACCAGAGAGTAAAGACCTGAAAGAAATGAGGACACGAGCCATGTGGCCATCCACTAGAAGAACATCCGGTAGAAGGAATTGCAAGTACAAAGGCCTAGAGGCTGGCTCGTGCCCAGCCTCTGAGAACTGACAGCATGAGTGAGTGCAGGAGATGAGGTAGGAGATGGAATGGGAGAAAAGGCCAGGTCCCATCACAGAAGGCAGAAACCCTTGTAGAGAAAAGAGTGGACATTCACAGGCTTTTAAGCAGAGAAGAAGACACGATCCAATTTTGAAAGGAATCACTGTCAAAGCAGCATGAGGGAGTTGAGCTGAAGACTCTAATTTGGGAGTGGGTATAGAATAGGAAAGACAGAAAAATAGATCAAAGGGTAGAGGTCCAAGAGAAAGATCTGGGTAAAGACCAAACCAAAGGGAGATCCAAGTTCTGTTGGCCTTTACTCTCTTTTCCAATGCTCACCCCACAGTTTTCTCATGACCCCAAGAGGTAATTTACTAAGTATGATAATCTCGTCCTCAGCCACCTTGGATCAGTATCCTCAATCTTCACGGCACATTAGAATCATCTAGGGAACTTTTTCAACATTCCCTGCTGAAAAACAACGTGTCAAGATCAAGAAAGACAAAGGGACTATCCCAGATAAAGGAAAGTAAGAAGACACAATTATGTAGATACCTTATGGGATCCTGGCAAAGAACATTAGTAGATACTCAGCAAAATCTGAGCAAGGTCTATAGAACAGATCACTGCAAGTGTCAATGTTAGTTTCCTGGTTTTGATTATAATGCTGTGGTTATATAAATATGATCATTTGGGAAAGCTAGATGAAGGATACATTATAATCCTCTGTACTGTTCTTGCAACTTTTTTTGAAAATCTAAATTATTTCAAATTAAATTGTGAAAAAAAACTATTGCCCAAGTTTAACCCCGACCCATACATCAGCATCTTGAGCACCAAGGCCTGGTTATGGACAGTTTTAAAAGCTCTCTAGATACCATATGTTTTCACTCATATGCGGATCCTGAGAAACTTAACAGAAGACCATGGGGGAGGGGAAGGGGGGAAAAAAAGTTACAGAGAGGGAGGGAGGCAAACCATAAGAGACTCTTAAATACCGAGAACAAACTGAGGGTTGATGGGGGGTGGGGGAGAGTGGGTGATGGGCATTGAGAAGGGCACCTGTTGGGATGAGCACTGGGTGTTGTATGGAAACCAATTTGACAATAAATTATATTTAATATAAAAAAATAAAAAAATAAAAAGAGACCCTCCAAAAATAAAAAAAATAAATAAAATAAAATAAAATAAAATAAAGCTCTCTAAATGACCCTAACATGCATCCAGGTTTGAAGGCCATCACCTTGGATTTTAAAAGTCTTTAGGGAGCTTTCCCTTAAAGTTTTCTTCTGTCCAAGGTGCAGAAACAGATGTTGTGTCAGTTCTTCCCAAAGCCTCTGTTTGCCACCCTTGACCCAGAAAGAACCTCTTCTGGGCAGAATCAGAGACCAGGTTGGAATAAAGTGGATGTGATCATGTAGTCACAAGAGAAACACCATTTGAGATTCTGAAGGATGTTTCTCTAAAAGAATCTATCTTCCTCCTGGAAGAAGTCAGCACTGAGAAAGGTAGCTATAGGTCCAAAAACCCTCCCTGCCCCTTGGTAAAAGGAAGAGGTTAGACGGCATCTTCAGATCATCTCCAGCCCTAGACAAGTATTATCTTCCACTGTCAGGTTTGGGGATGTTCCTTTTTCAAACTATTTATTTTATTGCTACATAGTAGAATGTGGCCTGCTCTATGGAAATTGGCAAACGTAAGTACCAACCTCTCCCAGCAAAGGCACCTATAACAAAATGAGGCTTAATCTGCTTTTATTAATAAAGAGGCAGCAAATGCTGACCATGGCCTGGAGGGTGCAAAAGGGAACACAAAAAAATCTGGTAGAAATGTGTGCCCAGAAAAGCAAAGAGAAAAATCAGGGAAGGTTAAGTCGCATAAAAAGACCTCTAGATTCTGATTCCGTTTTAGTGGCTGCAAAAACATGGCTCTCGGCTATTTGCATATAAATGTGCTGGGGGTGGGGAACCACAGTACTCAGCTATGCATTCTAACTTTCTGCTCAAAATCTGTTCCCAAAGCAGCTGCAGAAATCAGCTGCAAATTCCAAATCTAAAAACGAAAGTCACATGGCTGAACTGGGGAAGAGGCAAAGAAAGGAAGGAGGCGAGGGCACCAAACAGTGTTGCGATTAACCCGTTGGGGCCTGGAGCCCATATGTATTGCCTGGAAGCCTTTAGACATCTCAGTGCCCAGCCTGCACCCCCCAGCAATTAAATCAGACTCCCTAAGGGTGCACACAGGCATGGTGTGTTTGAGGATTCCCAGGATTCCCAAGGAGCCTTGACTGAGTAACAGGGGTCTACTCCGGGGCAGGAATTGACCAAACTTGTCTATTATGGGCCACATGGTAAATATTTGAGGCTTTGTGGCCCGTACAGTGTCTGTCCCAACTACTCAACCCTGCCTTTACGGCATAAAAGCACATACACAGTATGTAAATCAGTGGGCATTGCTGGGTGGAGTAAACAAACTTTATTTACAAAAACAGTAGTTGCAGCCCCCGCTCTAGACTCTTGTTATCCAAAGTATGGTCCTTGGGCCAACAGCAGGGACATCCGGTGGGAACTTGTTAGACATGCCAAATCTCCAACCCCACACCAGAACCCTCCTGCATTGGACTCTGTTCTGTAACAAGGTCCCAAGACAGCCAGAGCACTGGAAAGTCGGAATAGTAGGCAGCAGGTGAACAATGCTGAGCACTGACCAGTACTTGGAACCCAGAGAGCTGGGCCTAGTCTCGGAGCACGAACTCCTTTGTCTACAAAACTGCTCCAGGGGTGTTCGCCTGAGTAAGGCCTTTGAAAGGTATAAAGTGTGAATTGTTAATATGTGACAACTCCAGCTCCGGCCTCTGGCCTGCGAGGGAACTGTCTCTTTGGCAAGGTGCTTATTGCTCCACCATCAGTCATGATGAGGTGGGAAGGGCTGGCCACTCAGGCCCTCATTTCACAGACCAAGACACTAGAACCCCAGTACTGCAAACAGTACACCTACAGAGCCTGGGCAAGTACCCTGAGTCTGCAGAACACGGGCTCAGAGTAGGCTGTGATGCCACCAAGCTGATTCATAACCTTAGCAACAACAAAAGCTCTCTGCTTGTACAACTCCCTGTCCCATGCAAGAGGGTGACCTGTTCATCTCTGCATCACTAGTGCCTGGCACGGCATCAGGGCCCCAAAATCTCTGATGGGTAAATGATCAGAGAGGCTAAGATGCTCAATTCGGTAGTGTCAGTCTTTAGGTCATGAGAGTCCATAAGTGATAACTGACTTTCATATGTCAGTACACAGAAGGGCTGTGGGGTTTTATCAAAAAAGCTGTCTCCACATCCCTTGCATGTGCAGAACCCCGACAAAAGGCAACCAGAGCTAATTTTGAATCTGTTACCAGGAGCAGACGGCCTAAGGGCCTGGGTCTTGGCCCATAGAGCAAATGGGATTTCTGAAGAGGTTTTGAGTATGTTCTGTTTTGCCATAAGCCTCGCCGTGCCAATGCACGGGAAGGTAATGAACTGAGCAGCTCTCTCTCTCCAAGCGCCCATCTGCCAGTCAGCTGGGAGTAGCCTGTTGTCAGAGGATGTCTGCCATGCGCTAGAAGAAATGCTTTCTCCAAAAGCCCTGCCAGTAATTAGCGTGTGAGAGGAAGCGTGTCCACACCACTTCATAAACCCTTGCACCTGCCCCTGAAGTGTCTGCAGACCTCTGTCTTGACACATCATGTGCAGTAAAATCAGGAGGCAGGAGGGGAAGTCCACACAGCACCTGAGAGTTGAGACAATGCCCTGGGCCTCCGCTGCCAGAGGAGCCAGCATGGGGTGCAGAAATACTCCTCAACTCTGCTGTGCAGATGAATCTCCCGGGCATCGTGTTAGACGACAACCCCCAAGGCTGGGCTGGGATCCTGAATTTCTGACATGTCGCAGGTGCTGCTGCTGCTCTGCTCCACAGAATGCCTTTTCAGTAGCCTGAGCACAGAGGAAGACTCTAGACTCATGGTCAGGCTAATTCTCTCTCCCTCAGACTTGCCCCAAAAGGCAGATCTATTTTCCAAAGATGACCAAGTAGTATCTCCCATCAACATGGTCTTCTTATACTGTGACTTCAATTCTCTTTCCACTGAGAGGTGGGGCCTGTGTTCCCTTCCCTTAAAGTGGGCAGGGCTTGTAACTGCCAAGGAAGTGACACAGTAACATCTGAGGGGACATCATAAAGAGCCATACAGTTTCCTCCTGGTTCTTTTGGGATGCTCACTCTTGGAACCCAGCTGCTATGGAGGAAGCCGAGGCCTCCATGGAGGGTAAAGGGGAATTCCAGACCCTGGCTGAGCTCCCAGCTGACAGCCAGAACCAACTTGCCAGCCATAGAAATGAGCTGTACTCTAAAACTCCTCAGGTTCATGAGTTCGAGCCCCTCTTCAGGCTCTGCACAGACAGTGTGGGGACTGATTGGGATTCTCTCTCTCCCCCACCCCATCCCTCTGTCTCTGTCTCTCTCTCTCTGTCTCTCAAAATAAATAATAAATAAAACCTCAAAAAAACCCCACAAAACAAAACAAAACAAAACAAAACAAAAACAACTCCCTAGATCCTTTTCTGATCCTGTCCCTCCAGTCAGGTATGTGGAATAGAGATGACCCATCCCCACTGTGCCCTGTCCATATGTCAGACTTGCAAGCAAAATAAGTGATTGTTGTTTCTTTAAGCCTCAAAGTTTGGAGGTATTTTTTAATGCACCAATACTATCTGGAACATGGCTTTAACTATTCCCTGGGTCTTTTCACTCTGTATACCTTCTATGCACAACGTGATCACTCTCATTATTTAAATTACCATCTGCTTGGACTTCCCTTCTGAGCTACAGTGCTATATATTTAATTGCCTACTGGATATCCCCAGTATATAAAAATCTTTATCTCCTTCTTGGTCCCCATCTCCATTCCACGTATAAATACCTTTCTCCTTGCTTACTTAGTGTCACCATCAATTTGCTTAATTCAGCCAACATTCCTTGACCCCAACTCCAACATCAGGAGATGACACCATCAACATAATTCCCTTGACATCCCTGGTTTCTGTCCCTCCCTCTGTGTTCTCATGGGCTGCCACTGCCCAGATTCAAGAAATCTCATGAGCAGAAAAGAAGAGAGACCAGAACTTGAGACAGAAAGCTGAGACTGTCCTGAGAAGTGTGCACTGAACCTTTAGGTGAATTCGCTGAGTTCAGAGTCCTTGGGGAAGGACATCAACAGCATCTACTATAATCTGCCTGTTCTTACCTCATATAATCTGGGATTTTTTTATTCATTTATCTACACAAATGTTTATTAAACCTCTACATTCTGTCAGGTACCCTACTCAGGGCTCAGGAGATATTGAGACCAAAACAGACATGCCCCTCACCTCATGAAGTTTATAGTCTAATGGGAAAGACAGTTGCTCATGTTGTGGTCTGAGGGGTCAAGATAGCTCCTCTGAAGCATTTCAATCGTTATGTTAATCTGAATCACATCAGGATTGTGTTAAGTAGGATTTGGGTGGTATTCCAGGGACCACACTTTGAACAGCAGGGCCCTGAAGGACACTTAAGCAAAGATCTAAAGGATAAGTAATAGACGGCCAGCCAGGTTAAATATAGATAGACTGATGGTTTTGGTTTGCCTGGGGCTGAGGGGTTTCTTGGAATGTGAGACTTTAAGTGCCCAAACTGGCCTGGTTGGTCACCTAGTAAAAATGGTGGTAGAAAAATGAGAAAGAGCAGGCCAAGTGTTTACGAAGTCTTTGAGGCAAGAGGAGCACAGTATGTTGTAGAAGTGGAAGGAGACAATGAGACTGGGAGGATGCAGGAAAGAGTCTTCAAAGTGTCTTGAGGGGCACTTGGGTGGCTCAGTTGGTTAAGCGTCCCACCTTTGATCTGAGCTCAGGTCATGATCTCACGGTTCGTGGAATCGAGCCCCGAGTCAGGCCCTGTGCTGACAGCGGGGAGCCTGCTTGGGATTCTCTCTCTCTCCCTCTCTGCCCCTTCCCACCTTTGATCTGAGCTCAGGTCATGATCTCTCGGTTCGTGGAATCGAGCCCCGAGTCAGGCCCTGTGCTGACAGCGGGGAGCCTGCTTGGGATTCTCTCTCTCCCTCTCGCCCCTCACCTGCTTGTACTCTTTCTCTCTCTCGACATAAATTAACAAATATAGATATTAAGTGTCTTGAAAACTTAGGGAAGCAAACTTCGGTGTGCAGTTACATCTCCGAGCACTGCTGTTGAGACTTCCCTTGCTAAACATGTGTGACTGAAGGTTTCATGTGAGTTTCTGTACAGTAGCCCCTACCACATAGGGCTTTGAACACTTAAAACACGACTAGTGCAACTGAGGAACTAAGTTTTTAAATGTATTTAATCTTAGTTGGCAAATTAAATTTAGCCACATGTAGCCGGTGGCTATCATTTTGGACAGTGCAGGTGCACAAAATGGATGGAATGGTGACAAAGGGGCTGCTAGGATACAAGTAGAATATCCTCCTTCAGGAGTAACTAAGAGAAAAATTATGTTGGCTGAGGAAAAAATTATGAGGTGAAGGAAATGATGCAAAATATTATACTTCGCTCGGATAATATAAAGATATAAGAAATGAGAGAGGAGACAGAGTTAGGGATAATTCCTGCATATCTGGCTTGAACAACTTGATATATGACAGGCCATCTGCTGTGAAAAATCAGATTGAGGATAGTGTGAGAAAAGGATGTTGAGTTTGAAGTCATATGAAGGTGGGGAATTCAGAATAGAGATAGGGTGGACAGCTAATGTTTGTTCAACTCAAAACAGTAATCTCATGATATTCCATCATCATACAGCAACTCCTAGTTCTCCTTGGCAGTGATGACCACATGACACAAGGTGAGCCATACTCCCCAACTATGGCGATTGACACAAGGGTGGGCATCCAACCCAAAGACAAGCTCTCAGAGCTTTTAAGCTGTCAAAAGACAGATGCTCAGTAAGTCTGACCAGGAGATCTTGGTAGCTGTGCTTCCATTATTTTGGGAAAGCCAGCTTGGGGTAATTAAGTGGGCATGCAAAGAGAAGTAGAGTCAAAAGAAAGAGAAAGAGAGAAACAGACATGGAAACATAAGTGCATGGTCTAAGGACTCCAACAGTATACTCTTAACTCTTAATTAATGAGCCAACTTTATGGACATTTCCTTCTTATGAGGCACCATGCTGGGCTTTAAGGGAATACTAGAAAGGCATAAATCTTTGCCCAAAAGAACTCACTGTCCAGTTTTACAGACAAAAACTGTGAGTAAAATGTAATAATAGCAAAATTGGACAATGCTACAACAGAGGGCAGTCCTGAAAACATAGTGTGGTCTTTACATTACTTTCAACTTTCTTCACCGCATCCAATAAGTTGCCCAAACCTAGCAACTCTGGGGTAAAATATCTGTGAAATATATTCCTCTCATAAAGCCCGTAAAGTCTGTGAATTGCTTTAACTGCATACCATAACAGAAAAATAAAACTAAACATTTCAAATACCCAAATTATCAAATAAGATTAATAGAAATTGCCATCAAGTAAATAAATAAATAAGCAAGCCTAGGACAATGATTGCTGGTAAATTAGGTCTTTCCTATTTAGATTAATCTCTTTCAACTCGAGGCCTTTAAGTTTCATGGTAATTAATCAAAAACTTAGTTTGCATTAACGTTTTTCCAGAAATTAAGTTGCCAGGTTAAAACCCTCCAATGGCTCCCATCACATCTGATAATAAAATCCAAATTCTTTGTAATGGCCTTTAACATCCTACACCTTTTGTTCTTGCCCATTTTCCTACCTCATTTCCCATTACCTTCCCACCCTCACCCTCACTCTCCATTCTCCACCTGCACTGGCCATCCTTAGGTTTCTAAACTTTTTTACTCGCTGGAACGCTGTCTCCCCAGATATTTTCTGGTCTTGGCTTAAAAAGTTACCTTTTCTCTCATTCCATTTATATCAAATAACTTGATTTATTTCATCTTGTAGTATATGACCTACATATGTATGTGTTTATTGTCTATGTTCTATCTTTGCTACTACAATATAACCCCTATAAGTGCTGAGATTTTGCGTCTCTTTCACTGCTAATGTTCAGAGCAATTCCTGGCTCATGGCAGACCTTCTAAGCAATAGGGAGAGGACATGAGGCAAAAAGTTTTATCTTCAGTTATCTTTTGTATTTTATGTGGGAAGAATTAACCTCCCAAAAGACTTCCCTCATGCCTTATTGGCTCAAACTGGATCACAGGTTTGCTTCTGTACCAATCACCAACAAAGAAAAATAGGGTTGCCATTGTTGGATTAGACCAATCACGACATTCCCATGGACAGGCCAGCCTTCCTGGAAATCAAGGGATTATCACTAACTACCTAAAAACAGAATCAGAATTCTATTCGCAGGAAAGAAGGAGAGAGAGCTGAAGAATAAGCAAATAACAGTGTCAGCCATTACACTCAACGTCTCATTTCTCATGCTGAAGTAAAATCCCTTCAAACCCATGAAAAATGTCTTTGAATATCACATAGGATCACGTCTATTGCTTTACATTCTCTAATTCACCCATTCATTTGTTCATTCATTCTCACAAACACCTTTCAGCACCTATTATGTGTCAGACTTCATCAGACTCTATTAAAATCTGGGGATATAAAGAATCAGACAGTTTTAATTTTGGAGAGATTACAGTCTATTTTGTAGATCAGCGGTTATACAAACATTTATAATACTGTGTGTTAAGTGCTTTGGTAGCAGGAAGTGGAAATTGCAATCAGACATGGTAAGCATTACTAAACGTCCAAATAGGGGGGCTTCAACAAACATTGTTGAATGAATATTGGGTGATTAAATGGCAAAGCAAAAGAAGTGAATGGATATACATGCACTAAGAAAGCTTGAACTAGCTCTTTGTGTTGATATCTATATTCTACAGGGGGGATGCATTGTACAGATATGTGCCCAGATCCATGTCAGTACCACCTTCCTTTTTTTAAGCCTTGGTAAAGATAAAAGGGAGAGTCTGATAAGGGAGCTAGAGCATTGCTTGACTAAATTAAATTCAAGCTCTGGTTACCTCAGGTGACTTAACTAGAAAAGAGTCCCCAAAGGAAAGAACCTTTTCTGCATAGTATGTACTTTCTTTTCAGGGTAACATTTTCTTAAACTTTGGATGGATGTAACAGTATTTCCCCAACAACAATTTTCCTGGAGATAATATCTATACTAGCTAAAGATAGAAAAATGCCATTAATGTGCCACCATTGATTCTTCTGTGATTCTTACATTTAATTAATGTAAAAAAAAGATACTTCTAAAATTAATTAATGTAATATACCATAAAATCACTTGATGATCTCAATAGATGCAGAAACAACATTTGACAAAATCCAATGCCCTTTATGATAAAAAATAAATCTCAATAAACTGGGAATAGAAGGGAACTTTCTCAACCTGATAAAGGACATCTACACAAAACTCACAGCTAAAATCATACTAATGGTGTTACATTAGAAAATGGCGTTACATGAAAAAGACCAAATACTTTCTCCTTAAAATCAAGAACAAGATAAGGATGACTGCTCTTGCCACTTCTACTCAACATTGTACTAGAGATTCTAGCCAGAAAAGTGGGCACGAAAATTAACCAAAAAGCATCTGGATTGGAAAAGAAGAAGTAAAACTATATTTGCAAATGACATGATCTTGTATAAAGCAGATCTTAAGGAATCCATAAATCTAAACAGTAGCAATAACAAGCTGAAATTATATTAACAATGCTGTTTACAATAACATCTAAAAAGAATGAAATACAAAAAGTTTAACAAAAGAGGTGTAAAACTTATACTCTGTAAGCTATAAAACATTGTTTAAAAAATGAAACTCGGAGTGCCTGGGTGGCTCATTCAGTTAAGCATCCAACTTTGGCTCGGGTTCATGAGTTTGAGCCCCGCATCAGACTCTGTGCTGACAGCTCCAAGCCTGGAGCCTGCTTCAGATTCTGTGTCTCCCTCTCTCTGTTCCTCCCCTGCTCATGCTCTGTCTCTCTCTCTCAAAAATAAATAAACATTTAAAAAAATGAAACTCAAATAAGTAGAAGAATATCGCATGTCCTTGGATTGAAAGACAATATCGTTAAGGTGGCAATACCCCAAATTGATCTAGAAATTCAACTCGATCCTTATCAAAATCCTAGTTGGCTTCTTTGAAGAAATTCATAAGCTACTCCTAAAATTCATATGGAAATGCAAGAAGAGCCAAATAATCTTGGGGAAAAAAGGCTTGGAGTACTCATGCTTTTCGATTTCAAAAGCTACTGGAAAGCTACACTAGTAGTGAAAACAGTATGGTATTGGCACAAGGATCAACATATAGATGAATGAAATATAACTGAGAATCCAAAAATAAGCCAACACATCTACAGTCAATTGATTTTCTACAAGAGTGCCAAGATCATTCAATGGGGAATGAGTAGTCTTTTCAACAAATTGTACTGAGACAATTGGATATCCATATGCAAAAGAATAAAACGGGACTGCTACCTCATACCACATTAAAAAAGTCAACTCAAAATTTATCAGCGTCCACCTGTAAGTACTAAAACCATAAAAATCCTAGAAGAAAACATAGGTATAAATCTTCATCACCTTGGATTAGGCAATATTTTCTTAGATATGAACCCAAAAGTATCAACAATAAAACAAAAAGTAGGTAAACTGGATTTCATCAAAGTTAAAAACATTTTTGCTTCAGGAGACACCATGAAAAAAATATAAAGACAACCCACAAAATGGGAGAAAACATTTTCTTTTTTTTTTTTCAATATATGCAATTTATTGTCAAAATGGTTTCCATACAACACCCAGTGGTCATCCCAACAGGTGCCCTCCCCAATACCCATCACCCACCCTCCCCTCCCTCCCACCCCCCATCAACCCTCAGTTTGTTCTCAGTTTTTAAGAGTCTCTCATGCTTTGGCTTTCTCCCACTCTAACCTCTTTTTTTTTTTTCCTTCCGAGAAAACATTTTCAAATCATATATAATAAGAAATTGTATTCAGAATATATAAAGAACTTTTAAAACTCCATGTTAAAAAACAAATCACTCAATTTAAAAATGAACAAAAGATTTGAAAAGACATTCTTCCAAGAAGATATATAACAGGCTTATAAGCACATGAAAAGATGCTCAAGGGGTGCCTGGGTGGCTCCATCTGTTAAGGGCCGACTTCGGCTCAGGTCATGATCTCATGATTTGTGAGTTTGAGCCCTGTGTCGGGCTCTGTGCTGACAGCTCAGAGCCTGGAGCCTGCTTTGGATTCTGTGTCTCCCTCTCTCTCTGCCCCTCTCCTGCTCATGCTCTGTCTCTCAAAAATAAATAAACATTAAAAAAAATTTTAAATAAATAAAGATGCTCAATATTACTAATCATTAAGAAAATCCAAATCAATGCAAAAAATCACAATGAGATACCACTTGACATTCAATTGGATAGCCATAATCAAGAAGGCAGATAATAACAAGTGTTGACAAGAATATGGATAAATTGGAGGCATCATGCATCGCTAGTAAGAAAGTATAACGGCACAGCTATTGTGGAAAACAGGTACCAATTTTTCAAAAAGTTAAATATAGAGTTATTGTATGACTCAGCAATTCCACTCTTGGATATATACCCAAGAGAAATAAAAACATATGTCCACACAAAAACTTGCACACGAATGTTCATAGCAACATTATTCATAATGGCCAAAAAGGGGAAGCAAACCAAATGTCCATCAACTGATGAATGCATAAATAAAATGTTTTATATCCATTCACTGAAATATTATTCCGCAATAAAAAGAAATGAAGCAGTGATACACAACACAACATAAATAAATCTTGAAAATATAATGCTAACTGAAAGAAGCCAGACACAATATGAAATGTCCAGAAGAGGCAAATTTATATAAACAGAAAGCAGACTTGTGGTTGCCTAGAGCAGTGCACGGAGTATTGGAAGGAAATGGGGAATAACTTCTAATGGGTTCAGGTTTTGTTTTCAGAATAATTGAATGTTCTGGAATTGGGTAATGGTGATGTTTGCACAATTTTGTGAATACCCTAAAAATCACTGCGTTGTACTCTTTAAATGAGTGAATTGTATGGTATACAAATTTCATTTCAATAAAGCTGCGTTGTTGTTGTTGTTGTTTTAAAGGAAGTTTTATGTTTCCCATATTCTATAGAGATTTTGTTGACCAAAACAATTTAAAAGCCGTAATAGATAAAATCAATGATAGGAGGCAGTCACCATGGTTTGGATGTTAGGGACTTTTTATTTCAGAGCTGAAAGCCACCGTTTGAGAGAAGTCTAACTGGATCAATGCTTGTTGCAGTTTTCAATAACAAGAATTGATCTGGGCTGTAAGTGCAAACTTCAGCCCAGGAGTGGAAGTCCAGACTCTTTCAATTCTTATACCCAACTGTTTAATTTTTATGCGGCCTGAAACACGGTGTGCTTTACCAGGGCAACTCTGTGAAACTGCTAAAACCATGGATCAGCATTGTTACCTCTCCATTCACACACACCGGGTGCCACCATGTCCGCTGTCCCGGACTTCCTCCTCTGTCCTTATCTGCGAGGCTCCCTGCTCCAGCAGGCCTCCCAGCCCCTGGCAGGCTACCTGCCTGGTCCACCCACTGCTCTGGGGAAGGCTACCCCTTCCAGTTCTTTTAAGTCCTCTCTCTGACACCAGTAGTCACCTGCTTAGCTTCCTTCCTGCACAGTAATTATACTATATTCATAGCCTGATTTGACATTTCCATAGAAAAATGCAATTATAGCATCCTGAAAGGCGGAAATAACCTGCTGATGGTATTTGAGGGGAAAAAAATCACTTTGGAGATGTGCTTCAACTCAGTCTCTCAGATCAGTGTTACCAAATGCTGTTGGATCCTGAAGCCTTACTCATTTTCCTTCATCTAAATATTAAACCCTTCCCAGCCTCTGGATAACTTGCACTGAGCAACTTAGAACCTCGTGGAGAAAAGTATTTTATGGGGAATACAAGGTGAGGATAAGCCTGTGAATAGAGCTCTTATAAACTCATCTCATTCATTAAAAAAAAAAAAAAAAAGCAACAAAAAAACACTAAGTGCTGATTAGCAGAATATTATTTATGTTTTCCTAATTATTTTATTTTTTTGAGTTTATTTATTTATTTTTAGGGAGAGAGAGAAAGGCAAGGAGGGGCAAAGAGAGAGGGAGAGAGAGAGAATCCCAAGCAGGCTCCACACTGGCAGTGAAGAGCCCGATATGGAGCCGGGTGTGTGTGGGGGTGTGTGGGGGTGTTGAACTCCAGATACTCCATCATTTCCAAACAACAAAATGTTCTCTGAATTTGAAATATCCTGATAGCTTTGCCATATGGTGAGGCTTTCACATTTGTTCTCCTTGAGGGGTAAGGAATCTGTCCTGTATTTACAAGAGATTGTTAGATATAAGGGTATGATCATTAAAGGTTCTACATGAAGTTGAGGATCTGAGTCCTTGGGTGCCAGCCTGGGACCCCTGAATCCTCAACAGACCAGATGTGCTGATGCGATTTCCCCTAGGAGTCCTTTCAAGCCCCTTTTTCTCCTTGCCTGGCCTTTTTTTGCTTTTCTGTAGCCAATCATCATTTTAGATGCAGCTCAGTCCAAAGGCAGCTTTAATTAATGAGCCAGGTTTCTGGCATTGATAAGAATGCTAGGTTAAGGTCGAGTGTGGAGGGCAGTTTTCATTAAATACACTAAATGTGGTTGCAATTTGAAATGATATTGGCTATCTCTTGATGAGCTGCTGTTTTATTACAATGGAAGTGATGGCCTTCCAAATTCAAAAGCAATAGTAAAAGAAATGTATGGAGGGAGATGCTTCCTTGTACTCCAACTGTTAAAATGTTGCCTCTGCAAAAAAAAAAAATAAATAAATAATAAAATAAAATAAAATAAAATAAAATAAAATAAAATAAAATAATAAAATAAAATAAAATGTTACCTCTGCTTGTTTACTAGGGCAGGACAAAGTGACATATTGCATAGGGTCTCCTGAAGGACATCTCTAACCTCAGGGTCTACTGTTCTTATTCTGGGGCTACTGATTTGTTTTCATGACAACCAGATGTCAAATATTTTGGGTGATTCTTGACAATCCAAAAAACCTAAAATAGAATCACAATCCTATATTTTTTGCTATTATTTTTATTTACATTGATCAATTTATTCTTTTTTATTTTCAGCAAACTTTTTAGTGTTACATAGAGCTTTTATTCTTCTAGAAGTAAAAAGAAAGGCAAATTTAAGAAGTTAAAGTTTATAGGGGCGCCTGGGTGGCTCAGTCGGTTGAGCATCCGACTTTGGCTTGGGTCATGATCTTACAGTTCGTGAGTTCAAGCCCCGCATCAGGCTCTGTGCTGACAGCTCAGAGCCTGGAGCCTGCTTCGCATTCTGTGTCTCCCTCTCTCTCTGCCCCTCCCCTGCTCATATGCTGTCTCTCTCTCAAATAAATAAAGATTAAAAAAAAATCTTTTAAAGAAGTTAAAGTTTATAGGGACTTTAGTTATTTTTTTCCTTCCCCTACTATCAACATCTCACACCAGGATGATACATTTGTTACAGTCATTACCCAGAGTCCATAGTTTACATTAGGGTTGATTCTTTTTAATTTAAATTTCAGTTAGTTAACATGCAGTGTAATATTAATTTCAGGTGTACAATATAGTGATTCAATACTTCCATACATCACCTGATGCTCATCACTAGAGTTCACTCGTGATGTTGTAAGGGTTTCTCCCTCACCTAGACCCTGATAACCACTGATCTTTAATGTCTCCATAGTTTTTCTTTTTCCAGAAGGACATATAGTTAGAATCATATAGTATGTAGCCTTCTGAGATTGGTTTCTTTCTCTTCGTAATATGCATTTAAGTTTCTTCCATGTCTTTTCACAACTTGATAGCTCATTTCTTTTTAGTGTGGAATATTATTTCATTGTCTGGACATACCATAGTTTATTCATTCACCTACTGAAGGACATCTTGGTTGCTTCCAAGTTTTGACAATTATAAATAAAGCTCTATAAACATCTGTGTGCAGGGGATCATGATTGCTGGATCATATGGTAAAAGTATGTTCGGTTTTGTGGAAACCACCAAATTGTCTTCCAAAGTGACTATATTATTTTGCATTTCCACCAGCAATGAATGAGAGTTCCTATTGTCCTACATCCTCATCAGCATTTAGCATTAGCGTTCTGGATTTGGCCTTTCTTTCTTTCTTTTTCTCTTTCTTTCTTTCTTAAATGTTTTTATTTATTTTTGACAGAGAGAGAGAGAATGTGGGAGGAACAGAGAAAGAGGGAAGCAGAGGATCTCAAGTGGGCTCTGAGCTGACAGCAGAGAGCCCCATGTGGGGCTGGAACTCATGAACCATGGAATCAGGACCTGAGTTGAAGCCAGATGCTTCACCAACTGAGTCACCCAGGTGCCCCGTGGATTTGGCCACTCTAATAGGTGTGTGGTGGTATTTCATTGGTGCTTTCATTGACAATTCCTTAATGACATGTGATGTGGAGCATCTTTTTATATGCTTATTTACCATCTATAGCTCTTCTTTGGAGAAAGTATATTATTTTCTATTTACATGCACATATTTATATTTTAAAACAATTTATTTACACATATTTAAATATTTACATCTTAAAAACCCAATGAATAGAACCATAGGCACTGAAAGAGTGAATTGCCAGAGAGATTATTATATCTTTTCATGGAAGGACTGCTAGTCCATAAACATAAGAACTAAGCCTCAACATGCATACCAAACTGTGGCACTCTTGAATCGATTGTAAGATAACAATTTTAAAAGCAATAGACGAACAGAAAGGAGAATTGTGACTCTGACAAGACCCCTTTTCTTGCAAGAAAAATACATATGGTTTACCCTACCCTAGCCTTGCCACAATGTGCAACCAAAGAAACTCAGTACATGCAAAGGGGAAAGGTGGTTATGTGGAGGCTCTTGACCAGGTGGCTTCAGTGGTAAAGGACACTATCTCATACAGTCTTAAGACATGAGATGGCTTAGTCAGAGCAAGTCTTCTGTACAAGGGGATGCAGCTCTTCCCTGCAAGGTCTGACTTGAGAGAGAAACCTTGCTGTCCCCTCCTGGCCCAGCCACAGGTATCTGGGATTCCTGCTCTTTGTTTGTTAAAGGCAGAAGTTTGCAAAGTAGTACTATTTGTCACCAATTCCAAGCTGCATTCACTAACTGCAAACTAGGTAAGTCCTAATCTTGCCAACCCTTCATCTTTGAATAACTTGCTTAAGGCTCAATGTCCCCTCAGGATTCCACCCCCTAGTGAATGAACTGAATTGTCCTATTCCCAAATTTGTCCTTTCTCAAAGCATTTTATCTTATCTTATCTTATATCTTATCTTATTTTAATTTATTATTTTAATGTTTATATTTGAGAAAGAGACAGCACCCAAGTGGGGAAGGACAGAGAGAGAGGGAAACAGAGAATCTGAAGCAGACTTCACACTGTCCGCATAAAGCCCGACGTGGGGCTTGAACTCACAAAACATGAGATCATGACCTGAGCTGAGGTTGGATGCTCAACTGACTGAGCCATCCAGGTGCCCCAAAGCTAGTCACATTTTATATCCAGATGATCCCTCTTGCCTTCCTCCTCACCCTGTCCCCTGCCATCTCTCAGCAGTGAGATGAAACTGGGTGAGAGGGGCACCTGGGTGGCTGTTGGTTAGGCATCTGACTTCGGTTCAGGTCATGATCTCATGGTTTATGAGTTCGAGTCCCAAGTCGGGGTCTGCGCTGACAGCTCGGAGCCTGAAGCCTGCTTTGGATTCTATGTTTCCCTTTCTCTCTGCTCCTCCCCTACTCTCTCTCTCTCTCCCTCAAAAATAAATTAACATACAAAAAAGAAACTGGGGGAGAGGGTAAGTGGTTAAAGAGTTAGGGCTATGTCTGGGGTGGGGCTCACTCAAAGTAATGGGTACAGCCTCATCAAGAACATCCAGTTGGCTGGATGGCCCAGAGCCATACGCTTAGCTACTGCTGCTGCTGAGTTCATGAGAGAGGAAGCATTGCCCACATTTTTTTTTCCTTTGTGAAAAGTAGGCTCTCCCTCTTGCCAATGGAAAATTTCCCCTCAAATTAAAAAATGGGCTCAGAGCAGGGCAGCTAACAAATATGTTATTTGTTACATATATACATATATAACATGTATATATGACATAAGACATACATATAATGATATATATACATAATACATAATACCATCTTTATCTTTCTTTTTATTTTAATTTTTTAATGTTTATTTTTATTTAATTAAAAGGAGGGAGAGGGAGGGAGAGAAAGAGAGAGAGTACAAGCTGAGGAGAGGCAGAGAGAGAGGGAAACACAGAATCAGAAGGAGGCTGCAGGCTCCGAGCTGTCAGCACAGAGCCAGATGCGGAGCTTGAACTCACAAACCCCGTGAGATCATGACCTGGGCCAAAGTCAGATGCTTAACCGACTATGCCACCCAGGTGCCCCTCATCTTTGTCTTTCTTGAAAATGACAGTTAAGAAATGAATAAGGAAAAAATCCCCATTTACAATTGCATCAAGAAAAAAAAATATTGAAATATCTAGGAATAAATTTAACCAAGGAGGTGAAAGTCTTTGATACTGAAAACTACAGGATATTAATGAAAGAAGCTGAAGAAGACACGGATAAATAGAAAGATATTACATGTTTATGGGTTGGAAGAATTAATATTGTTAAAATATCCATACTTCCTAACACAATCTACAGATTCAACGCAATCCCTATCAAATCAAACAGCATTTTTCACAGATATAGAACAGCAAAAAAAAAAAAAAAAAAAAAAAAAAAAAATCTAAAATTTGTTCAGAACCAGAATAGCCAAAGTAATCTTGAGAAATAACTTATCTGGAGGCATTATGCTTCCTGATTTCAAACTATATTACAAAGCTATAGTATTAAAACAGCATTGGCATAAAAACAGACACAGAAATCAATGGGACAGAATAAAGGCCCAAGAAATACACCCACACATACATGGTCAGTTAATTTATGTCAAGAATATACAATAGGGAAAGGACAATCTCTTAAATAAATGCTCTTGGAAAAACTGGACAGCCAAATGCAAAAGAATGAAACTCAACCCCTACCTTATACTGTGGGGGATAAGCTTAAGAATCCCCTGGGCTTACACCAATGGGTTGAGAAGGCATAAAGAAATACAAAGTCATAAAAGGCTCACACCCGAGCTTGAGTAAACCAGATTGGCACTCCAAGAATGGGGGGGGGGTGTGCAAAGATACCCTGAGAATAGGGAGGCACAAAGATGCCAGGAATAGGGAAGTGCAAAGGTACCCCAAAATAGGGAGGGTGCGCAGAGCCCCAAAAATGGAGAGGGAAAGGCAAAGGCCTGAAATAGAAATGGCACAAAGGTGCCCAATACATAGGAATAACAAGATTAGATATTCATGGGGGGAAGCACCCCCAACTTAGCACTATAGCACAAAAGCTGCTTTCATAGGAGGATAGGGCCAGGTTAGGTAAATTGGTGAACTGGACTATGGACCGCTGCACTGCCGGCAAAGCAGCCCAGAGTGGAGATGGCTAGCAAAAGAAAACGTGCCTTTTCAACCCTGAGGTTATTCCCCCTGTCTCATCACCTAGGCTTGCTAAGATAAACAGAGGTGCTGCCTCACATGTGCTATAAACAACCCTCCTCCTGACTGCCTGGCACCCAGATTTCCTTTTGTATTAACCCAAACCCCTAATCCCGAATAACCTCAAGACCCCCATTCCCTCACGTCCACAAGTTAATGTCCACAAATTCATTGTCCCTTGGTGCACGTCCATCACTATGTTTGTAAGCCTTTTGATCCTAATAAAAACAAGGCAAGGACCCTTATTTAGGGCTCTTGTCTTTTCCCGGACATTAGCCATCTCTTATTTTAATCCTGCGTCTGCTCTTTTGCAAGACAAGAGAGAATTTTAGACTTAGAGTCTACGACACTATACTACACACAAAAACTTAGATTAAATATGCGTACATAAGATCCAAGATTTGAAACTCTTAGAAAAAAACATAGTAAGTAGGTCTTGGTGATGATTTTTTTAACTCTAACGCTAAAAGCAAAAGCAACAAAAACAAAAATAAACTATTGAGACTACATCAAACTTAAACACAGAAAAGGAAACCATCAGAAAAATGAAAAGGCAACCTACTGAATGGGAGAGAATAATTGCAAACCATATATTTCATAAGGTGCTAGTATCTAAAATATATAAGGGATTCATACAACTCAATGGCAAAAACCCAAATAATCCAATTTAAAAATGGGCAAAACACATGAATAGATATTTTCTCAGAGAAGACATACCGATGGCCAATAGGTACATGAAAAGATGCTCAACATAATTAATCATCAGGGAAATGCAAACTGAAGCCACAGTGAGATATCACTCGCACCTGTTAGAATGGTTATCATCAAAAAGACAAGAAATAACAATTGATGGCGAGCATGTGGAGAAAGGGGAATCTTTGTGCACTCTTGGTGGGAATGTAAATTGGTGCAGCCTCTATGGAAAACAGTATGGGGGGTCCTCAAAAAAATTTAAAAATAGAACTACCATATGATCCAGTAATTCCACTTCTGGGTAATTATCGAAAGAAAATAAAAACACTAATTTGAAAAGATATACACACCCCCATGTTCACTGCAGCATTATTTACAATAGCCAAGATATGGAAACAGCCATATCTTGATGAATGCATAGGTAAAGAAATACAATGGAATATTTGTATATATATTTGGCATGTATATATTTGGAATATTTAGCATACACATGCACACACACACACACACACACACCCCAGAATGGAATATTATTTCAGCCATAAAAAAAGAATGTAATCTAAAAAAAAAAAAAAAAGAATGTAATCTTGAATGGACCTCAAGGGCATTATGCTCAGTGAAATAAGTCAGAGAAAGAAAAATACCATATGATCTCTCTTATATGTGGGATCTAAACCACCACTACAACAAAACCAAGATCATAGATACAGAGAACAGATGGGTGGTTGCCAGAGGCAAGAGGTACAGAGTGGGAGAAATGGGTGAACTACTGTGGGTTTTCTTAGTTTAAAGAAATTGAAAATTAAGAGGAAATGCCAGTTTTGTCCCCCTTTCAGGGTCTTCCTCTTGCAAATCTCCCTACCAGTTACACTTCCCCATTTTAATATGGCTGGTTCCTTCCCATTCTTCAGATTTCAGCTCTAATGCCCTCGTTCCCTGAAGTCTCTGTCATGCATGTCTCTCTTTCTAACTCTTACCATTCTGTGATAACTACCTTCAACACTATGTTTTCTTTGTGTATTGTGTGTACTGTTCACCCCACTAGGAAGTAATCTCCATGAGGACAGACATGTTGGCTGATGGCTGCTCTGTTCTCTCCCCAGCGCAGTACCCACAGTGACCACAGTTCACTAAATGACTAGGAAGAGTGCATAGATTTAATGGCGTCTGAACTCTGCCCTAATGTTGGTTCATCCCCATTTTTTACAGATGTATCTGCTTCCATTTCTCAGGCATCTGGATTCGCATTTAATACCCTCACTTAGCATCAAGCTCCAGCAGCCAGCTGAATATTCCAGCTGTTTTCTTGGTCTTCTCCATCCCTCATTCCTTTGAGTGAGCCCCACACCAGCCACCAACTCGTTCCCACCCATCCTCCTACCCAGGTTCATCTCAGTGTTGACAGATGGGGAAGTAGGAGTGAGGAGGAAAGCAAGAGGGGTCATTGGAAGATAAAAGGTGACTAGCTTTGAGAAAGGGAAAATTTGTGAGTAGGACACTTCAGTTAATTCACTGAGTAGGACAATTCAGTTAATTCACTAGGAGGTAGAGATATAGAAAAGCAGTAGGTATTTCATGGAAGGCAAAGCAGGTCCCTCTGAGAAGAGGATCAGCAGGAGAATCGTGAATGAGAATAAAGAGAGCCTGAAAATAACTTGTTTTCGAGGGTTTGACCCTAGGCTGATAGACAGGATTGGAACTCAAACTACAGTTTGATAAATATTTTCAAGTCTCTATTAAAACCAGCATTGTGCTGGCCACCACAGGTGTGTGAACACAAAGACAAAAGCTACCCGCTCCAGCATCCACATGAGGCTCCTGATCAAGGCATCTCCTGCAGGACCCAAGGCATCTGCCTGTTCTGTGCACCCACGTGGGCTACATAATGTAACAGAAAAAAAACAAAAACAAAAAAACACGACATGAAGTGCTCTTTTCTTGCCTATGGCTGAAACAACAATAGCTCATATTCATTCAAGAGCATTGAACTAAACACTTTTCATGCACCAGTTCATGGAATTCTCATAAACCATTTGAAGTCTTATTGTTATTACCAGCATTTATGGATGAGGAAACTTAAGCTTGGGTGTGTTCCAAAGGTCACACAGTTGGCAAAGGGTGAAACTGGGATTCATACCAGGTAGGTCGTCTGCTATAACTCATGCTTTTCTAGGCAGCCTTTCCCCACATCCCCTTCTCTTTTTATCAAAATGACACTGATTCTTTGAGGCTCTGCTTCTATAAGACTTTTTTCATGAAGTCAAAATCTACATCTCCTTCCTCTGCTCTTCTTTTTGTTTTTCTTTAAGATTATTTGAGAGAGAGAGAGAGAGAGAGAGAGAGAGTATGAGTGGGGGAGGGACAGAGAGGGAGAGAGAGAATCCCAGCAGGCTCTGTGCTGTCAGCGCAGAGCCCCACGTGGGGACCAAACTCACGAACCATGAGATCATGACCTGAGCCAAAACCAAGAGTCAGACACTTACCAGTTGGGCCACCCAGATGCCCTATCCTTCCTCCGTTCTTCTATACCAACTCCCTTCTATCACTATTGAGCCTGTATCTAATGCTGCCTTTTACTATAATCAATTCAGAGCCATACAAACATAAAGTTTAAATCCACCTCCATCCTTTACTTACTGTGTGGTAATTGATAAGCTGTGCTGAGCCTCAGTTTCTCCATCTATACTCAGGAGTGATAAAAACAACAACACCAGGGGTGCCTGGGTGGCGCAGTCGGTTGGGCGACCGACTTCGGCTCAGGTCGTGATCTCACAGTTCGTTGAGTTCAAGCCCCGAGTCAGGCTCTGTGCCGAGGGCTCAGAGCCTGGCACCTGCTTCAGACTGTGTGTCTCCCTCTCTCTCTGCCCCTCCCCCACTCACTCTCTCTCTCTCTCTCTCTCTCTCAAAAATAAAGATTAAAAAAAAAATTAAAAAAAAATAAAAAAAACCACCAGCTTGAAAGTTGAAGATTGGATTGAATGTTCACAATAAAGCTGCTGTTTGCTCATTTCTCTGTCCCCCTCACAAATGTTGTATTCATGTCTGCTCCTTGCCGTGACACCCATTGCAGTGCCTGGCACCTGCTAAGCCTCCAGTATTGACAGTTGGCAGGGGCATTTGATCCGAGGTGGGAGGGACAGAAAGAAGTACTTCCACTTGCTTTTCCAAGTCCTTTGCTTCCTTACCTGCAGTCTCTCAAGTATCACAACATTTGCCCCATCATGTGACACCACTATTATTTTATGTAACATTGTGCCCCACATCTAGTCACTTTCCCTCAATATTTTCTTATGAAAATTCTCATATTAAGAAGTTGAAAATATTTTGCACAAAACGTCTACATACCAATCATCTAGGTGCCACCATGGACATTTTATTATGTTGGCTTTTTCACGTCCCTCCATCTCCCCATCAATTCAGCTTATTTCTGATGCATTTGTAAGTGAGTTACAGATATCAGTATACGTTGCCCTTACTACTTCAACATGCATATCATTGATTGGCGTTAAGGGCCTTTTACAATGTGTTTTATAAGATACAAAAAAAATGAAATAAAAAGTTCATAAGTATACTATATGATGAATTTTGACCTAAACCTCTATCAAGATATAGAACATTACTGTCACCCCAGAAAATCCCTTTATGTGAGTCATGATTTCCACCCCGAGAGGACTACTGTCCTGATAGTTTTCTTACCATTGCCTATTCTAAAACTTCAGATAAGTAAAATTAGATAATTTTTTTAAAAAACTAAATAAATCTATTTTATTTCTTTCTTTCTTAAATGTTTATTTATTTATTTTGAGAGAGAGAGAAAGTGTGAGCAGGGGAGTGACAGAGAGGAAGAGAGAATCCCAAGCAGCCTCAATGCTCAGCACAGAACCTGACATGGGGCTCAATCTCACGACTGTGAGATCATGACCTGAGCTGAAATGAAGAGTCTGGTGTTTATTTAATTGACTGAACCACCTAGGCATCAAAAACTAAATGAATCCATTTTAAAGGTAAGCACTCAGTATAAGTAAAAATCATATCCTTGGCCAGAAATAGAATATATCCATTAAAACACATAAACACAAAAAACCAACGCAGCAAAAAATAAGTATCTCTCTACCACATAAAATCATCCTTGAACCACCTGGGTTTATTGACCATTGTGATTCTCAGAGTGTGGCCCAGGGACCCCTGGGGCCTCCAAGAACCTTACGTGTTCACAAGGTCAAAACTATTTTTAAAATAATCCTAAAATGGTATTTGCCTTTTCAATCTCATTAGTCTCAAGAATGTACAGTGGAGTTTCCCAGAGGCTATATGATGTGAGATATCACATAGGTTGAAGACAAAAGCAGATATGAGAATCTAGCTAACTGTCTCCTATTAGGGGCCAAGGACCAAAATATACCACAATGACATACTGATTGTTTTGAATTGAAGCACCTTGGGAAACAGCCAGTGTGAGGATACCCAGACCCTCCCCTGTTCCCTGAAAGCAGAAATACATCTCCCATTTGAAAGTTATACTAAGAAGTAAAGAGACATCCTTATCACCAGAGTTAAGGGACTTTAAAGCTGAGAATGTTGTAGAAACAAACCTTGTAACTTTTTTACTAGTCTATTCTAGCCCAAATTCCACTTAGAATTCCTTACTAATTAAAAATCCCACACCTCTGTTTGCTTTCTCCTATCAATTCCTCACAAATTTATTGTCTCTTTGTCTAAAATATATAAAAACTACCTGCGTTGGTTATTTGTTTGAATCTCAATTTCATTATTGGGCCTCCATGTGCATGTAATAAAACTTTGGGGTTTTTTTCTCCTCTTACTCTGTGTCATGTCAATTGAATTCTTAGTCCAGCTGGGAAAACCTTGGAAAAAGAAAATTTTATTCCTCCCGTTCTCCTGACATTAAGATTTGCAAAAATGTAAACGATGCTGTACTTTTCACTAAACTTCTTATTTGGAAAATATTGGTTATTTTAATAAAATATGTTCTCTATGTTGACATGTTTATTTCTGTTATTTTTATTGAATCAATAAATTACATTTTTCAATTTTAAGTTCTGATATGGTACATATGGGTAGATTTAATCCATATAAACAGAAGCTTTTTTTGGGTTTGCAGTAATTTTTAGGAATGTAAAGGGTGCAAAGACCAAAATGTTTTTTTTATTAAAAATTTTTAAACGTTTATTCATTTTTGAGAGAGAGAATGTGAGCAGAGGAGGGGCAGAGAGAGGAGATACATATTCCGAAGCAGGCTCCAGGCTCTGAGCTGTCAGCACAGAGCCTCACATGGGGCTCAAACCCACAAACCGTGAGATCATGACCCGAGCCTCAGTCAGAGGCTCAACCAACTAAGCCACCCAGGAGCCCTGTTGTTTGAGAACACTGATGTACTGCATTTTGGAAGACGCTTCCCTAAATGGTAGGAGAAGTTCACATACAGATCACAAGAAGAGAGAGTCCATTCTTTTCTACTAATGCTAGCAAAGTCAAGTTCCTGCTTCCCCATTAAGTGCCCCTTTGGCCAACAGCAAAGTTCACTTCACTGCCTGGGAAAATGCGTGTATATGCAATAACCCAGAAGATGCACATCTCCCCACGATGCCTAGATTCTTCATGTACTGGCTTAGTCAGGGGTGTCTCCAGCTGAGTGAATATAGACAAAACCGGGCTTGCTGGAAAAGCCAGCCTTGCCCTGGCCTCTACTGTCTTTGAAGTTCCCTCACAAGCGTCCATGCTAAATATGAGAGCCAGCCTTACTCCCACTCAGTGAGCACACATCTCACACAAGCTGGCTAGAAATGCGTTTTAACCCAACCCTTTTTTGTACTTATTTTGATGAAAAGAAAGCTTTAATTACAAGATTTGAAGCCAATTTCAAAAAATCAAGCCATAATCCTAACTTGCACAAAAAGCAATTCAGCATGGAGAGAAGCAGAAATGAACAGTGGAAATGACAAAGGAATCAGACCATTATGAATGAGATAGAAGGCATGTCTTTACAAAAGATTGATTTGAACAGGGCATCTAAACAGTCCTGGGTGTAGGGGAAATGTCCTTCACATTTATCTTCTCTCAAAACGAAGATAGAGTTTGCTAGTTTGTTTTTGTTGTTGTTGTTGTTGTTTTTTCCTATTAGCTCTGAAGTCTGAAGAAAATGTGCCCTGCTCTTGTGTTGCAAGCACTTTCTTATTTATCCTAACTGAAGGAGAAGAGAATCGTGTTTCCGGCTAATATGGAATTTATGCATTTCCACAACTGTGCTTATGTGCCCTTCCCATTTTTTAAGCTAATTTTTGTATTCATGAATACAGGCTAAGCTATATTCCTGCCTTCACTCCTTTGTACTTTTAACCCCAAATGCAAAGTCAAGAGGCAGCATTTAAAGACAGCATCCTACACAGTTTGTTTTTGGTTTCTCTTCCTTGATGATATATAGTTTCAGTCAACACAGCCTGCAGATACTCACCTGGTACCGTTGATAAGGTGACAGATGTTACAAGAACTAAGATGCCATCTCTTCCATGTGATGCCTTTATCTCCAAGAAGACTGATGAGAACCAGTTTCTTCAGATGCAAATGAGAGCCTCCCTTTGTCGACCTAGAAAGAGAAGTTTTTGTGGAGGTGGGCATTTTCCCCCACCAAGGACAAAACAAAGGAGAAAGGACTTCAATCGTGATTACAAGGATTATAAGGCTATATACACTGTGCAAAATTTCAGCAAGTAAATGGCCTGGACCAGCAAAGGTCAGGTAGGGGGCTCTTCCAGAGAGGGAGTGGTGCCCACCAAATTCAGTTGAGAGACAAAGTCAAAGACAGTTGTCAAGAGCCTTTGGTTGGCAGCCAAAGTCAAGAATATCAGTGCCAAAAGTCCAAAGGAGAAACCATGAAGAGTAAAGGTGTGGGTGGGAGGATGCATACTCCAGCACCCTCCACAGAGCCCCTATTCTTTTCTTATACTTTATCACTTTTCATCTTCCCTCTATACCCATCATTCCTGGGAAAGCCAACTGGAGATGAGAAAATCTTGAAATTCCCCAGGAAAAATATTAGGGAGGAAAATAGATTAGAACTGCAGTTCTGTGATGGTAGAGCTAAAGAGAAACCTTGGAGGATAGAAATTTCCATGAGGGTTGAAGTCATTTACCATGGAGGATACAACCGAACCCCTCCTTCCCCCATCCCTGATATAAATTATTTAGCAAAATCTATTAGGCCACTGCTGCTTTTGTGAGAATAGATCCTTTAGGGAAACTCAACGGTGTAATGAGATCTGTACCCAGAGAACACAGAAACAGCACTGTGGACAGCGAATGCAGATGACCTGAGGGTGCACACTGCTAAGGCAATTAAGAGAGATTGTTACTCTCATTAAAGGCAGCTCTCAAAGTTAGAATAGAAGCCACCTGCTTGTCCTCCATGCATCCAGCTGCCTCCAAGACTTCAGTCAGTCTTTCTCTTTCTCTCCCTCCCTCCTTCTTCCCCTCTCCCTCCCTCCCCTCTTTCCTTCTATTTCCCTCTCTCTCAATCTCCCTCTCCCTCCTTCTCTCTCTCTCTCTTCCCTTCTGCTGCTTCCAGGTTCATAACACCAAGAGGCAAGAGAACAGATTTGTGAAATCAATCACACAGGTGAATTGCCCATCAGGGCAGTCATCCAAATCAGAGGGCTTGATTTTCCAACTTGAAGTTAAATCACCTCACACATCTCTTAAGGTTGGAGTCACTATCGAAACAGAATGTTGCTAAAGTTGAGCCTGACGGTGTCAGAGGGTCAGACTCATTGCTTCATCCTCAGAGTCCCAGAGAGAGAAGGCAGCTGGAGGAAACCAGCAGAATGATCTCACTGAGCAATGTAATAAAAGCTGAAGGGGCGGAGTTGCTTTATAGGCCTTTTGATTAAATCCAATGGTGTTAAACGGACTGAGGCACTTTAATAGGCAAAGGCTTTTATGAGTAAGAACTGCCTTTTCTGAATTTGGCTCCTAAAAAAACAAAACCCCATCTCGGACTAAGCCTCTGTATTAAAACAGATTCACATCACATCTATCATGGCATTTTCTTCCTCATGAGATCCTGCCCGTTTTCTCTGTCTTGCACCAGTAAATGATTCTCCCATGCCAAGAAATTTTAGGAGAATAAAGGGGAAAACAGTCTGAATTATCAGTGGGACCATCTATGGTGATAGAATTTATGAGTTAATGCCTGATTCCCTGCTACACCTTGCCTGTGAGACTCACTGTTTTTGAAGAGTTTTTAGGTCAATTTTGTTTCGTTACAGTCTTTATTTTCAGCCATCAGTAACAGTTGCAATGGAAAACACCATTTGTGCAGTTGATATAATTTGGTTATTTGCAGTGGTTTTAAAGTAGTGACTCTCTTTACCATGGCTCACACTGGAATCATCTAGAGAATTTTTAGAAATACTGATGCCTGGGTCTCACTTCCAGAGGTTTTTACTTAATTGATCTGGGGTATGTCTTGGGCATGGAGAGTTTTTAAATCTCTCTAGGTGATTCTAATGTGCAGCCAAGGTTGAAATCCACTGACTTAAAGCAATGGTTCTCAAATTTAGCATGCCTCAGGCTCATCCAGCAGGCTTGAAAAAACACAGATTGCAGGGCTGCATCCCAGAGTTCCCGATTCATAAGTAAAGGGTGAGGACACAGTTCTAAAAAGTTTCCAGGCAATGCTGATGCCTCTGACCCAATTACCACTCTTTGCAAACAATTGGCTTAAAACATTAGTGCAAACACTTTTTCCGAAGGTGTTTTTCATTACATTGATCTGGCTCCAAGGAAAGTACCCCAAGATGCCAACATCCAATGACAACATCCACTGGGAAGAGAATCTTCCTGTTCCTTAGACTTCATGGAAGCTCTTGGGTTCTGAGCCTTGTTCATATGAATGGAAGGAAAATAGACCAGATCTTGGCAATGGATATCTAGGAAAATGAAGTTAGGTAAAGCTTCTGCTATAGTTTCTGGCCTTGCTGCTCTCATTTATTTATCTTGCCAACTCCCAGAAAGCACCTGAATGAGTGTATTTTTTCTGTAGGTTCATAGGGCTAGCTCTAGCTCAAGGCCAAAACTGAAAGCCCCTCTAAACTCTGCAACTTGGTAGCTTGAGGATGAGGTTGAAAGTATGTGAGGTGTGTGTGTGTGTGTGTGTGTGTGTGTGTGCCTATGAAAGTACAGTGTCTTTGAGGCCCAAGAAGGGGACAATTCTAGAACCTTTCAAGATTGTCAAGAGCATTATCAAGCAGTAAGAGGTGCCCCATGGGCTGCCCAGACTCACCTGTGTAGCAGAGGCAGTAGCAGAGGCAGAAGGAGCCATGGTCCCCACCGATCATGCTCCAGTGCTCTGAGCAACATCTAGAGACATGTCTAATAGCTTTTGTTCCCTAGAAGAAAATCCTAGGAGATCTCAGACACCTGGCGGTTGTGGAGGCCCCAGTGAGGAATTCCTACATTCCTATATATTCCCTGCTACTCTGGCATGTGGGGGGTTCAAAACAATTTATAAAATCAAAAGGACATGATTTTTTAACTTTGCTTTTCCCAAGCTGGGGAAAGTCATCATGCAAGCTGTATGCACATGAGACAAGAACAAGTCTTTCATTAATATTCTTCTTATTGAACAAGAATCATAAAACACTATGAAACCATACCTGTGAAATCTCACTTGACCTACTTAGAAGTGTAAGGTAGATGATTCAATTGATGCAAATCATGTCATACATTTAGAATAAGGAAACAAAGACACAGAGAGGTCACACAACTAACTTCGTGCTAGAGCTAGGGCAGAATTTCCCTGTTCTCACTCCATGCTCAGGGGTCGAGGGAAAGGATCTCAGAGGCTGCCTTGGAGGTCAGAGCAAGATGGGCGTGGAAATTCTTTCCTCCAGTCTAGACTAAGAAATCTCCGTAGGTCTATGTGTACCCATGTTTCTGTCAAAGATTTTATTTCAAAGACTTCTGATGGAATATCCTGCACCCCATAGTTCGCAAACTACACATCACCTTCCCAGAGCTCATCTTCCAAAGAATAAGGTTTCATAGGAGGTCCTCCAAGATGGTCATCACAGGCTCTGTTTCATCTAAGAAGGCTGGTGAGTAAAATTTCAGATTCACATGGAGGACTTGTTAAAACAAACTGCTGGGCCTCACTGCCAGAGTTTCTAATACGGTAGATCTGGGGAGGGTCTGGGAATATGCATTTCTAACAAGCTCCTAGGTGCTGCTGCTGCTGCTGCGCATCTGGGAACCACTCTTTGAGAATCACCACAATGAGACAGTGGTGTATACCAGAATCACCCAAGGACTTTAAAAAATGATAAATAACAGGCTCACTCAGACCAATTAAATCAGATTCTCTGTAGGTGAAGCCTAGGCACTAAAGTGTTTAAAGTGGTCCCTACATGCAGCCAAGTTTGAGAACTTCTGCAGTGAGGAGAATCCTACGTACATTGACAAGTTATTCAAATCCCTAAGTGAGGGGTTCTCCAAATGTGGTCCTCGATCATTAGGATCAGTGTCACCTGGCAACTGGTTAGAAAGGCTTAGGCCCCACCTCAGACCTACAGAATCAGAAAATCTGGGTGGGGCCCACCGATCTGTTTTATCAAACTCAGTAAATTAAGTAAATATGAGGTTTGCCAATGTTTGAGAACTACTACTCTAAGCTCTTGGCTTCCCACCAAATGACCCCCTGGAAGTTGGGGAAGTGATCACCTAGGGGCGGTCACTGAGGCAGGACCCACAGCAGGATGGATGCACCAACTGTTCAGTCAGTAGCTGAGCTGGTGGAGGGATGAGAAAGGAGACCATTTGTCAGGTTGTCAGTGAGGTATCACGGCATGCTGCTCACATCCTTCCCAGGACATCTGGCTTCTAAGCTATGGAAGATAAGTTCTGCAAACGACTTTGCAATAAGTTTCACCCCTGCACACTCAGATGCAGGGCCAGCTTCAGGCAAAACTGAGATGTAGCTATAGCCAAGCTTGGGTCTCCCCTTGGCCTTTCCTAGCCCTCTTCTCCTAGGTTCCATCCCACTATCACTAATTCTCCAATGAAGTTCTCTCATGGCCTTCATTGCAATTAAGTTATTCCTGCCCTGGAGGATAGCTCAAATGAAGTGACTAATTATACTTGAATGTATCACCACCTCCCAAGGGTATTTTAATTTCAAAAAAAAAAAAAAGACAACTGGGATAGGCAATGTCTAACACAGCAGAATGTCTCTTCAAAGATGGAATATCGGGCATTGACCCTTACTTGGGCAGTAAGATGTCCCTTACTTAGATGGTGATCTGTTTTTTTGGCATCAAGATCCCTATGCTCCAGATTTCATATGTCTCTGCCCCTTTTTTACCTTTGTATCCTAAATATAAACAATATGATAGACTGAGAAAAAATGGCCAAAAATTCTTCCCCTTCTGTCAAGAAGTAGAATTTATTTTAGCACCTCTTAAATCTGGGTTGGGCTTGTGACTTGTGTTGGCTAATGCAGACTTGAATAGCACTTTAGTTTGGGGCTTGCTTTGGCTAATGCAGACTTGAATAGCACTTGAGTTTGGGGCTTGCTTTTTTGCTGAAACTGCCGTGTAAGTGAGCCCAAGATATCAGCTTGAGAATGAGAGAACATATAGAGGGGAACCAATTCACTCCAGCTGCGATTGAGGTCATCCAACCAGCTAACCTTCCAAATGGCCACAGATAGCAAGCCCAGCAGAGGTTAGCTCAGCTATCTCAAACAGAAGAACCACTCACTGACCCCTGGAATTGTGAACTAAATAATTATTATTTGGAGCTCATATTTGAGCTGTTTGTTATGCAGCAAAAACTAACTGATACATATGATTACACTAAAGATTATCGTGATTGCATCTCAAAATTACCCAAAAAGAGATATAATCCCAGAAATGTTGCCTTCCCTGAACATCCCTCCCCCATATATCCTCAGTTGCTAGGTTGGTAAACTCTTATATGTTCTCCTACAGATTCAGTATTTAGATCTACCTAAGGCTTGCCACAAATTTCCAGTTAAGCTTCTCTACCTGCCCCTGCCCCCTTACCATGAAATCTTTAAGAGCAGAAACCATGTCCCAGCTGTCTTTGTATTTGAAGCCCCTCTTTTCCTTGTTTTTTGTTCTGAGCTGAACAAAATGGAATATTTGAGTATGAGAAGTGTGGGGGGGGGGGATGAGGTGGGGAGAGTAGCTAGGAATGGTTTGCATTATTCACAGAGAAGAGCCTAGAATCTCCCCCCTCTAACTCACCCCCATCCATACTCACCAAACTCCAAGATCTGAATGAACTGATGCTTATCTGGCCCAGGACCCACCAGAATATCAAAGTCTTTCTCTTGTGAGCCATAGACTATCTGCCTCTTTCACTTCATAAGAGCTCATGGGTAAAAAAATTATTTTATTCAAATATTCCAAACCTGTCTAGTTTGCATTATTTTCCTCATTCTACCACCCATGATGGGACAAGGAGGGGCTCTGTTTATCCATAATGACACGTCACAAATCCAGGGTTGCCTATTTAATTCATTTCTCCAGACACCTGTTTCCTATAGCCACAGAGACATAACTAATGATTTAAAAAATAGCTCACCCTTATCCAGCTGTTATTGGGTCCCAGTGTTGTGCTCTGAGCTACAGACTCATAACTTCATCCAGTCCTTACAATGCTCAGAGAAGTTATCATGATACCCATTTAACAGATGAGGACTCAGAGACACAGAGATGAAAAGATCCACATACAGGTAGAGACCCACATCTTTCTGATTCCAAAATGGTGTTCCTCTTACAACTCCCATGATGCTGAAATGCATGATATAAATACTATATAGCTATCATTTTGAAAATCTTGTTTCTCTCACCCACCCATGGAGCTGACTAACTTGGCAAAGGAAAGGGAGAGGTGAAAGCTTTGTCAGAGGTTGCACAGGAGAGAAGGTGATGGTCCCTGGCTGTGCAATCTTGCATCATTGTTTGGCCTGTTATGAAAGATGGGCAGCCTGAAGTGGCCTCTGCGAAGCTGCCACCTGAGTCCATTGTTAGCAGAAAGGGTCGACGGGCAGTGGCAGACAGTCAGACAGGGACAGCGAAGAAGAAGATTAAAATAATTACAGCTCTAATTGATCAGCTCTGCTCAAGAGAAGATTAAAAGGGAAAGGCATATTGAAGAAGGCACTCGACATCCGCCTTGGGCCAGCTTCCATCTGCCACTGTAGCCGAATCTCCGCCCCTCCCTCCTAGCCCTGCGTCCAGCAGCTCCCACTGTGAAGCCCCATGCCACAGCCTTGATGAAAGTCATTCTTTGTGGAAGGCATCAGGCCGCGTTTCCCATGAAGAACTGCTTTCACAAGCAGCAGGGAGGAAGCAGCTTGGAGCAGCAGACAGTGGCCTCCCATTGGCAACCCCCCAGCATCGGCTTGCCAGCAGCATGTAGAAAGTGAGGAAGGAGATGCCAAGAGCAAGGCCAGTCCAGGGCAGGGGACTGGAGCAGCAAAGACAAGACTGTGCCTTGTCATCCGATAACCTAGACCCAGCAGACACAGCCTGGGCTCCAAGTGGCATTAGCCCTGATTTAAGCTTAGCACAGTTCCTGACTCAGCTTTTGGCTTCTTGTCATTTGAGAGCACAGCCATGGAGGCAGTTTTGTCTTGTCCCTGGCACCTTTATGCAGGAATGGCAGAGGAAGGGCAGAAGCATGGACTGCGGCCAGGGAGGAAATGGGAAGGCAGATTCGGAGGGAGTAGCAGCAGCCCTGGCACTTGCCAAGTTCATCTGTTTACATGAGGCCTGAGCAAGGTCAAGAGCAAGACAGGAGGCACAGAATAGGAAAAACCCTCCAGGTTGCCTTTCCCATGTACGAGACAAATGAGCACGCCTAGAGGAAAGAGAACTTTGGATACTCATTCCTTATATTTGGGCTCACTTCTGGCTTATGACATGATGCAAAGGAGGACCAAATAGCCAAAGATCAGAAACCTAAAGGTTCCCTTTATATTAATAAGAGCTGCAGTAGGAATCTGCACAGTGTTCTAAAGAGGGAATGGTAGGTTAGGAGGTCAGGGCAAGGGGGTCAGACATCCATCCACTATGGGGGCTCTGGAAGTGGAAGGAAACCAAAACACTCTTTTTAACTTACTGCCAAAATTAAGACATTGCTTCTCAAGCTGGAATTTCCATGTCAATCACTTGGGGCTGCTTTGAAAATACAGATCATAATATAGCAGGTGTAGGGTGAGACCTGAGACTCTGCATTTCCAACAAGTTCCCAGGTGGTGCTCCCATGCTGCTTTTCCATGGATCACAGTTTGAGTAGCAAATGTCCAAGCCATTTTAAAAATAGATAAAAGAACCTAGGTGAGGATTAATGCTATGGTAATATTGGAGACCATGGCTGGACATAAGGCTAAAACGGTCTCCATACCTCTTTCTTTCTTGTTCACCAACTGAATTGAGGATAGCTGTGCCTTCAGAGTAAGGACATCCTGACTTATCCAAGGTCCTAGCAGAAGAAAATAGAAATGAGAGAGCTGAGCCTTGGCTAGGCCTGCAGGGAGCATATCTTATTTGCTCTGATGTATCAGTCAGGATAAAATAGGCTATGCTGCAATAGCAAACAACCCACAAGTCTTAGTGGCTTAAGAAACAAATGTTTCTTTCTCACTCACAGAAAACCTGCTGTGGGTATGGGTGACTCTCCAGGGATTTTCAGAATTCAAGGTTGGTTTCCATCTTCTGGCACCTCCACATTGACCCAGGGTGCCATAATCTCCATCACAAGGGGAAGTGGGCTAGAGAGCCAAATACTGGCAAGAAAATGCTTTCGTCTGAAAGCAATATGTGTCGCTTTTGCTCACATTTCATTGGCCAAAACAAGGCATACAGGGAGAAGTAGATGAGAGAGAGGAGAGGAAAGAACAAAAAGAACTCACTTCCTTCTCAGGGGGAGAGGGAAGTCGAAGCTTCCTGCCTGTATTCTCCCACAACAGTTTGTTTTGAGGATGAGCCATGTTTTTATAAGGAACTACTTTTTATAAAATTACATTTTTTGCATGTTGCATATTCTTTTTTTTTTTTTCTTTTATTTTGAAGTTTATTTATTTATTTTGAGAGAGAAAAAGAGCACAAGCAGGGGAGGGGCAAAGAGAGAGGGAAAGAGAGAATACCAAGCAGGCTCCACACTGTCAGCACAGAGCCCTACACGGGGCTCAAACACACAAACTGGGAGATCATGACCCGAGTCGAAATCAAGAGTCAAACACTGAATGGACTAAGCCAGCCAGGCACCCCACATATTGCATATTCTAATATGAGTCTCCTTTTGGGGGACCTAGTATGGCTTTTATATTTTGTACTTTTCATACGCTCCTAGGTTCCAGTCACAGGAGCTCAGACCAAGAATCCAGGGGACCTCATTTCTAGTTTCAGCTTAGACTTTTCTAGTTCTGTGACAACGGATGATTGATCTTCCTTTTTTCTGTAAAGTTGCACTATATTGAAACTAGGGTAGTTATAAAGACACAATGAAATAAAAGGTGTGATGTTAAAAGTGCAAATGTGCCAGGCTATTGTTATACACATCTGCCTGTCGTAAGAAATCTCTTGGTCTTTCTCTAACACTTCATATGAGAATACTAGACAGTCCTCATTTATTTTCGAAAGAATTTTGGATTTCCCAGTGGATATCCGCTGACTCTTCTCAGGACAGTCTTCAGACATTCCGTGGCTCTATAGCAGTGTGGTCTTTTTCCTCTCTCCTTCCAGTTCAGTGGTGGAGCAAGAGATGAGCTGAAGCTCAGAGGCTAAATGCAACAGACTGTGCTCTTAACCTTGCCATAGCTAAAACTTTAATAGCTTATTTTAGGTCCTTTAAAAACACCTAAAATTAAAACAAACATGGCACAACGTCAAAATGTTCATGGATTAATCTGAAAAGGATATGTATTTATTTATTTTTAAAGATTTTCTTTTCAGGAAATCTCTAAACCCAATCTGGGGCTCAAACTCACAACCCTGATGTCAAGAGTCGCATGCTTTACTGACTGAGACAGCCAAGGGCCCCTAATAAAGGATATTTAATAACAAAACAAAACCGTATAAAAAGTCATCCAATATTGTTCTTGAAGGTGAAATGGTGAATGCTTTCTTTTTGGGATGGATTCTCTCAGAAAATAATAAAAGACATTAGAGACAAAACATGAAATTTTACTGAGACAAATTATACGCAAATAAATAGGTTTGTAAGACAATAATGTAAAGATGTAAATTCTCACTAAGTTAAGCTATAGATTTAATGTAATACCAAACAATATCCCAACTGTCTACAGGTGTATCAAAATTTATAAGCTGATTTTAAAATTATAAGTAAATATAAAGGACCAAAAGCCAAACCAATCTTGAACAAAAGGAATAATGCTGGATGATTTACTCTCCTAGCTACCAAAAGTTATTATGAGCCTACAATAAATAAATAAATAAGGACACCTGGGTGGCTCAGTTGGTTAACATGCTGACTCTTGATTTCAGTCATGACTTCATGATTTGTGAGTTCGAGCACCAACATCAGGCTCTGTGCTGTCAGTTCAGAGCCTGCTTCAGATTCTCTCTCTCCCTCTCTCTCTGTGCCTCCCCTGCTTTCTGTCTCTCTCTCACTCTTTCTCTATCTCTCTCAAAATAAATAAATAAACTTAAAAAATAAAAATAATAAGTAAACCTGATAGACTGAGCAATGGGGCTAAATAGAGGTGGGAAACCGACCCATGCATAGATTGACAGTTGACTGATGACCAAATGTGCAGGACAAACCAGTAAAAACCAAAGTACTTTTCATTCAATAAGACTGGATCAACCAAATGCCCTCATGGAAGAAAATGAGGCTTTCAGAAGAAATATGTATGTCCATATGGAAACAGTGAAATATCATGTGTAAAAATCAATTAATCAAATTCCACACGGATTGTAGATCTAAATGAGAAAAGTAAATAAAGCTCCTCAAAAACACAAAAAAAGAATATCTTCACAAACTTAGAGTCGGGCAAGATTGCTTTAAGGCTGTACAAAAAGGACTAATAATAAGGAAAAAATGGTCAGATTTGCTACATTTTGGTTTTTCCAAACATATCATTAAGAAAATGAAGAGTCACAGAGTGGGAGAAGATATTTTGAACACATGCAACTGGTAAGGAGCTTATACTCAAAGTATGTGAAGAGCTCCTATGAATCATCATGTAAAAGACAGAAAACCCAACAGGAAAATGGGCAAAGCATTTGATAATTCACTTAATTAAGGAGGATATGCAAGCAATTAGTAAATACCTGAGAAAGTAAACACATATTAATAACACTAATCGGCAAGAGATTGCAAACCAAAACCACAAAAAGATACTATTACACACACTCCAGAATGGTTAAAATTTTAAGACTGATAATACCAAGTGCTGGGAAGGATATAGAACAACCAAAATCGGTGAGAGTGTAAACTGCCACGCTCATTTGGAAGACTATTAGAAGTATCCATTAAGGTTGAGCATACAATTACCTTGTGACCCAGCAAGTCCGTGTGCACTGAAAAACATGAACAAGAATGCTCACAGCAGCATTAACAGCATCAGCCTGGTAACAACACAAATGTCCGTAAACAGTGAAATGGACAAGTAATAATGATATATTCATGCAGTAAAATACCATATAGCAATCAAAATGATCTCCATGGCAATATGCATGACTCTCAAACACAATGCATACTGAAAAAGCCAACCATAAACAAGTGTATGTGTAATAAAACAGAAAAAACTAATTGTGATGTTATAATTCTGGATAATAGCTACCTTCAGGGAGAAAACAGGAAGAGAAAGTGTTGGGATAGGGTATGAGGGGACCTCTGCGGTGCTGATAATGTTCTATGTCTTGACCTGGGTGTCAGATATTCAAGTGTCATCCCTTTGTAATGATTAATTAAGCCGAACATTTATCACTCGTGCACTTTTCTGTAATCATATTATACTTCAGTAAAGCATTTATTATTAAGTATTTTAAATTAAGTAGTTAAGTGTCATGTCTAATGGACTTTGGAGTGAGGGAGAATCAATAATCTATAAGACAATGTCTCTAAGGAATTGTTTTTAATGAAGAGAGGACCAGATGTGCAAACTAATTGGGACAATAAAGTTATCTTCTTCAAAAAAAGTGAAGATTTTCAAGCTTTTGTGATGGTTATTATTTGTGCAAAGATAATAATTTTCTTATCTACTGAGAGAAGGTTCATTGGGCCAAAGAAGAGAGTTCATTATTCTCCAACAAAGAAGATTTAGAAAGGTGAGTGACTCCTCGCATATTTTTACTTAGGTTCCTATGAGGATACCACTGGCCTTGCCAAGACTCAAATGGATGGCGTAAGGACTTTGAATCCCCTTTAGAAGTACCATAAGTAACCGCTAGCTCTCCTGTCTTAGAATTCAGTGTTTCTCAAAGGCATCTCTTCTGTCCATCCAACAGCACACGACTCCTGATGTTTATTTATAGTGGCTAACATAAAGAGCACCATTTCTCACTCACCAGGCTGTGCCCAGGCATAAGAGAAACTGAGGAACTGAGCAGGATCCAGCTGAGAAGCCCTTTGTATTTCTGCCAGTACTGATATATCTACAACGATAGTGGACCCACATGCACACAGGCATGAATCCTGTGTTCTCAAGTCCCTGATTTTCACAGGAGAGTACTGTGTGGAGTCAGGATCCAGGATGATAAGTGGAGCAAAACCACTCTTGTCGCTACCAGTAAGTTCCTTCTGCCTACAATTGTAATAGATAGAGGTCACAAATGGGACTGTCTTGACACTGTTTTTGTGAATAATAGTACTTCCAGCATCTGGAGTATCTCTCCTCTAAGGCACTCAAAATGCTTCCCATTTGGTGCTTTCGTGAGCTTTTATAGCACTTAGCTCTTCAGGTTTCTCAGATACCAAAGAGTAAGCATTTCAAAGAAATCAACTTAGGGTGAAAATTATCTGTATTCTTAAATACACAGGTACACACTCCTGGAATGCTTGTCAAACACTGTCCCACAGGCAAAGAATGTGCTTTCAAACTCTCAACAAAATGAGAGTTCAACAACAGACTTCAATCTAATTGCGTCAGTGAGAAGCCAACCAAAATCGTGCCCTAAAGAGGAGAGATGTCACTCTCCAGTTCTACTACAACTGCTTATTTTAGGGGCTTTGTGACTGCCACAGTGGCCTCCTAATGTGCCCCAGTACCAGTGCTGTCCAGAACTTCTTGGAATGTTGAAAATGTTCTTTATCTGCACCATCCAACATGGAAGCCAAGTCACATATGATAAGTGAGAACCAGAAATGTGGCTCCTGTGACTGTAAATTGAGTTTTCTTAATTTAATTCCAATTGAAATAGTTGCCTGCACCTGTGGCTACCATACTGGACAGCACAGCCATACCTCATTCGCAGTTCCCCTACCTGATGTCCTCAGCCACAAGGCCTATGACGGTGAGGCAAGTGACAAAAGGAGGGAGGGAAGGTTGTAGGAAACTAGAGAAATGTGGCTTAGTACTCATGAATCTCCTCTTCTTTTTTTCTCTTAAAGAATATTTGAAGTCTGAGTTAGTTTTAGAATGTTAACTGACATGAAAAACGTTTTTAAAAACAAAACGTCTTAGAACCAAACCAACCCTTCCCCCTGGGTGGTCCCATGCCACGTGTGGGCCACCAGTCTGCAATCTCTACTCTAGTAAACTTCCAGAGGACAGATGTAACTTTGTTCACTTCTGCTTCAAAAATCACTCTTCAACACCCACTTATAAAGTCCAGACTCCCCAACTGCCATTTGAGGGCTTCTCCATTGTGGCCTCAGCCTCTCCCAGTTTCTCACATCCCTGGCCAGGTAGTTGTGTTGGGATGATCTTGGGGTTAGTTCTGTACTTTACTTTCTGGAAGGGTTTTCTATTTCCTCCAACCTTTAAATAAAATTCATATCTCCCTCTACTATGATACTCACTGTCTGTCTGCCTTGCCACAGAGCCAGGAGTCAACACACATGCCTCTTGGCTAGGTTCTAACCTCTGGAAATGATTCTTATACAGCCCTAAGTAAGGGCTGAGCCTTGTCTGTAGGAAATGCTTTGTAGATGTTTCTCAAAGTCAGATTCATTGAACAGAAATTCCTTACTGCATCCTTCTGTAGCATTTTCCAGACTCCCCTGATACCTTGAATACTCGGTATATTCTGGAATAAATGGGCAATTCACACAGGGAAAAACAACAAAGCTAACTGAAGAAGGAGCATCTTGTTTGAGTTCTTGGTCACATGAAGTGACCCAGAAGGGAAGAAATCACATCCTAACCAACCATCAAGAAGATAACAAAACCACTCAGTCGATAGGTAACCCAGAAAAGATATGTAACAATGGTAGCTATTTTTTCCAAAGTAAAAGAATAAAGAATAATTCCATAGAGAGTTTTATTCTTCCTGTTCATAAAATGTTTTTAATAAAAATGTTATTTCCTGTTACAAAAGCAAGCATGATTATTGGGGGGAAAAAAGGAAAAGAAAATAGCAGAAGTAAAAAACAATCACTGATAATCCCATTATCCCTAAAACAACAATACATGCATTAGGCTTTTTTATATCTTTCTGGTTTTTTGTTTTCTACCAGTATTAAGTATTCCATTTTAAAATTATCATTATAATAGAATTCTTGCTATTATTATACACATAAGCACAATTTTACTTTTTATAATATTCCTTCAAGTGGATATATTATTAACCACTCCTCTTTTGCTGGTGATTTAAATTATTTACACTTTGCATTTCTATAAATAAGCTTGAGGAATATCACCATGCATACAATTTTTTCCATATTTAGAATTATTTACTTAGCAAAGATTTTAAGAAGAGAATTTCCAGGGCAAAGAGTTTGGCTATTTTAATGGTTCTTATATATAGTATTAAATTCACCACCTTTAGGTTGAGATCTCAGATATGGGAAATAAATTTAATAAGAGGAAAGAAGTATTGACCTTTCTTGCGAAATGAGATGCCTGATCTTACGGCAATACTGTATGCTGTGGTGGATTGCAAAAATGGTCACAAATTCTCTCTACTCCTATTTCGATGTTTCTCTGCAATGTGGCTTTAAAGCTCCTCCCACCAAGAGGTGGGGTCTCTTTCTCTTCCTCTTGAATCTGGACTTGGCTATGTGACCTGGTTTAACCAATGGACATCGGTACACATGATGCAACAGAGACTTGTACTGCGCTGGCTCACGGAGCCTTGATCTCTGGCTTCCTTTAGAATTGAGCCTCTGTGTAAAGAAGTCTGGGATAAGAGACATGGAATAGAGATGAAGTGCTCCATCTGAGCTCCCCCAAGACCAACAAACTGGCTCCAGGCACATAGTGAGGCCATCCTACACAATCCAGCTTCCAGCCATCCACAAATACATAAAAGATCCCAGCAAATATTGATGAAACCATCCAGACAAACCAAGGAATCATGACGTAAATAAAATTGTTGTTTTCAGGCCACTAAGTTGAAAGGTAGTTTGCTATGTATCAAGAGCTAATGGAGACACGTACAGAGTCTAAACAGAAATAAATAATAATCAACACACCTGTATCACCAAGACAATAGGAAGCAATTTTCCCGCTTAGATATCTTTGAGACCTCAACCTCACAACCAGTAGTTCCCAGCTCCTTGCTATTAACAGTATCCTTGCTATGTTTCATATAACAACGGAGTCATTTTAAAGTAAGGTCTAAGCAAATCTGAATTTTCCTACAAACAGAATTTTCCCTTCAAACGCATGACCCTTCATTGTGTTAATCTCAGTTTCAGATGTAACAAAGACCTCTATTTTTCTCTCACTTCACAGTCTTCTTACTGATGGGAAGAAAGGGACAAAGAAGTGTATAGAATCATAACCTGAATTCATTCAACAAAACTCTGGCCCACACCCTTGAGCAGAGACAGCACTCCATCTTTCCCCTCCCCAGCCTCCCACTGACCCCCAGATACTGTGAGCCAAAGAAACCTATTATGTTATAAAGGGGAAAGAAGAAGTATGGTTTGGGAATGGGACACATCTAGGCAACATGACATATGGTAGAAACCATATTGCAGAATTTCTTCATTTATCAAGATACCACTACAAAGAGTGTTGTGCTTGCTGTTTCCTCATGAGATCCCAGAAAGCAGCCCCTTTACATCTGGGTGGGAAAGGCCTTTAAATGTGTTCTGGTGTAATGGAAAGGAGCCTTAGTGCAGCCTGCCTGTGAATACCAGCTATGAGGGAGAGTTTCATGTCCCTTTGACCATATCTCACATAGGCTGGCAGCAGGAGACCTAGTGATTTGGCTGAGAGTTCCCATTTCTATAGCCCAAAGAACAGCCAGTGTCTTCCCTGGAATCTGGCAGCACTCCTGGAGAATAACTGGAGTCCAAGCACCAGCTCTCATTTAAAGGCTTTGTGACCCGAGGCAAGTCACCTAACACCACTGAGTCAATCTCCTTAACCATTTCACTGATTTCCCTGGTGGGTTGAAAAAGGATAGAGACAATTTTCAAATGCAGAACACTAAGCCAATGTTGCACTCATATAGACAATTAACAGAGGGTAATGCTGAACAGGTTCTATGTCTTAAATCTTTCATAAGGTTCCAGAAGGCTCCAAATTCTTTACCATAAAATTCTGTTGTATGGGAGATTGCAACATATAATTGGCCAATTTTAGTTGTTGTATGTTAAGATTTTCTTTTCATGGGGTTTTTGTTCTTCAATAGTTGTTTGAGCTACAAAATATGGGACATAGCTTCTGAGAAGCTCTAAGACATACATATTTCAGAATCCATGTTAGTCAATGGTTCAAAATTGTTAATCCGTTCTATAATAATATCACACAACACACCAAAGCCTTTCAAAATCTGTTTCTATCCTTCTTATCAGAACTCTGTTCCAATTCTTCATCTTCACGCTTTATAAATTCTGGCCAGGGACACCCACTAACGCTCTTTTAATACCAAATGTCTTAGTTCTCTACTGCTGCCATAACAAGTCACCATGAACGTAGTAACTAAAAACAACATACAATTATTACTTGTTTGTTTTGTGGATCAGAAGTCCAACATGGGTCTCAATGGGCTAAAATGAAGGTAATATCCCCTTCTGGAAAATCTAGAGAAGGATCCATTTCCTTGCCTTTTCCAGCTTCTAGCAGCTACCCACATCCCTTGACTTATGGCCCTTCCTTCCAATCTTCAAAACCAGCATTACTGCCTATCTGACCCTTCCTCCACCATTACATTTCTTTCTGGCCACAACTGGGAAGGATCCTCTGCTTTGGTCTACCTGGGCAATCTAGGATAATCTCCCCATCTCAAGACACTTAACTTGTACCACATCTCCAAAGCCCCTTTTGCTGTGTGATGTAAGCTTTTCACTGGTTCTTAGGGTTAGAAACCTATTAGGACCAGGATCTGTGAGGCCATTGTTCTGCCTTCCACATTTTCCTTTTGATTAACACCTCCTTTGCTCAAGTTCTTCCCTCCTGAATCCCTGACAACTACTCTCCATCTATGAAACTTCAAGCAAACCCTTTAGTGCCCCAGGGGCCATCTCATTCAGAAAGCTTGTCCTGCTCAGTCCAAAGGAAGTATTATCTCCTCTGAATTCTTTTTAGTACCTTTCTGCCCTGATCCCTTAGCAATAACCATTTTAGTTACCTTTTTAACTCTACCCTCTTTGATTCTCCAACCTGTCATTAGGAGCCCTCCCACTCCACCAAAGGGAAGAGGACATATATGTGATTATTGCAAAGACCCCAAACTCTGCATCATACAGTTTTTAGAGCCCCATAGTAATTTGGAAATCACAACTGCTTAATTGATTAATCAAAACTACTTAATGTTAAATATATTTAAATGTGCAAACCAACCTAAAAAAAAAACACCCAAAAAACAAAACCCTGACCAAGACAGTTTGTAATAATATGGGAAATGTTTGCTCGAAGTCAAGAGACGTCACAGAGAAAGCAGTGCACCAGCTTAAGCTTAAGCTCATAAAGCAGTATCGTGTTGATGGAAGTTTGTATAGATCACAGAAACCCCTTCTCCCCTGCCCATGGAGAGGCTCTGTATCATCTTGCTCAGAGCTTCACAGTCTTCATAATCCTTCTGGCAGATGGCACCTCCAGTATTTCCCCTCCATCCCAGACTTCCTGGTAACAAAGGCTTCATCCCATTTAAAGATCCTAAGCTGTCTTAAATTCAATATACTACAGAAACAATCTAGCTCCCAATCAAGGTTATAAAATACTTCAGGCAAGTAGAACGTGAAAAGAGGGATTACAAGGGCCCAACACAATTAGCTGGACAACACAGGAATGCAGGGCTGGTGTCTACATGAGTTTCTGAGATATCAGATGATATCATGAGTTTCTGAGATATCAGGTTCTGAGATACCTCTGGAGTACCCACAGGTCCCTAAGAGAGAGTGGAGCTAAGGAAAATTCTGATGTGTTCCAATTTCCCAGCATAATTTCTTCTACTTGGCTTTAATATTTAGACTTCATATGCTTACTACAGGTTATCACCTAAAATGCATCTTCCCTTGGGAAGCATGCCTGTGCTGTCCGGGGGCAGAATGGCTGTGTCCTATGTGTGCAGGACTCTGATGGGAAGAGTATATAAAGCTGTATCTGCAGGACCTCAAAGGATCGTCGTAGGACCAGTGGGCAGAAGAAACAGGAACTTCAGGGTAATGATAGGAACGCATTTTTAAGGTCAGAACTGTCATCAACTGAAGGGGGCGACCTCTAGACCGGTCACTGTGTACCTGACCCTTAAGCAAACGATGGCATTTGACAACATCTTCTTCTTCTGGGCCTTGATCAAAGGGACTAGTGCTTTGGAGGGGAAGGGACACAGCATTAGGGATACTGGAAAACACAAGCTTGGGGTGAATTGAAGATGCCCTGAGTCTGAGACAGTGACATCAATCCTCAGGCATCTCCAAAAAAAAAAAAAAAAAAAAAAAGTATAGCATAAGGGAGTGAGTGGTTGCAAAGGTCCTAATTCTGTTCTAAACTTCAGGGCTGGGCCACCAACAATGCACACACTGATGTGGTGATTGGAGAACAGGCTCCTCAAGGGAAGACCAGCATTCTACTACAAGGGGAAAAGGACTTCACTGATAGAATTCCTAAAGCCTCTTAAAGTGTGCCAGCTAATGGCTGTAGCAGATGGGTAGAAGGATCCAGAGGTGAAGAAGGAGATGTAATGAGTGGACCCAGCAGACAGTGGCCCCGTTTAGGACACCATGGAAGTTGCTTGAATGAGGGAAACCTCACCAACAGAAGCTGAGAAGACACAGGAGGCCCATATAGAAGACCCTAGAGAATAATCTCCAAGTGATCTTGCTAACCCCAGCACCTTCATGCAATGTTGTGGTTTTGGGTTTTTTTTACCTGAAAAATAGTTTTTCTTAGGCAAAGATGCTGCACCCTTAGATGAGATTGGGGCTGATTATCTACTGCCTAACATAAATCACTCCACTCATACGTGCAGAGTGACTTAAGGCATATTGTGAGTGCTCAATATAACACTGTGATTGCATTCATCCCGAGGGAAAATGGGCACAACTGCAAATACCCTGAAAAACACGTATTTAAAGACCCTAATTATTCTTTTTTTATATGTATCCTTTCATATATCACTAAGGGAACCCTTGTCCTTTTTCATCTTTCATCTCAAATAAGGAAAAAGTAAGATATAATTGTATTTCACCATGAGCCTGTGATTTCTATTCCTTAGGGTGGAAGAAAGGGATGGTGTTGGAGGGAGAGAGAAAAGACACATTTTCAGCTTGGTCCTTCCCTGATGGACTTGGCTGCAGGGTATGTATAAGGCCCCTCTCTTCTCAATACCAAACATTGAGTGATCAACACTCCCTAGGGCTCAGGATAGTTCAGATAAATGATGGGCTGGAGGCAGTACGGGTAATATGCATATGTTCTTTGGCTTTATATTTGATGGTGCATGTACAAACTTCTGACTTTCTCTTAGAGTCTTCAACGTGCGTTTTATTGTGATCAAAAGATCCCCAAAATGGCCTAGCACAGAGGAGGCCAAAACGCCCCTCTGAGTTTGACACATTCTTGAGCAAAACCTGCTTGACATTTCCCAAGGAACTACGGAGCACTGACAAATTCTTAATGAGTGTTGCTTTGTGCCAGCCTCAGCCTATCAATAGTCAGTGTTGCTCTTAAACCTACCCATGATTGCAAGATGACCTTCAGCAGCAACTATCAGGAAGCTCTGAAGAAAATAGAGGTCTGTTACTTACAAGACCTGGAAATTACATAGTGTACCTGGTGCTACACAGCAAGGTCATGGGTAGAGAGAGACAGCACTCCGGACAGATCTGCTTTTATTGGGATGAACGGTGGGGGCCTAGAATTTCGCAGGCTCATTCTTTATTGGTGAGTTTAAAACATAAGAGTGAAAATTTAAAGCACAAGAAAAAGAAAAGTCAAGTGGCTTTTATGGTCAGTTATCAAAACCAAACAATATATCTAAATCAAAGGAGCCTCCATCATGGGAGGTGAGGGAGCCTGGTGCTTTATCTAGTTGTGTGGCTGGCATTGTGTTTTTCCAGATAGCCATCTTTGAAGAGGATGCCTCTTTGAAACTGATGCCTTGGCAATCAAATCTTAAGTCAGGCAGTTGCATTACAAAATAAGAAAAACAAAACAAAACAAAACAAAACAAAAACACTCTCCTGGCTTACACTGCAGGTGTTATCTGGACTACTCTCATTGGTGTGTGATAAATAACAATCTGATTTCCAGGGCAGGGGTAGGATGGGAAGGCTGCAGTTCTGATTTTTAGCCAATTTTTGTGGGTAAAGTACTTCCAACATATCCAATTTAGGCTACCAACAGCTCACAAAAGTTTTCATAGCTTAACTAAAAGCTCTTATGAGCCAGGATGAACTGGTTCACACCATTGATTCTATTCTGGTTTGCCTGTGGCAAACAAACAACAATAACAACAAATATATATATGTGTGTGTGTGTGTGTGTGTGTGTGTGTGTGTATCCCCCACACATATTTTTTAAAATAAAGTGTCCTTTCTTCTGTATTGTGTATGCAAGAATACCACAATCAAACTAATTAACATGTTCATCATCCCACTTGGTCATCTTTTGGTGGGAGGGGGGTACTTATTTGTTTGATTTTGATGAAAACAATTAAGATCTCTGAACAAATTTCAGGTATACAATACAGTATTGTTAACCATAGTCACCATTAGGTTTCCAAAACTTATTCATTCTCTATATATGAAATTTTGTACATTTTTTGACCAGCATCTCCCAGACTCCCATTTCCTCACTTTCCACCCTGTTGGTGCCACCACTCTCTGCTTCTAAGTGTTTGATTTTTTTTTTTTAGGGTCCATGGATAACTGACATCTTGCAATATTTGTCTTTCTCTGTCTCATTTATTTCACTTAGCATAATGTCCTCCAGGTTAATCCATGTTGTCACAAATGACAAGATTTCTTTCTTTTCTAAGACTGAATAACATTTCATTTTATAAATATCTATATGTGTGTGTATACATATATAAAATATATAGAGAGAAAATATCTACTATAAATACATTATATAAATATTATATTCTCTATATTACACAATATAAAATATATCATATAAAATATAAATATATATCTATATCTATTATAGATACATATCACTTCTTTAAATCCATTCACCTATTGGCAGACACAGATTGTTTCCAAATCTTGGCTATTGTGAATAATGTTGCAAAGAACATGAGAGTGCAGATATCTCTACAAGATCCAGATTTCATTTCCTGTGGATAAATTCCCAGAAGTGGAGTTGCTGGATCATATGATAGTGCTATTTTTAGTTAAGGACCCTCCATACTATTTTCCATAACGGCTGTACCCATTTACATTCCTACCAACAGTGCACACCCTCACCAACACTGTTGTTTTTTGTTTTTTTGATAATTCGCACTCTAATAGGTATGAGGTGATATCTTCTTGTGGTTGTGATTTGCATTTCCCTGATGATTGGAGATGTTGAGCACTTTTTCATGTACCTATTGGCCATTCCTCTTAAGAGCCACAAATCTCACCCGCTCCAGTGATGGCTAGCTTAGCCCTCAGTTACATGTGGGACTTCCCCAGGTTACAGAAAGGATACTCTTCCCAAGAATGTTGAACTTCTTTTGAGCACAGCTAGAGTTAACTTTATTATATTTACTTTACAGACATATTTATTTTATATAAAAACAAGTTGAGACTTTGGGATGGCGATCATGTTAAGGATAAAAATAAGATCAAAAGCAAGCATGGTCTGGGCACCTGGGTGGCTCAGTCAGTTAAGTGTCCAACTCTTGATTTGGCTCAGGTCATAATCTTGTGGTTCATGGGATCCTGCCCCTCAGCAGTCTCTGTATTGACAGCATGGAGCCTGCTTGGGATTCTTCCTCTCTCTCCCTCTGTCTATGACCCTTCCCCCACCCCCCCCAAAATGAATAAATAAATAAATATATATTTTTTAAAGTAAGCATGGTAGATAATAAATGCTTAAAGAATGAATAAGTGAAGAATGAATGAATGAGTAATTGATGAATGGAGGCCTTGAAGAAGAAGGACCAATGATGAGCCTGCCAATTACACTGCCTATGTTGCTGTCTTCTCTGTTTTCCCATAAGAGCAGTGTGAATAGGTTTTCCATACCCATTGAGAGCATAGCCAAAGAAAATGGACTTAGATGTTTGGGTTAACAATGTAGAGGAGCCTCTTATTCCAGAAAAGGAAAAGTCTGCAATATTCTTTGTGAATATCTAAATTTTCTCCGCTCATCAGATGCACAGCAGTGCACATTATGGCAATAAGATGCTTTTGATTCAGCCTAACCCGGAGACAGGAGCTGGACCTCATGACCTTTGTAGGCATTACTAGACCTGCTTGGCTCATTGTAAGAGCAGTGGGGCATAGCGTAAGGGGCAGGAGCTTCCTGGGTTTGAATATTGACTGGTTGTGTACACTTGAGTTATTTAACATCCCTGGGCAGCAGGTTTCCCCTCTGTAGGTAGGAAATGAGAACAGCACCTACTACACTGTAATGGTTAGAGATAACACTCATTAAGTGCCTGATTCATAGAACCTGTTCAATAATTAGTGGTGGTGGTTATTAGTACTGTTTATTAAATCCATAAAGATAGGATGTCATTGTTCCTCAGCCTTTTGTTGAGCCTGGGTAAGAAACAGTTGACTGGACTTAATACATGCATAGATCTCCCTTCTGTCCTATTGGAATTGTGCTGGTCACAATGCTCAGAAAATGTCTAGGGCATATGAGAGCTCTGGCTGCCAGCTGAGGAGTCCTGGCTAGTTTCTAACCACCAAACTCCTGAGTACGACCAGAGATGACCCAATCTTGGCTCCTTCTCCAGACTCTCTCACTGCCTTTTCAGCTTCCTCAATATCACCTTTGAGAGGCTAAATTCAGTCTCATGTAACTAATTTTAAAATCTCTTCCCCATCTCTGGGAAAAGAACAGAAGCCAACTTCCTGGGCTGGAAATAAAAAATCAAATTGAACTCATTACTGCCTCTAAATAGTCTAAGTACAACAGCCAAGCCACCTCTACTTAAGTCTAAAATGATGATCTCCTATGAGCAGTGCTTTATTGATTATACTCAGCTCAGTAATCTGGGGCTGATGAGCAAGGCTTTATAATGTTTCATGGGATGTGTATGGATGTAGACTGAGAGGCTTACTAAGCCATGCTAGAGATTTCTACCAGAGGTTTTAATGCATTTCTCTGTATCCTAGTGAGATCCATGTTGCTAGGTCAGCAAAATTCTTGTCTGTAGACACAAGGACTTCTTGCATTCTTGCACGCAAAAGGAAAAAGACCCAAACTAGTCCTTTCTGAAGTTTTACTAAAGCTCTCAGTCTCTGGGGAGTTGGTGTATGAATTATCTATAACTATGTAATAAGCCACTGAAACTTTGTGGCTGAACATAGCCATTTACTTAACTCATGATGCTGTGGGGTGGCAATTTGGGCTGGGATCAGCTGGCTGGCTCTTCTGCCTGTCTCACGTAAGCTCATTCATGTATATGAAGTCACTGGCCAGGTCATCTGTGAGTTGTCTCTGTTGAGATAGCTCATCTCTTCATATGTCTCATTCTCCAGCAGGACTGGCCCAGACTTGCTCACATGGCTGCTCAACAAGTCTCCAAGAGCCACAAGAGAGTCCACAAAGCACTCTCAAAGTATCAGTTTATATCATGTTTGCTTTTGTTCCATTAGCCAAAGCAAGTCACACAGCCAAACCCTGAGTCATCGTGGGAGGGCAGGAACCATAGACATGCATACAAGATGTGAATAAATCCAGGTCAGTTAGCTGCAACCAGAAACTGAAGTTGATGTCTTTGATTCTCTACCATAGTTTAAATGTACCCATGCTTTCTCATTTCAGCTAATTTTTGCGGGACATGGACTTGAGTTCTGGCTAGCCAGATAGTATTTGATAGTATTATCAAAATACTACCTCTTTACTATCTATCATACTGTAACAAGCATGATTGGAATCATTTACCACGTGTTATATGATTCATACAATAATCCTACAAGGCAGGTATCATTGTGTCCCCCTCACAGATGAGGAAAATGAAGCTTAGACAGTGAATTGACTAGCCCAAAGTTGCCTCTGTTCCATTAATGGCAGAACTGAGATTTGAACCCAGTTTCCTCAGAGGCCAAATTTCAGACTCTTAACAAACTCTCAACTCTTAACAAATTTCAGGCTCTATACAACCACACCTTCCCATAAACCACTAAATGTTTTTTTAAATAATTTAGTGGATTCCTTTTCAATTATGAGGCATCAGAGTCTTTGTTATAAAGGATAATAATTACTATGCACACATTGCCACAGGCAGATGTGTTTGCTTGCTTGTGTTTCCTCAAGGGCCAGGGAAGCCCAGTGGTGAAGACAGTTAAAAGGACAAGCTCTGGCCTCAGGCCTCCTCTGAAATAAGGCAGGTGAGTACCTGGGAGCCATGGAGTCCAGAGCAGCTGTGGGTCCTCCTGGCATTTAGGGCTGATGTGGGCCTGCCTGAGGGTATGACAGGGCACTCTGAAAACAGAAAAGAGAAAAGAGAGTCATTCTCTCACTTTCCAAGATGTCAGAGTCAGCTTCCTGAAGTCTCCCAACTTCACAGAGGACTTTGGAGAACTACCCATGATTGGCAAAGAGCTTGTAAGGTAAAGGTGCCCTGGAACCACACAGATCTTGGATGAGAACCCTAAAGACAAGAACCTCAGATTCTAACCTGCCTGGTTCCATCTGCAGAAAGGCAACCACTGTTGCACCAGTGTCTCCCACAGTGTCTCAGTGTGCCCTTGGGGTCACTCCCCTCTTTGTTCTGCCTGTCCCATCCTTGTGCTAGCAGTGGCCAGCAGAATCCCAGCCACTGATTTTTAAGACGAGTCTGGAAAGCCAGCTTTGCTTGATCTTTGGGAAATGAATAGGGACTGGAAGCAGAGTAAGTTTGCTGCCCTAATTCACTGCACTGACAAGGAGACTGATCAGCACATTGCAGCATATAAAGTGTTTGACTTACAGCATCTTATTATACTTTTATTATAGCCCTGGAAGGAAGGTCAGGAAGGATGACTACCTGCTTTTGCAGATGAGGGCACTAATCTCAAGCTCAGTGGGTAACTTGCCCAAGATTACTTGGTGATGGGGTGGCTTGGATAAGAACCACAATCAGATCTTTCAGCATCATGGTTAATGTTTTATTTTGCTTCAAATTTTGTCTTGTGATTGGCCTTCCTTGGACACCCTTGATTCTTGAATAATTGGAGGAAATGTGTGTTTCTGTAAATATAAGCATGGAATCGTCCACCTCTCTGCTTCATTCTTGCAGTCACAAATAAGAGCTCCAAAACAATTCCTGCTGTGGCTCATGGGGCCAACACAGGTTATGTGAGTAAGTAAATACTTGCTCCTATCTTTTAAATAGTTTGAACAGTACTTTTGCATATCTCTCAAAGAACAAATCAGTGAGCAGATTGGCCTGAGGAAGAGGTTCAGTAAGAAGTGTTTAGGGTCTCACTGACTTACTTCCAAGGCTTTAAAGTCCTGGCTTGAAAACTTCCAGTTGTCTTCCTGTGCACATAGGACAACCATCATGTTCACCAGCATGGCCCATCTGCCACCAATTATCATGCAGTTTTGTTCATTTTCTCTAATCCTCAGCTTTGACCAAATGACCCACCAAAGGTCTCCCCAGTTCCCTTTTGTATGAAATGGACTTTCATTTAGAATTCCCTATATCCTCCTCTCAGGGAAATCATGTCCACCCTCACAGTACAACTCAGAGCAAAACCTTCTCCTTCCAGTCTATGCCACTCAGTGGCAATGCTCTTGGTCTCGTGGCTCAGGCAATAAAACCCAGAATGAATCATCCTTGTGTTTTTCTCTTACTCTCCATATTCAGTCTGTCCAAAAACCCTGTTAGCTCTACCTGCTGGATTAGCTTTTTCCATCATCCCCGTCACACTGTGGCTGGTCCAAGCACAAATCTCCTCAGTGTTTACTATTTGACATGATCACATACTATGCTTTGTGGTACTTATTTTCACTACATTGAGTACTTTTGGAGGACAGCACCATGATTTATATATATTTGTATGATAATGCTACCACCTTATACATGAATGGCAATACAGTTCATAAGCATTTTTATTCTCACATATTGCCTCTCTCCCATTTCACAGGTGAGGAAAGAAGCTCAAAGAGGTTACCTGTCACAGCCAAAGGCACAGATCTCCCAGGAGGGAAAGCTAAACCTCTGGATTCCAAGCGCATTGCCCTGTACTCAGCAGGTCCTCATTAAACAACCACTGAAAATGTGTCTTTACCCTTTCCAAACAAGAGTATGGGAAGGTGGAAGGGTCCATAATGTAAGCAGACTTGAACCTTGCATCTATTCAGGTATACATTTCCAAAGTGTGTGCTAGGGCAATTTATTAGTTTAATTAGCATGGTGATCAGTCAAGATATTATTCAGGGTTTTGCTTGCATTTGTATAGATTCCTCAAAAGGAACTAAAGAATTTTTTCACCCCCAGGGGTATTCAGCATAGCCCCAAACCGAAAACAATCCAAATTTCCAACAGTAGGAGAACATATAAATAATTGTAGTACAGTCACTGAATGGAAACAATAATATAATACAAAGCAACAATAATAAATATAAATGAATTACTGCTACATGCAGCAACACAGGTGATTTGCACATACGTGGTATTGAGTAAAAAAAAAAAAGGAATAGTATTGTGTGATTCCGTTTACCTATAGTCCAAGAACAGAAAAAAAAAATATATTGTTACTGATGTCAAAATAGCAGTTTCCTCTGGATGGGTGGGGAAAGTTATTATTGATTATGAAAGGGAGCAGGTGAGCATTTTGAGGTGCTGGGAATATTCTATAGCAAGATTCAGCAGGCTATGGCCAAGAGCCAGATCTGACCCACCATCTGATTTTTGTATATAAAATTTTCTTGGAACATAGCCACACACATTTATTTACATATGGCCATAGCTGCTTTTGGACTGCAATGGCAGAGTTGAGTGTTGCCACAAAGACAATATGGCCTCCAAAGCCTAAATTACTTACTATCTGGCCCTCTACAGAGTCTGCTGATTTCTTCAAGAGAGAGAGAGAAAGAGAGAGAGAGAGAGAGAGAGAGAGAGAGAGAGAGAGAGAAATAACTAGCATGAGTGGGGGAAGGGCAGAAGAAGAGGGAGAGAGAGAATCTGAAGCAGGCTACATGTCAAGCAAAGAGCCCAATGCAAGGCTCAGTCTCACAACCATATCATGACCTGAACTGAAATCAAGAGTTGGGCACACTTAACTGACTGAGCCACCCAGGTGCCCCCAAAGTCTTGATATCTATTCTATGCCATCATCTGAGTAGTGGTTACATGCATGTTTATCTATGAACATGAAAATTTTCATCAAGGTATATATTTTACTATACTAAACACCAAGGAAGAAAGAGAGGGAAGGAGGGGGGAAGAAAATTTTAAAAATACAGAAATATGTTCCAGAGTACGTCATTTATAAAGGTCATGTCACATATCACACTGGTGGATGGAAGCCGATACAGTCACTTCATGAATGAGAACCATATCTTGAGGTACCAAGAAAAGGGAAGTAATGCTGTTTTCCAAATGGGCTCATTCACACAAGGTGTCACAACTTTTCTTGGGTTACAGAGACTCTTGTGGTATAATCTGACCTTGAATCCTCACTCTCCTACTTCTTCAGTGTGTGACTTTAAACAATAATCTCCCATCTCCAGCCCTCAATTTCTTCATCTGTAAAATGTATGTAATAATAACACCTACCTGTGGTTCATTGTAAGGGTTAAATGGCATAAATGTAGTTAAGTGCTTAGCATAGCACCTGGAAAGAGCCTCAGTAACTGTTAAAGGATATAATGAAAGCTATGGATGTTCTTGCCAGGAAAATAACTCATTCACATTCAAAGACTTTGAAACAAAATAAAGGGGAGTCAGGGCTGTCCCTTAAGCCCTTGGTGGGCCCCAGTTCTTGCTGTTACTGAATTACATAGTCATGGCAGGCCCTGTACTGGCTACAAAGCCCCAAGAATGCTCAGGGCTGGCACATAGCAACCCCCTTTCCTCATAGACAACAATCAACATCCCTGAGGGGCCCTCTGCCAGCCTGGTGGCAAACTGGCATCTAATCATACCAGCTTCAGTGCTAACTTGCCAGGTGACAGGATCCAGGAAGTACTGTGGGGAAAGCACTGAATGGCACCTGCTGTGAGATGGAGATAGTCTCCCACCTGGAACTGTGCCTTAGTGTGGAGATGTAGACAGTAGAGCCCACAGCAGCAACACTGAGACGAAAGCAACTGGGACAAAGGCTCCTCAAATTCATTCATCACTCTCTCCTTCAGGGACTGTTTGTCATTTGCTAGAGCACAGCTGGCCTCTCCTGAGGTACATTGTTTGTGAGAACCAGGGGCAGTCACGCGCCAGACAGCTGGAGAGGCCCCATCTCCCCCAGAGAGGTGTAGTGATCTATTCCTTGGTGTGGGTGCACCCAGCTTGGGGAAGGCATGAGCAGGTGCTTGGCAGTATCCACAATGCTGGGAGATATGCATCTGATGTTCCCTAGCACTGTGGGGGATAACATGGGGATGAGACCTCTTGCCACTCCTGCAAGCCAAGCCTCACTGGCATCTGGGTGAGGACCCTGCATGACGTTCCATGGAGGGGCTGAGAATCAGACAAATTGCTGCCCAACTGCAGGGAGAGTTTGGAGGAGGCTTTGTGGTTCCTCTGTGAAGGGCAAGACAGTCTCTTTCCTTCTTACTGTTTTTCCAGCAGGAAGACAACCTAGATTTCTCACTTTTTTCCAAAGCCTTTTTCATATTTGAGCAGCAGGAAACTCACAACCTTGCCATTTCAGAATGTTTTAACTAAGTGGAGGCTACCTTTCTGTTCTGTTTGGCTTTTGGAGCTCTTGTAAGAGTCGTTGCCTACTGATGAATCTGTTTTCAAATTCACTCAAGTGATTAGCAGTATTTGTTTCTTTGCAGCCATAAAGCCATATTATAATAGCCCGTATAATTTCCAGCTCTGGTGGGAAGCCCCTCTTAGGTTCTAGAGGACTCTTGCAGCATCTTGCCAAGCAGCCCTTTCTATAGGTCATGTCACACAACAAGAAAGCTTACTTCTTCGAAATCAGCAAAAGAGAAAAAGAGGAAGTCTAGTAGCAAGATAGTCTATAATGTAACATCTCATCACTTTGCCACATTCTACTGATTAGAAACAAGTCATAGGTCGCACCCACATTCAGAGGGAGATTATACAAAGGCATGAATACTAAGGGTGGCAGGAATATGGGAACCATCTTAAAGTCTGTTCATCACAGAGAACAAAAAGAGAAGTCCCAACTTTGGGAGGTATGGAGATCAAGAAGTGATTAGATATTCAGGTCTTGAGATCCAAAAAAAGAAAAGATCAATGCATTCTGATATTACTGAACTGCACCTTCAAGTGTAGGTTAAAGAAAAGAAATAACTTTTGTATGTGCAAAGCTCTTAGAGTTTATATTGCAATCTCATGCATCATTTAACATTTGCATATATCCTGTAATGGAGCTTCATTTAATAGAAGAAAAAAAGCTGAGATTCTGATAGGTTATACAACTCTCCCAAGTAATCTCTATCTAATTCCTAGCTGGATTTTTGCAAAAATTAACAAACTCATCCTAAAATTCTCGTGGAAATGCAAAGGACCCAGAATAATCAAAAGTATCTTTAAAAAGAACAAAGTTGAAGGACTCACACTTTTCCAATTTCAAAACATACCATGAATTTACAGTAATCAAGACTGTGTGGTACTAGCATAGGCAGACATATGGACCAATGGAATAGAGGTAAGATTCCAAAAATAATTCCTTATATTTATGGTCAAGTGATTTTCATCAAGGTGCCAGACAATTTAATGAGTAAAGAGTAATCTTTTCAACAAATAGTATTGAGAAAATACTCAATATTTTGCATGTGAGTATACATGCAGAAGAATCAATTTGGATCCCTACCTCACATCACAGAAAAAAATTGGATCAAAGAACTTGGGGTGCCCAGGTGGCTCAGTCAGATGAGTGTCCGACTTTGGTTCAGGTCATGATCTCACAGTTTGTGAGGTCGAGCCCTGTGTCGGGCTCTGTGCTGACAGCTCAGAGCCTAGAGAAGGCTTCAGATTCTGTCTCTGTCTCTGTCTGTCTCTCTCTCTCTCTCTCTCTCTCTCAAAACAAATAAACATTAAAAAAATAAAATTAAAAAAAAAAAAGAAAGAAAGAAAAGGGATCAAAGAACTAAATGGATCCAAGAGCAAAAACCCTTGGATGAAACCTTAAGCATAAGTCTCATGACCTTGGATTATACAATGGTGTAGATGACACAAAAAGCACAAATCACAAAAGATAAATTGAGCTTCATCAAAATTAAAATCTTTTGTGCTTCCAATGACACTACAAGAAAGTGAAAAGACAGCCCACAGAATGGGAGAAAATATTTACAAATCATCTATCTGAGAAGGAATTTGTATTCATAATCTACAAAATATTCTTACAACTCAAGGATAAAAGGACAAATAATCCAATTTTTTAAAGGGATAAAGGATTTGAATACATATATACATATATATGTATTTTTGGACATATATATCCAAAAAGCATATGAGATTATTCTCAACATGATTAGTCATTGAGGAAATGAAAATCAAAACCACAATGAGATAGAACTTTGTACCCACTAGTATGGCTCTAATCAAAAAGACAGGTAACAACAAGTCTTGGAAAGAATGTAAAGAAATTGGAACACTCACATACTGCTGGTGGGAAGGTAAAATGACGCAGCTGCTGTAGAAGACTGTCTGGAAGTTCCTCAAATGGTTTAAGATAGAGCTACCATATAGCCTAAGAATTCCACTCGTAGATATATACCCAAGAGGATTGGAAAAATATGCTCACACAAAAACTTGCATGCAAGTGTTTGTAGCAACATTTTTCATAATAGTGGAAACAACCTAAATGTCCATCAGTTGATGAATGGATGAAAAAAATTTGGGATATTCAGACAATGGAATCTCACGGATCCATTTAAATGAGTGAAGTGCTGATATATTCTGCAACATGAATGAAACTTGAAAACATTGTACAAAGTGAAAACAGCCTGACATAAAAGGCTACATATTGTATGATTTCATTTACATGAAATGTCAAGATAGGCAAATCCATATAAACAGAAAATAGATTAATGGTTGCCAAGGGCTGGAAGGAAAAAAGAATGGGAAATGACTGTGCATGGGCACAGGGTCTTTGGAATGATGAAAATGGTCTGGAATTAGGTAGCCATGAAGGTTGCACAACTTTGGCATTATACTGAAAACCACTGTACTGAGCACATTTAAATGGGTAAATTTTATGGTATGTAAATTATAGCTCAATTTTAAAAATGATTCATGAACTGATAAATGAGAAAGAATCTTGAAATGTGAGAAAAACACAGTCACACAAATCAATGTGCTTATTCCTAACATTAAGATCGTTTTTGAGTTTGTTAATTAAATATTTGTCTGAATAGATCATAAGTATACAAAATTCTATCTACAGATGCTTAGAGCATCATTAACAGTATTCTGAGTGGAATGATAGGGCAGACATCTCTAATTTGAAAAAGCTACTCAAGAAGCACATACATTTCTGGCTGGAGTATAAAATGGTACACTTTTTGGTGACTTCTTATGAAATTAAACAATAGATATCTACCCGATGATCCAGCAATTTCACTGCTAAATATTACCCAAGAACAGTGATGAAGTATGTCCACAAAAAGGCTTGTAAAAGAATGTTCTTAAAATCCTTAGAAAAAATAACTCCACAATGGAAGTAATCCAAATGTCTATCAATAGGAGAACAGATAAAGAAATTGTGGTACTCATGCAGTGGAATACCATTCAGCAATAAAAAAAAAAAAAAAAAAAAAAAAAAAAAATGAATGAACTACTCACAAGAGTAAAAGTGAATTTCATCAAGATTATGCTGAGCAAAAGAAGCCAGGCCCAAGATAGCATACACTGTATGGGAACCAGTTAAATTACTGTGAGAGAAGCCAGAAAGTGGTGGTTCCCAGGGAGAAGAGAACTGACTGGAAATAGGTATAAGGTCACTTTCTGGAATGACAAAAAATTCCTTATTTTGAGTAGTGTTAATGTGATTGTATAGAACAATCCAAACTCACCAACCCAACACTTACTATATAGTACATTTTATTGTATGTAATTTATATCTCAAAAACAAAAATGTTACATGGTCATAAGATTTTTTGTTTTTTAATCTCATAAGTCTGATGGGCAACCACATTTAGAAAACTCTGGTTTCATCTAAGAATTCTTTTTCCTTAAGTTTCAGGAATAGCATGTATAGAAATTTCTATTCACCTACATTTTCTTGTACTTCCATGGCTACAGTAATGGGCTCTCAATAGAATTGGCCATAACAGCCTAAGGAAGCACTGTTTTAAAGAATTCAGTAGTACAGTAATTTGTTTTATAATTAAAAATCCAGATTTCTTCTAAGTCTTTAATTTTCATCATCTGTAGCCACAGAACAAAACCTGGGTAAATTTTGTGCCTATGCTATTTCTCTGCAACTGTCTATAATTTCAAAACAAGATTGATATTTTAGGAAACATATCATCATAATCTCTGTTTTGACTATTGTAGGTGCACTTAGAATGGAACACGAGGTTTATGGCTACAAGCTTGGCAGAAGAGAACCTCAAAGTGTCTCAGATAAAGCTGCCAGTCACATTTATTTTGTGGAAAAATTGGTGGTGCAGTCTATGTAAAGAAAATTCCACTCTATATCAGAGAGCCCTACATTTACTGCATGAGATGCCTTTGTCAACAGAGGCTCACAGACAACCTCATCCCACACCTCAGAGCTTCCCTTGGAAGGGAAAAGATTGAATAAGCCCTGCTCATAAAACACATCCCAGAGAGCATGAAAGCTATACACCTGGAGAATTTAAAACCAAGAGGATTTAAATCCAGTGGTAGCTGACTCTGGAGCTCAACGTGACAACTTTGACCAAAAACACTGAACAACTGGAAAGCAGAAACCCTAAATTTAAGGAAGATGATTCAACACTCCCATGAAATGCGAGGCAGTGACACTTACTAACACCAGAAGCAACCAGACACTTTTGCCCTTTGTTTTTCCCCTTGTTTAAAAAAAGAAACTGAAAGCAGGGTTCAAGTAAGAACCCTTGAGGCGGTGGGGACGCGGGGGGGCGGGGGTGGCATCTAGTTGGCTCAGTGGCGCTAGATTTCAGGGTTGGGGGCTCAAGCCCCATATTACGTGTGAAGCCTACTTCAAAAAAATAAAAATATGAACCCTTGGTATTGCAACACAACAATGCGTGGTGTAAATGAACGAAGTTTAGAAGGATGTTGGTCATTGCATTTTCTTTTTATTTTTAAGTTTATTTTTTTAAGTTTTAATTTATTTATTTGAGAGAGACAGAGATAACGCAAGCAGGGAAGGGGCAGAGAGAGACGGAGAGAATCCCAATCAGTCTCCCTGCTGCCAGCCAGAGCCCAGTGCAAGGCTCAAACTCACGAAACCGTGAGATCATGACCTGAGCCAAAATCAAGAGTAGGATGCTTAACTGACTGAGGCACCCAGGTGCCCCAAAGCTTATTTATTTTTTGAGACAGAGAGAGAAAGAGTGCAAGGGGGGCAAGGGCAGAAAAAGAGGGAGACCAAGGATCCAAAGACGGCTCTGCACTGACAGCAAAGACCCCGATGCAAGGCTGGAACTCACAAACCGTGAGATCATGACCTGAGTCAAAGTTGGTCACTTAACTGAATGAGCCACCCAGGTGCCCCAAGTCATTGCATTTTCTAATAAAAATATAATGACTTTGCATACTATGTGACACATCCTCCTCCAGGAGCTTTAGATATAGTAAATCATTTCTTTCCTCAAAATAACCTTATGAGTTCAGTACTAATATCATCAGCATTCCATAACAGGAAACTGAGGCTCACAATGGAATTTAGTGATTCCTGAGGTCATGCAGCTAGTACATATGCTAGCTGTGTTCAGAACAGTGCTGGTCTGACAAATTTGGCTGCAATTTGAAATCCCTTGGGGAACAGTTAAAAATTCTGATGCCCATTGACCCACCCTCAGAGATTCTGATTTAGCTGGTCTAGGATGCAGCCTGGACATCCCATTTTTTTTTTTTAAATCGCCCCAGGAGAATCTAATGAGCAACCAGGGTCAATTACCACTGGTCTGGATGGATCCCTCGCATTTTCTGCCTCTGATCTACTGACTTCTCTGAATCAAAGACTCAAATTCTTCTAAAGCAGGTATTTCTAACTCAGGCTAGAAATGTATCCAAAATTTGGTATTTGGGAATGCACGATTTTCTTAGCAAGATGATTTCATCAGACTCTCTGTAATAACCTCGACTCAGAAAATGTTAGGAACTGTTCCAAAGGGTGACAAAAATCACAAGATATTATAGCAAATGCCTCAGTGAATATTTAATTTTGGTGTTTGTTTTTTTTTTTTTTTTTCTGGGCGGGGGGGGGAGGGCAGTAAATTTTTCTCTACTTTGGTGACAGAGAAGCCAGAAAGTCACTTAGTTGTTTTCAGGAGTCAATCACAGTAGAACCACAAAGATGTCCTTTCCCCCTCAGAATGAAGAAGAAGCCCTGGAAGCAATCAGGGTAGTTCTATGGTCTCGAAAAAGGGGGAAAATGAGAGTTTAGTGTGCTTGAGGGAGAAGATACCACAAGGGAATGGGGTCAGGAGGCTGCAAATACATGATGGGCTGACAAGCAAGCTATCTGCTGACTTCCTGGGAGTCTTGGTTATATTTAAGGCTGATAAGCTCAGTACTTAAAAAAAAAAAAAAAAAAAGAGCACACTTGGCATAGCTGGCTCTGATAGGGTGGGTGGCACCCGTCCACAGCCCCCACAGCCCCAGGATCTCTTGCAGCTTAGACGGGCATTGTCCACCAGGCTAAGAAATTCTAAAAAGGGAAATGATACTGACCTGGTATAACTGGATGTTATCAAAGGATACTGGCAGCCATACTACAGAGACCACCTCAGGTCTTTTGGAGGATCCATAAGTAAAATAGTTTTCCCTGGTGCTCCTTCCAATTGACAACTGCCATTTTCTTGGCTACCAGTCAATTAACCTCTCACTCAAGGCAAGAGAAACAAGGAGAACCGCGAGGTTTCCTGCAAACTTTCATATTTGTAAGAGCACAAGATCAAGAAGTTGCTCTCCAGAGTAAGAGAAACCTAAACTCAAACATCCTATCTGTCATTGACAAGTCATGTCACTTCAAAAGAAATTTTAAGCTGTCTGAGGTCTCATCTGGGAAACAGAGATGATAATGTTATTGACATTATTGTTGTTGTTAGGAACAGTAAAGAGATACGCATATAGGGTATATATGCATCCAGTGTCCGGCACAGGGCAAGCCCTCGGAGAATGCTAGCTATTATCATTGAGAGGTGTTTGATGTAGTGCACAGTCAGTAAATGTTTCTGTCATTTACTTTTTTTTCTTTCTTCCCTTCCCCTTCTGTGGTACATTAAAATTGCCACCACATCTTTGCAGATGTTCCTATCAAGTGGTAGAGTCGATTCCCTCACAACTTGATTCTGAGCGGGCCTTTTAACTTGCTTTTATGTCATGAAATTTCTGAGTTTTGACCTCAAGTGATCTTTCAGTATCTGCTCTTGCCTTTTTGGAATGCTGCTGCCATGTGAAAAAGCCTGAGCTAGCTTGCCAGACAGGGGAGAGAGGTCATCTTAGAACTTCCAGCCTCAGATGAGACTTCAGATGACTGTGGCCACAGAGTGACCTGAAGCAAGACCAGCAGAAGAACTTCTGGATGTGCCTAGCCCAGAGGGCTTGCCCAGAGAATCATGAACAAGTATGATAATTGTTGTTTTAGACCACTAAGTTTTGGGATGGTTTGTTGTGCAGCAATAGATAACTAATACATCTTCCTCCTTGTTCAACCAATGAGTCTCCAGATGATTCCAATTCATTAGAAAGAGTTGAGAGCTAAGAGAGGACAATGGGAGATGTAAGATTTTTCTAGTAGGAAAGACTCCAATGCTTCCTGGCAGTTACAGTAGGGCTGCTTCCACAGTAATAATGGATAGATGTGTTTGTTTGGTTGCCTTAAGCTCGGTAACTTCCATCAGTATCTCTGCAATTGCTCATTATCCCAACTAAAAAACAAAATGTAGAATTGAATGGAAAGCAATCAATGTAATTGCACTATATAGATATAACCTATAGATAACAGCAGCTTAAATAGCAAAATTCCAAAGTACCACTTAACCCCACAGAAAATGTGCACAGTGCAATTTTTATGTTAATCAATTAAAAAGTCAAGCCCAGTTAAGCCTATATATCTCAGTTACCTGATCATGAATCCTATAAGCGGTAAAACTTTGCATCCGACACTACCTAAATGCTCTGTGTGATTAGTCCTTCCAATTAACCATAAGATGGAGGTGCTGTTTTGTCCATTTTACAGATTAGAAAACTAAGATATGCCTCATTTAACCCACTTCCCAAGCCCTCACAACTAATTCGTGTCTTAAGTAAAATGCAAACTATCAGATTCTTTAATTAGAGCTCTAGATCATCTGTAAATGCTTTGACCTAAAGGTCCAGAATTGAAGCTTTCAGGTTATTGGGCAGTTCAAAACAAAGATGTTAGTACTACATCCTCCATAGATGGGGTTGAAAATATACTCAAGGGCAACCCTTCTACCTCTGTCTTTCTGTCTAGAGACATCACTATACAAACTTCACTATAAAATGAATTATTGGTAAAAAATCTCCGCCTTCAATGCCTCTAGCCTCCAATTCATGACTCCCACTAAGAATTGCTTGTCATTCTGTAGAATATATCTAGAAAATGCTATCTGTATCTAGGTCTCTCAGGAGAGATCTGTAAATAGATCTCCTGGCATGGGTCTTCAACCTGCAGAAATACTTTGCTCCACAACAAGTATACGTTCTGCATTTTGCCATCCCCCAGACCCCAAAATAAAGCCTCACAATTATACAGGCACTGAAACATAATTGGGCAAGCCTCTATATAACGCACACATCTTAATTTATGGTAGGCCCTGAGTTCTGGTTAAGAGGCACTAACGCTCTAGTCTAGGCCTATTGTCCTACAGTCATGGTCCTTGTTCAAGACCTTTAAAGTAGTACTCTAATACAACTAATGTCTGATATTTAGGACAGTGCATGGAATTTTATGGCCACTTGTGAAGTCATAAACCAGAGTGTTGTCTCCATCTGTCACCCTATCACACAGTGCCCAAAACAGTAGGCACTCCATAAATATTTATTGAATTAAATACTATTGAATGACCACACAACAAGCCAAAAATTATGCTGCGGTCACCAAAGTCCTGAACACATGCACTGCAGCAGCCCTGGGTACTTTATAGAAACAGCTGCCCCTACCTAGAATTCAGCAAGTCTCAGTCCTTCACAGATTCCCAGATGAGATGATTTCAGATTCATATTGCAGTTTCACTAAAACTTTTTATTTTTTTAACTTCTTTTTATTTTTCAAAGTTCAATATAAACCCACTTCCCTATCTTCATATGGAAACAAAAAGACTGAATCACCTCTTAAAATGTCCCTTCATGATTATACTCCTCACTACAGAATATTCATGTCACTGCCTAGAATCATCCACTTACCAGCTTGCTTTGGTCTTTCCAATACAGATCAATTGTCTTATATGGATTATTCTAGTCTACGAGGTTACATCATTTTTTTAAGTTTATTTATTTATTTTGGTGGGTGGTGGCGAGGGACAGAGAGAGGGAGAAAGGGAGAATTTCAAGCAGGCCCTGCGCTGTCAGTGCTGAGCCCAATGCCAAGGCTCCAACCCCCGATCTGTGAGATTATGACCTGAGCCAAAACCAAGAGTCGGATGCTTAACTGACTGAGCCACCCAGGTGCCCCAAGTTTCCATCATTTTTAAAAGATGTTAAGGACATTTCCTGAGACCACCCTGCTAATACAGGACAAGATCAGATCTAGAAATAAAGTGATTTCACTCTTGGTCCAAATATTCTTTTGTCAACATCATAATTTAATGATCACTTGGAAAGTGATAACATTTAAAATATATGATGGTGGAAAGCCACACGTAAGATGGATTCAGTTGTTATCCCCCCTTCTATCTTAGAAGAAGATTATTAACAATTAACTCTCCTCAGTATAGCAAGAAAGCAATGTTATAATTAGTTCTCTTATAAAAAGGAGAAAAAAAGCCCAACAACTCAAGTATCTCGCTTGAGTACAGGAGAATAAACCAGTCCAATATAGAAAGGATCCATTCGATCAAAGAATTTCCCCATGGAAACATTTCACATCTATCTTATTTTACTGATAAATAGAAAGAGCTAATATTTATTGAATTCCTAACATGTGCCAGTCCTGTCATAAGTACTTTAGACACATGTACTCATTTCTCATTTCATCCTCAAAATAACCAATGAAGTGAGTGCTATCATGATCTTAATCTTATATATGAGGAGACTGAGGCATGGATAGATTGTTTAGCTAACTTAGTAAAAGCCATGCTGCAAACTGATGGTAAAATTTGGATTCAAATTCAGGCCGTCTGGGTCAGAGTGGTCCTCTATGTTGATACTGCTTCATCATGTCATAAGCAATATTAAGGTCAAAGCAAATGAATTTTCAGAGACAAGATATATTATTTCCCCTGAATACATTTTGTTCTAGCAACACAGTCAAATATGGGATTTCCAAAGTCTCATATCCTTAAGATATGAATCATGGTGGCTTCCATCTGACAGAGCAGATTGCACTGTCTTCCAGAAATATAGTTTGTAACAGGTTTCCTGGAGAACAGGATAGAAACCACAGATGCCCCCATCCTCTTCCTGCTGCCCACTTGGGATAAATTCAGCTGGTGCCATCTTGTCCCATGAACTTTTCCAGCTTGGATTAGGAGTGGGTGCCCACTTGTAGAATCAGTCCTAGATGCTGCTAGGCATACACAGGCCTTCCTGTTATTCATTCTTTGTAGCTTTTAAGCTTCGAAGCTGAAGCCAGGGTTAGTTCTATTATTGGTTGTTAAATATATTGGAGAAAAAGTCAAAGAGAAAATTGGCATTTTTCTGAAGGGCAATCCTAGAAAATACACTGGGGATTATCTTGAGAAATAATGGCTTGCATATAGTATGTTAGATTGGAAGACTGGCCACAATTTTTCAATTCTCCAATCCAGGAATAAAATCCATTTCTCCACCCCTTTAATCTTGGCTGTCTGTGTGACACATTTTAGAACAATGGAACATTAGCAAATGTGACACAAACTGAAGATTAAAGAGTATGGATTGAGGCTTGTCTTCTCTGATCGTGCTTGAAACCTTGAGACCACCATGTGAACAAGCCTTAGCTAGCCTGACTAAAATGAAGAACCACATGGAGGAAAACCTAGCTTTCCAGTCAATCGCCACCAAAGCATTAGACATGTGACTGACACCATCTTAGGTGAACCAGCTGTCAGAAGACCCACCAGATAACCACAGATGCATGACAGAGCCCCCAGACTGGCTGGCCTAGTCCAGGAGATCTTCCTATCAGACCCACCAAATAATAGCCTAAATAAAACTGCTCATCTTTTAAGCCCCTAAATTTGTTTGTTACATAGCAAAAGCTGATGCACATGGCAAACGAGGGTAAGACAGTTTGAAAAACAAAAGTGCACAATTCAAATCACATCAATTTAAAGGACACACAAGAAATGAGAATGTAGTAAATTTTGTTTGTCTATATCTGACTATAGTTAAAGTACAGATAACATTTTCCAAAGCAGTATGATGAAATGATAGGAAATTTTAGAAAACAGAGCTTTCGTTAAAAGAATCAATGGTCTTCACAAATGTAGCTACCATCTGTCCCGTTACATTGCTATTACAATATCATTGACTATATTCCTTATGCTGTACCTTTTATTCCTGTGACTTATTCATTCCATAATTGCAAGTCTGTATCATACCATAATGTATAAACTTGTCAAATCACTAAGTTGTACACCTGAAGCAAAGGTAACATTGTGTATCAACTATGCTCAAAGAAAATGAATTTGCACATAAAAAAATAAATATAGCTTATTTTATAAATTGAAAAAAAAAGAAAGAACAAGTGGTCTTTTCTGGAATAAACAAAGCAAGATCCTATTTCAATCTTTCAGATTGTCAAAAAGTTATCTGAGATATTCTAAACAACACTACACAGCATATGTGACTCGTTAGACCTTGTCTATATGAAGTATAGACAGGAAAATTTTTCTGCTTAGTCATTGAAACCTTGCATATTCTGTTTAGTTGTTCTATCACAAAGATTCATGCAATCATTCCACAAATAGGTATCAACACATATTGTGTGTTAAAGCACCGTGCTTGATGCTAGAGTAAAACCAGTCATTGTTCCTTCCCTAATGGAGCATATTCATCAGGGAGGTTGTGGAATCCTTCCCTTTGGAAACAATGCTTGAGCTGTTATCTCAAGGATGCATGGCATTATGCACACAATTTGAGGAGGGAACACTTCTGGGCAAAGCAGTCATCGGATATGATGGCCCTACACTGGGAGAGAAGAAGTGAGCAAGGCTGGGGGACTGAAAAAAAGACCAGGATGCCTGTGTCAGGGAGTATTGAAGGCCACAACTCAAGAGAAGCTTAGAGAATAGTACTGACCTCCAACTGAGGTAAAAGAGGCCCCTGATTTTAGAAGGACCTCCTTTAGAAGGCTGAATTTGTCTAGCCCCTTCCTTCCCCATGGGTCAAGGACTTTTAGGGCTAAAGAGATGTTGGTCTCCCAGAGTCCAGAGCTGTCCTCCCAGGATGCACAGAATTCCTTCTTCAAAAAACTCTCACCCTGCTTCCAAGGCCTGACTTACCTCTTTCATGAATCTACACTTATGAAGGTGGACCATGGTGCTAAAAGGAGCCTCTAAGCCTGAAAAATGTCCACAGGACAGCTATTGGTGGCTCTGTGGACAGATGTTGGATGGGTGGATGGGGTATCTATTTATGCTCAAGGCTTTTTTTTTTGTTTTGTTTTGTTTTGTTTTTTTTAACGTTTATTTATTTTTGAGACAGAGAGAGACAGAGCATGAATGGGGGAGGGTCAGAGAGAGAGGGAGACACAGAATCAGAAGCAGGCTCCAGGCTCTGAGCTGTCAGCACAGAGCCCGACGCGGGGCTTGAACTCACGGACCGTGAGATCATGACCTGAGCCGAAGTCGGACGCTTAACCAACCAAGCCACCCAGGCGCCCCAAGGCTTTTTGATATGTTATGGCATGGAACTACGAAGAGTACAGGATTCCTAAAGGAAACCTAGTTTTCTAGATCATTATGAAGGTGTATTGTTCCAAGATAGAAGGACAGAAAATAGTTTACTTAACATCTAGCTTAATTTTTAAATATTTAGGCATTAGGTTTATGGGCTTCCATTTTTACCCTTGTCCAGAACCCATAAATGTTAGGCAGGTTTGTAAGATTGGTAGCTAGTAGCGAAAGAACACAAAACCTTGCAGGACAGTGCCTTTTTATTCTTTTTCTTTTTCTTTTTTAGAGACAGAGTGCAAGCAGGGGAGAGGGGTAGAGAAAAAGAGAGAGAATTCCAAGAAGACTCCACACCCAATGCAGAACCCAATGTCGGGCTTGATCCCAGTACCCTGGGACCATGACCTGAGCCAAAACCAAGAGTCAGATACTCAACTGACTGAGACACCCAGATGCCCCTGCAGGACTGTGCCTCTTAAACTTTAACGTACTTGTGAATTACCTGGGGATCATGCAAAAATGTGGACACTGATTCTGCATTTCTTCTTGTTTGCTTGGTTTTTAAATTTTTTTTATTATATAGAGAGAGCACACAAGGGAGAGGGGCAGAGGGAGAGAGAGACAGAGACAGAGAGAGAATCTTAAGCATGTTCCACACTCAGCACAGAGCCCAATACAGGGCTCAATCCCATAACCCTGGGATTATGATCTGAGCTGAAATCAAGAGTCAGATGCTTAACCAACTGAGACATCAAGGTGCCCCTGATTCTGAATTACTAGAAAGCTCCAGGGAAATACCTGGGTAGCTGATAGAGGGACCACAGTCAAGTAGCAAGTTTGTAGAACATGTTTCTTTTTTTTCTTTTTTTATTTTTTACCCAAAGAGCCATTAGACATTCTTGAGGGATTTTAAGCAACAGATTTCATTCTGAAAAGAGGACCATAGCTGGGACATAAAGCCCAGATGAAAGTATGGAGAAATGTGCAGACCACACTGGACAGGAGAGGAAGTAACCAGATTGAGAGAGATTTAGAAGGTAAGATAGGCTGAACTGGATAAGGGAGGGGGTGGGCAGCTTAACTCAGGAAGAGCAAAGTTTTAAAGAAATAAGTCACAAAATTAATTAACGAAGTGCCCCTATGTCATTCTCTCAACAAAGGTTTCAGAACAGCATGACTCAGGATAGATGCAGTTGTGTGCGATTTCAGAGAATTGAGAGGCACTTTTTTCTTCCCCCTTCTAGATAGTTGGAAGCCATTTTCACCCAAACTGCCATTAGCCTTCCTCTTTTCTTCCCCCCCAGAGATATGCAATAATAGAAGTTAACAAGAAATAGTACCAGTTTTAATGCTAACCATAACCATCTTCATTCATCTGCATTTAGTAAGGCCATCTTAGCAATTTCTCCCTTTAATTAAGTGGTTATAACAGGCAGATGCTCCCCTCTAAGTGATTCCTCCAGTGCACATGTGATTATGTGTAGAACTCTGCTCACTCTACCTTTCTTTGGAGCAATACTCTGGACCCCAGAAAGCCCAAGCATCCTACAGGAAGATGCTCTCTCCCAGGGGGCTGGCCTCTCAAGAGAGGCTCACTTGTATCCAGGTTGGGCTCCTGGGAATGTTTCCTGATTTCAAAGAAACCCTCACTTTCTTTGGGACATCAGAATGGAATCCAAGGTCCTGCTGGGTTAATCACTCAGCTGCACCATCTGCAGAAGCCTGCTGTCCCAAGGGGACCAATGTCTCCAGAGAACTGTGGTTATCTCCAAGAGCATCCGGCATACCGAGAAACGATGCCTACAACGGTTTACTGCTCTGCTAATCCTGCACGCACCTTCCCCTTCTCCAGCATTCTGTGTGACTCACAAAAGGCATAAGAGGCAATACTTGGAGGAACTTCCAGCCTAAATTCAGGGAAGGTGCCTTAGCTTTCTCATAAATACCCAAGGAAAAGTTTAAATTCAATGCACAGCCTCTCAGGCTCGTGTATCACTTATTTCCCATTCTCACGCTGTAATAGTCCCAAAGATGGCTGGCTTGATTTGCATACATTTCAAGAGCATCTTTATCTTTTTTATCTTTATTTATTGTCCTCTCCCTGTCTCAGTTGCTGCTTTAGAACTCTGTATCAAATATTTATATGTGTTTACTTCCTGGCTTTAATCCACTCCATCATTCCCTTCCATGGAGCTTTATATTTCATGAAATCTGCTGCCTTCCCACACCCCCTCATACACCCCTGCCTCCTCCCTCCACACTCACCATGCGAAGCCGCTAGACTCAAGCTTAATTTGTGGGAGTCCTTGTTTCTCCCTCACTCTGTAGTTGCCACCAAAGAAGGCATTTGGGAGATGTGGCCCGTCTCCAGCATCTCCTTTGCCAGGTCGTGATGACTCATAGGCCCAGGTACTTGGTGCTTATGGCTCCTAACACAGTGTGGAGCCTGTGGGGGCAGGGGCATCAAGAATGACAGGGGCCTGGTGATGCAGCAAGTAGTGCTGGGGCACGTGGCAAGCCAGAGAGCACACGTCCCACAGACAGAGGACAGTCACCTCTGAGGTCCAGCCAATAATGTCATGTGTTATGTTATTCTCATACTTTCCAGTTTCCCACCAGGAATGGGAAACCCAATTTTAATGTGAGATCTTCAGGTTTTTGTCTTCTGGCTCTATTACATAAAAAAATAATGAAATAGCACACCGGTGGGCCAACACTTTTTGTCCTCGTGTTTGTAGTTCTCTTGGCTTAACTCCATAAGCACATTCCCACTCCCAGGCATTTGGAAATATACCGTATAGCTCAACGGGCACTTCCTACTCATAGTGCCCTGGACAGCAAAAAGAAGATTAAGTAAAGGAGCTCAAAATGTTAGTCTTCTAGTATCTTCCAACATGTCTTCTACCAGATTGTAACTTTAATATAGCTGGGCAATATTGAGGCTGCTCTTCGCTTGTCAATGAATCTAACAACAATGGAACAGATTCCAACAACGGAATCTGCCCTTAGAAGCTTGAAGAATAACATTTTTCTTTAGGTTTCCTTAAGGGCAAGAACATTGCCAAGGGCATTGTCAAGGGTATGGAATTCCTTGTCTTAAGACTAATCTTTAGATACCTCTTTTCCTGCCCAGTGTTCTCCATCAACAGCTGCCAAACATCTTCCATCTCTCTTGCTGCCTGTATGTTACCCCAAAACATTGGTTTCTCCCTTTTAGTACCCCTCTGCTCAGCACATGACTCCCCCATTCCAAGGAGAGTACACAGCTTTTTTCTCAAATGAATCAGCCCTCTGGCCCTAGAATCGTGGCAAGAAATTGTAGACGATAAGAGTTACCCTTGGGGCGCCTGAGTGGCACAGTCAGTTAGGCATCCAACTTCGGCTCAGGTCATGATCTCACAGTTCGTGGGTTCAAGCTCCACATTGGGCTCTGTGCTGACAGCTCAGAGTCTGGAGTCTGCTTCAGATTCTGTGTCTCCTTCTCTCTCTACCCCTCTCCCACTTGTGCTCTGTCTCTGTCTCTCAAAAATAAATATAATGTTAAAAAAATTTTTTAACAATGTTACCCTCATCCTTCAGATATTCCAGTATTCCTTCCTCCACACAACCATGTGATCTCTGAAGAGTTTGTCGTCAGTTTGCAATATCCCACCACCACTCAAAATCCCTGGGATGTTAGCCACAATCACTTGCAGCTTCCAGGGAATCTATTTGGACTTGAGCTAATTCTCCCTGAAGCTAAGTTTCTTAATGGTTAATCATCTAATGACCAACTTGTCTAATATTTAATCTCTCTCCCTGAATCCTTTCCAGTGTCTATCCTTTTTAGAAATCTATTTGGCTTTTAATCATTTTTAAACAAATTTGCCTGTGGCCGCTTCTGAATTATTCTTGTATTTCAAATACCGAACTTTGACCATTCTATAAATGTGCCCTTGTGTGTCCTTTGCTATTTTGTGTGGAATTCCACATTTTAAGGATATTTTAGCCAAGTGTTTAAAGAGCTTATTTTTGTATTTAATTGATACCTTATATTTAAAGTCAAAATTTTTGGATTCTAAATGATCTCTAGGTGAAGTGATATACCATGAAAGTTTCTACACGGCCAAGAGGTGCAGGGTGACTGGCTGCTGTGTACCCTGTCACCAGTACCAGCTCTGCTCACCGGTGCCCTCCCAGGCTTGCCCCCTGCAATCATAGGCTTCTCCAAGCTTCTCTCTGCTGGAGGAAATTTCTTGTCTCTTTTAGAAAGACATTGGCCTTATAATCTGCATCACCCAAAACTCTTCTTGGGAAACCTTACATCCATTGTGGAGAACCTAGCCCTCACTACCTGAAGTAGCCAGGTTCTCTGCCTTCAGGTATAAAACATCCCCATATAACGTGGATTTCATACCCATCCCAATAACCTAGTAGCCGGTGGCCTTGAGTAGTAACTAACCTCTATAATCCTCTAGTCTAGAGGTTCGTTCATCTTTTAATGAGAAGAATCATAACAGCCCTCTACAGTTCTTATGAAAAAAATTTACATAGGGGCATATGGGTTGCTCAGTCTGTTAAGCTCCAACTTTGGCTCAGGTCATGATCTCACGGTCTGTGAGTTTGAGCCCCATGCTGACAGCACAGAGCCTGGAGCTTGTTTCGGATTCTGTGTGTCTCTCTCTCTCTGTCCACTCCTCCTCCACTCATGCTCTGTCTCTCAAAAAATAAATAAATATTAAAAAAGGAAAACATTTTTAAAAATATATTTACATAATGTGCAGGATACATGGGAGGTTCTCAGTGAGGGAGGAGGAAGAGGATGAAAAGAGCATCTCAAATAGAATGGCAGAACACTGTCTAAGAATTAGGAAAAACTGCTCATATCCTCTGGTCCTATGAACTTATGAAAAACAATAATCATTCCTTGACACTTTCTCTGAAAATAGGCAGAGACAAACCACAAAAGCAATCGGTATAATTTACTTCTAGCTGAATCAAAATGTGGAAAAAATTTCACACTTTAGCCCTGTCCATCAGGGTTGTATGACACTTTGTGCCACAGCCCATGTCTTTGGAAGTGTTTCTGGCCGTGGTCTTGTCCAGGAAACCCTCTGAATGACTGAGTCCAGGTTATGAGTGTTTGTTCTTCCTTGGTTCCTTCAGCCAACCTCCCAAACTGTCATAGGCCCATCTGCACCTGCCTCGGGCTACCGCTCTTTATTAAAGATTCACAGGTGGTAAAAGAAGGTATGAAAAGCCAGAAGCATCTCTATGAGGCTTTTGCCCTAATGCAATGGAACTGGAAAGTAAAAATATAGAATACTGATGGCAAAATATTTTAATCTTGAATTCTGTTTTCAGAGATGGGTTGAACATGTGTCTCATACTACAAAGGGAAAATATGTTAGAGATACAGAAGATCTATTCTTTCTGAGCTGCCTTTAGATGCACCAATGCCATCTGGCCCCCTAGAAAGCTTTAGAAACTGAACATGTGAATTGTGGGGCTCTTCCCCTAAGCCATCCTTAGAATTGGAGCTTTCTCATTTTCCCTTTAACCAAAGAAGCTCCCTGTCGTTAAGCTTCTCCCCATTCCTCTCTCTGGTTCAGCTTCTTTCAGAATAAAATTGTCACCTGTCATTGGATATGACCAACGATTGCTAAGTTTATCGCAACACCCTACCCAATTTCCATAAAATCACACTCTGCTTTCCCAAGCCAAAAGCTTTCACACGTGCTCATAGACACAGTGCCGCAGGCAAGAAGCCCGCTGGGAGTGGAAATGTGTCAGTCCTCTGTGTAAGGCGCAGGCAGCCACTGCTTGTCAGTTCATTGACAATGGCAGCAGGTCGGGGGGAAACGTCTAGGCCCGGGACTGAGTGGCCTGTGCTTCCTGCCGAGCCTTTCCGCTAACTATCCATTTGGCTTTGCACAAGTCTCCCCATCTGACTACCTCCCCCCCAATCTAGGGCCTGTATGTAATGATGCAAAGTTCCCTCCCCCTATACAGTGCCCCTCAAGTCTGCCTGACCAGCTGCCCTCCAGGCTCCAGAAGGTCAGACTCCCCCCTCTCCCCCCTCCCCCCACACACGTGCAAAAGATAGCTTGACCCAACAATTTCTTGCTCTTCAGAAACTAATGCAGATGTTTTCATTTTTCCAAATTCCTCCTTCCTTCTATCTCATTTTTTTTACTGATTACAAAAGCAACATATGCTTATTGTAAAAATATTCACACATATGGATAAGCATAAGAAAAGAAAAATCATCCATAATGCCAGATTCTTTCAATCTGTGATTATATGTAGAGGTTCTACATACTGACTGTAGCATTTTCCAACTTGGCACATTTCTCCTTATCTTTAAATATCACTTGAAATTGTAATTTTAATAACTAGAGTTGCTGTATCATAAGATTGTGCCATGACTCAGTTTACCAATTTAGGTTTTTTATTTCTTTAAGTGTTGTGGTTTGTGTCATCCTGCCCTCTCTTTGAGTGCTGTGCTCAAATTGCTCTTAAGAATATCAACACATCAATGAATGCTCTTTACTGACTTGTTTTACCAATGGCTGAAAATTCTTGCAAACTCTTACAGTTGAGAGGTGGAATGTCACTCCACTCCTCTCCAACCTGGGCTGGATTTATGACTTACTTGTAGCTTAAGAGAACAAAGTAAAAATAATGCTGTGTGACTCTACGGCTAGATCAAAATAGCCCATTCAGCTCTCCCCTGATTATCCTGGTCAAGTTGCTCTCAGACTGCTTCCTCTCAATGCACACTTTCAGGGAACACAGCCGCCATTTTGTGAGGAAGCCCCAAGCAATGTGGAGAGATCACATGTGGGTGTTCTGGTCAACAGTCTGTCCCCAGGCCCAAGAACCAGACATGTGAGTAGTGAAACCATCATGGAAGCTGATCCTCAGTGCCAGCTGCCCAACCCCCAGATGTTCTAGTCACACCCAACCAATCAAGTCTTCCCAGCTGAGTCTTCAGTCATCATGGGGGCAGCAAAGAGTCCTCTGCTTTGCCAGATTTGAATTCCTGGCCCACAGAATCTGTGAGCAAGGAGGAATTTTTTGTTTATATGTCCAACTTTGAGCAGGTTGGGCCAGCAAGAGCACCGGGAGCACCATTTACCCTAAAACCAACATGATTGGGAGGCATGGCAGAAAGAATATTCTGAAGAACAAAGTTAGAATAAGAAAGTAGGCAAATAAATTTAACTTAACCTTCAGAGGAAACAGAAATACCGCAGTTCTGGGAGTAACAACTCAGACAAATACGTGTGTCTCCTATGTAAGTTCATCATCAGTGTCATGTTTTATGTTTGAAACAGCCAATCATGGATGCTGAAAGTATGACTAACGTTCTTAGAAAAGATAAGCTTGCAAATAAAAAAAAAATCACAATGAGTTTAGAAGCAAAAATAAGTTCAATGTCACTATCTGGAAAGAGGACTGTGGCTTACTCTGAAAGGGGCAGTATTGAAAAGCAGTTCAGAGCAAAAGTTTGGGAGTCAGAGTCACTCAAATCATAACACTATTATCACCTTACCAATTCCCTCATCTCTAAAACAAGAAGCAGATCCCACTCCAAGATTGTGGGAGGACTAACAAACATAGTGGATGTTACGTGCTCAGCAAAGTGACTAGCAAGTAGTACTCAGTTCACTGTTATTGTTATTATTGGTGTTCCTGTTATTATTATTATATTATAGGTATTATTATTGTTAGAGTTGTTCCAGGCTAGCAGAAGGGGAAGGATAATCATTTTGGTTGGAGGAAGAGAAAACACAACAGAAAATACATTATTGCATCTCTGGCCCCAAGGGCCCTTTTTTGATTCTAGGGAGAGAGTTTATGGAGTAAAGGGAAATAGATGGGTGGATGGTGAAGGGAAAGCAATGATGTGTAGTCCATGTGGAATACTAGACTATAATTCTAAGAGATTTACAATTAAGTCAGAAAACCAGAGGGCTTGAGTAGGTTCCCTCTCTTTAGTGCATTGGTGAGGTTTCAAGTTCATTCATTCAATCATCTATTAATTTAGCAGATACTTGTTAAGTGTCATTATGTCCTAGGATCTGTGGTAGGTAGTGACAACCCAGAAAAATTAACAATAAACAGGCTCCAATCCTGTGTTAACCCTCTCTATTCATGGTCAAACTTTGTAACTCACTTGTAGAGTGATGTAAAACAGTAACAACTACAAAGTGCCCTGGAGAGGAAAAAACAGAGGGAAAAAGATCTTACAAAAGTTCTAATAGTATCTGAGACTTTAAAAACCCTTTTCACATTCACTGTCTCAGTGAGCCTTCTAAACAATCCTGAAAACAATGATTATTATTATTATTATATCCATTTTATACAATATCCAAGGTCACAGGCATAATAAGTGACAGAGCTGGATAATTTGGAATCTATCTCCTGCACCTGTGCCAGGTCGGCATGTGTGCTGTATCACTGGAACTCCATCAGCTGCATGACTCTGTTGCATTGAAGCAAAGACACTAGACCCTCAATTAAGGCTACCTTTGCTTTAAAGCCTGCCTGAGGATGTTGAGCTAAAGCAACTTGAATATTTCTGAACTAAAGCAGTGAAAAGCCAGTGTGCCTCCACCATAGCTCTCTTCCTTTGGAAAGCACTATGGAGACCATGTGTTGAACTGGCAGAGCCTCTAGGGGAAGTAGCCTGGATATCTGAGTGTCTGCTTGGAGGAGACCCTTTCAGGTCTCGCACCAGAGAGAAATCACTCCTTGATGTGAAACCTCTGAGATTTCAGGGCTTATTTGTTAGCCAGGAATTATTTGTTGTCCTACCTGACAAATACAGTACCCAATGTGCCTGGTATTCTGCTGGGTTCTCAAGGTAAATGGAACTGTAAGTCATTCTCTGCCTTTGAGGAACCAACAAAGTTACTGGGCCATTAGTCAAAGCGAAGGGTTTTCTGAACAGACACCCAGGCAGAACTAGCAACTTAAAACCCAGAAATACTACTGACAGGCCCTGTCATCACATTTGAGAAGAGTTGTTCCCTAGGCACTGTTAGGTGAGAGCTGCGATTTTTAAGATGTTGTTGCATCTGAGGTCAGCATTGAACCTGGGCTCTTGGAATCAACCCTTAGGATCAAGTTACCTGAGTTTCCTCTTGGAGCCCAACAGTTATCTTTGCTGATTCATGACTTTGCTCCATCTCAAGTCTGTCATTGTGACATCTCTCTCAGCACCTTTAGTCAGACACCTGGTCAGTGACTTTGGCTTCATTTCCCTACTTTATACTTGCCTCTTATCTTAGACCTGAAGATTTTCCATGATGGCTGCTTTCAATCATGCCATACCCTCTCTCTTGGCAGCCAAGTAGAGGTGCCACGTTCAACATTCTGTTGGAGAAAAGGTCTCAGCCAGTGCCTTGTGTATAAACTTTAGCAAGCCACTTAATGATTCTGGGACTCAGTTCACTCATCTGCAAAGGGAGACAGTTGGACAAGATGGACACCAAGATACATTGCAGTTGAAAAAAAAGTAATTCTGAAGGTCACATAACTATAATCAGTGCCAGATGAAGGGATTAGAACTCCAATTTGGGTTCTTTGTCCTTTTCCAAATGACACATAGAAAGGCTCAAGGATTACATTTCATGTGACATGTGGGTATTTCTCAAGATGGCCACTCAAAACCTGGGACAATCCTTATCACGTCCATAGTCAGTGTTTTGAAATCCTGATTACTGGTTGAAAAAATGTGCCCCACCCCCAGCCTTGCCTTGTATCAGACTTGTTTCTTGCTGTTTTCTCCCAACTCTTTGAGAATTTGCTCCTTTATTTACTTGCTTAATAAACATTTACTGAGTCTCAGTATCATTCCAGTGCTGTGCTAGAGCTGGAGATACAAAGATTTTTAAAAAATGACCCCTGTTTTGAAGGAACTGAAGCATTTTTCAGAAAATAGGTCCATACTCAGAGCCATTATGGGAGTTATAAGACTGGGTGCTCAATGCAGGAACACTCAGACAGGGATCTTGGAGTTGAGTCTTAAACCATAAGTAAGAGTTCACCAACTCTCATAGTGTTATGCCCAGAATTCGTGATCCCCAAAGACCACCAGGGAGCTGAGTCTGATGCAAAAGCAAAAGAGCCTTTATTCGAGCTAGCTCGAGCTCAGTCCCCTACCTGCACCGACGCAGTGGTGAGACACCAGGGAGAGAGAGCGAGTTTCAAAAGCACAAAGGTTTTATTGGGGCCTAGGGGCAGTTGGTGAGGTAATGGCTGTGGCCTCAGCCAATTGACTGGGGAAGGGTGGGAGTCCTGTTAGGCAGGTGAGCAGGAGGTTACTCAAGGGGAGGAGGCGTCAAGGTGAAGGACACAGAACAAGATGGAGTCTGTGGCATAGGCCCGCCCTTTCAATAGCTTTGTGAATATTTTACTGAATTTCCTCCTCAAGGATAAACGGTCAGGTCTTCCATGAAGAAGAAAACAAACAGCATGTTCCTTTCCTTCCTCAACTTCCTGGTTCTTTCACTTGAATTTTGAGATTCTTGTCTCACCATAGACTCAAGAGCAGTCCCAAAAGCCAAGAATTCAACCTTTGGTTTACCCTGAGTAATTTTGTATCCTCTTTTCTCTGGGGCAAACTCAACTTCTCTGGCTTTGAAAGTACACGCTCTGCAAGGAAAATAATTCCAAAAGAATAATTGCAAAGGGAAATATTTCAAAATATTATCCCTATTCCAGTTAGAACCAAATATCCATGAAGTAGCAATGTGGCCTTTTAGGGAGGCAAGGAATCCAATCCCATATGCTGTGGACTGCTACAAGGCCAAAAATTTGAATCTCATTTGCTGTGAGGGTGTTATGCAAAGAAAAGTCTCTAAGGGAGAGAGGCATGGCCAGGCCTCCAACATGTCACCAGTAAGCTTCATGCTTCTCTCCTTCTCATATAAGCACTAATCCCCATTAAGGGTCTGAAGAAGCCATTTATTTTTTCAGTAACTTATCGATTTCTCAGGGGATGTCTTTCTGAGAAGCTACCCTCACCTCCCTGACCTTCCAACTACAGCACCAAATGCTCCTCTACAATAGAGCATATTGTATTCCTTGATTCCTAATGAATTTATTAAGGGGGATTTCTCCATTTTTACTCACAATTGAGTCCTTGAACTTAGAAGAGCAGTGACTAAGTCATCACAAGGTCTCTAAAACCTATTTTTTTGAGTGAATAATATTTGCAAAGAGAAAGATTTATAAAATCTTTAAGTAAAGTCTAGAATTTGCCTCCTCCCCCATCAGCTTGCCCCTGGATTCCATCCTTAGGGAAATACTTGAAAACTCCAGCAAAAATGCAAATAGGTTTTCTGAGAGGATTAAGAAGAAAGCTATTATCCATCAAACGCAAGCCCTTATAGCAAATACTTAAGATAGTCTACATCCAAAATGACCCACAGAGAGTAAAGGAGCTTATGGGATCTTACTCTTCACAAGGAAAACCAGGGATAGGCTGGGTAATACCTAAAGAGCCAGACTCATGGTGCTGGGGATGAGAACAAAGGTCCTCATTCAAGACAATGGGAAGTGGGAGGGAGGGGCAAAGGAGAGAAGTAAGTCAGAAATAAATACCAGAAAGCCAGTGTGAGAAGAGTCAGGAAGGTTGTTAAATCCTAGGGTAGGAGTCCAAAATAATACATCAAAGTCTGACCATGAATCTAAGAGGCATCTGGGAGGTGAGAATGATCAAAACAAGGTAAGAGTTGTGTGGGAGTGGATGGGGCTGGGGTGGGGAAGGAGAGAGCTGTCTAGAGCATTATCACTGTGATACATCATATCAGGACAACAGGGGCCACTGCCCTGGGCCCCATGCTTTAGAGCAGCACTGTCCAAGAAAGCCACAAATACGAGCCACATAGGTAATTTAAATTTTTCTGTATCTTCATTTAAAAAATAAAAAAGCAAAAGAAATAACTATAATGCCTTTAATGAGAAATCTTGCATTCTTTTTATTTTCTTTGTACTGCATCTTTAACATGCAATATGCATTTTACAATCAACTCGTTCAACACATCTCAGTCTGGACCAGCCAGCCACATTGCACATGCTCAAAAGCCACAATCTTAAGGGGCTTCACTCTGGTCCTCTTCTGGCTCCACCATGGGGGTGAGGAATCTATGAGGCCAAAGGGTTCTATGTACCTAGATCCCAATACCTCCTTCTAGATTAGACACCAAATGTCTGAGACTTTAAAATTCCCTGCCCAAACGGTCCACAGTTCACTTTAAGGGCTTACATGAACCCTTTCCCTGGGTCCATCGTAAGGAAAGTTCTACCCTTCTGCGGTAAACTATGCTGCTGCTCTGTGTAATCCCAAACTTGAGAGGGTCCAAAGGGATGGCTGCTAATGGGGACATATGGACACATCATGGACATGTGGGTTGATATTCCTGTGTAGGACAGAGCTAGGGGTTGGGAAGAGAAAAGAGACAGGTCATTCTCTAACACAGGGAGCCTGACCATCTCTCTCCACACTGCCACCTGCAAGTAGAGATTTCTGAAATGTCTTGAGAATTTTGCATTGGAAGCTAACTTTGACAAGGTAAGAGAACAGAATATATTTTATTTAAGAGTTTATTATTATTCCTGGGGCTTGTCGGTGGCTCAGTCGGTTAAGCATCCAGCTTTGGCTCAGTTCATGATCTCACAGTTTGTGGGTTTGAGTCTCATGTGGGGCTCTGTGCTGACAGCTCAGAGTCTGGATCCTGCTTTGGATTCTGTGTCTCCCTCTCTCTTTGCCCCTCCCCCACTCACGCTCTGTGTCTCTCTCTTTCAAAAATAAATAAACGTTAATTTTTTTAAATTAAAAAAACAGTTGATTATTTCTAACTTGTAACTTTAAAATATTCAGCCATTGTATGTGAACCTCCATTTTTACTTCTACCCTAGACCCCAGGAATGCTGGAAGCAAGCCTAATCCTGAGTTTTATTACTTACTGTAATATCTGGAATTTATTTATTTAAATTCTTATTTGTCTTTAGAGGAAGTGTGAGGAAATTGGCCCATCTTAAAATATCAGAGACATAGGGCTCCTGGGTGTCTCAGTGAGTTAAAAGATTAGAGGTACAATGAACTCTATGTAACACAAGAGGAGAAACAAATTATTTGGCATAAAATTCCAGGCTGTTTTACTTAAGGTGGTCTCAAGGAGACAAAGTTATATCACCTTCACTGTGGAGACCACCCCAACACCAATTAGCATAATTAATCATTTTTTTCTCTTTGTTCCCAGAGAGCACTTTATCCAAAATGACGTTTTTGTAGAATATACCTCCTTCTAGATCTAAAGGATCTATTTTCTTCTGAAACACTTATTCTCTACTTTTGGGAATCACAGATCCTTTCGAGAATAGTATAGTGAAAGCCATGAGTCCTCCCTCCAGGGGGAAAGAAAAAAATATATATATGTATGTATGTGTGTGTGTGTGTGTGTGTATAGGTAATGTGTGTATATATATATATATATATATATATAAAATACAAAATAATATAGGCAATGTGTATATATATACATAGGTAATGTGTGTGTGTGTGTGTGTATATATATATATATATATATATATATATATATAATACAAAATTGGGAATATGATTTCAAGGAGTTCATGAACTTGAGGTTAAAATTCCTGAGTTTGTACTACATGAAGAAAGGCATTGATTCCATTCAGTGCCATCTGAAACACAGTAAGCGCCCAAATCAGATAAGATGAATAAAGAACATGCTTCAGGCATCTCTTACATACAACAAACTATCTCACAATTTCATGGCTTAAAAGAAGAGACACAATTTATTGCTCAGGATTCTACAGTTCAGGCACGGCAAAGTAGGGATGCTTCTGCCCCACGTGATGTGGGCTGGGGTGGCTTGACTGGGAAATAGAAGAGCTAGGATGGTATCATTCACAAGCTTTAGCTAGAATCACTGGGAGCTGGCTCGATTTCTCTCTCTGACTCTCACTTTCCCTATAGTCTCCTAGCCTTGAGGGCATCTTTCCACACGAACTTTCCAACAGTATAGTCAAACTTGAAACCAAGGTTTCAGGAGGGAGCGTCTGCTTGGGTCATGCTTGCTAATTTCCCATTGGCCAAAAAAGTCACATGACCAAGACCAATTAGTGTAGAAAGGTTCTACACAAGGGTATCCACACCAAGATATGTGGTTTATGGGGAGGGGTGTGCGCCAAGTAAGTAGTCTCTAACACAGACTCTCCCCCTCTACTGCTGGCAATGGACAATTACTAAAAGAGTAAATAATCCCTTAAAGATGCTCCCCAATGAGGATGGGGTAGCTACTTAATTCTTCCCATCATGTAGGCCTCAGGCCAACAGTCTCTTTCTCACAGCACCTGACTAGGTCATATCTCTTTGTTAGGCACTATCCAAGAACCCCATGCCTTTCTTCCTCAATACATATCACAGCTTGTAATAACATATTAGTGTGAATATCTGATTTTTATTATGGAAACGAAATTATATACTCATTGAGGAAAGGGACCATAACTGCTTTTCTTACCATTACATCCTAGCTCCTGGCACAAGATCAGACACATGATAGTCTTCCATAAACATTTGAGGAAGGAAGGAAGGAAGGAAGGAAGGAAGGAAGGAAGGAAGGCCTCAGACCCTACACTCTTAATCACTCTTAAACATTATATCTGCTCTAAGGACAAATTAACATTTAGAAGCAAAAGAGAATACTTAAGGACTAACGTGTGTGTCCCCTCAAGGACTTCCTGGGAAAAGATGAACACACAAGCAAAAGAAAAGACATGCTTGTTGCTTTGTGGTGGTGGCGGGGGGGGGGGGGGGGGCGGCGGGGGGGGGGTGTGGTTCAAAAGATTGGTGGAGATCAAGCAGAAAAATGGAGTGAAAAATGAAAGCATCAGGGAGATAATGAGGCAGAAAGGACTGACAGGGAGGGATGCTCAGGTGGGTGGGTCCACATTTCATTAGAGAGGGGGTGATGCAAACACTTCCCAGGTGGAAAGGAAGATTAGCTGGTTAAAGTATTCAGATTGGCTTTGCAAAATGCAGCCCTCACAATGAGTCATAATTTCAAAGATTATGAACAAAAACTGTGCCAAAGCAAAAGTTTAATAGCAGGTGCAAAATTTTTTATTAGTCACAAAACTCATAGGAGACGGTTGGCTTTCTGCTGCAAACAGAGATCAAATATTTAAGTCTTTATCTATAGAAAAATCAAAAAGGCATAGCTCACACCCACCAGACTAGCTAAAATGAGAAGAAATGGATAAAAATCAATCATTAGAAAGGATTTGGAAAAATGGGACTCTCATACCCTGTTGGTGGGAGTGGAATCCACTACACCCACTGCTGAAAACGGTGAGCATCCACCAAAGCTGAACATGCACGCATATTCTATGACCCAACGTCACTTCTGAGCAAATACCCAATGGAAATGTACCCATATATTCATCAAAAGATGTGCTAGAATGTTCACAGCAGCACTATTCATAATGAGCTCCACTAGAAACCACTCAACTGCCCATCAACAGTAGAGCAGATAGGGGCGCTTGGCTTAGTGGGTAGAGCATGCGTCTTGATCTGAGTCATGAATTTGAACCCCATGTTGGGGGTGGAGATAAAAAAAAACAAAACAAAACAAAATATAATCGAGCAGATAAATCACTGCTCACACATTGGAATACTACACAGTAATGAGCATGAACAATGCACAGTTAAGTCCAGAACAATGGATGAACCTCACAGACAAGAATATTTAAAGTTAAAAGAAAACAGGGGAGCCTGGGTGGCTCAGTCGGTTGAGCGTCCTACTTCGCTCAGGTCATGATCTCATGGTTCGTGGGTTTGAGCCCCACATTAAGCTTTGTGCTGACAGCTCCAAGCCTGAAGCCTGCTTCAGGATGGTGTCTCCCTCTATCTCTGCCCCTCCCCTGCTCACACTTGGTCTCTGTCTCTCTCTCAAAAATAAATAAACATTAACAATTAAAAAAAAGGGATGCCTGGGTGTCTCAGTTGGTTGAGCATCCGACTTCAGCTCAGGTCATGATCTCTCGGTCTGTGAGTTCGAGCCCTGCGTCGGGCTCTGGGCTGATGGCTCAGAGCCTGGAGCCTGCTTCTGATTCTGTGTCTCCCTCTCTCTGCCCCTCCCCCGTTCATGCTCTGTCTCTCTCTGTCTCAAGAATAAATAAACATTAAAAAAATTTAAAAAATAAATAAATAAAATAAAGTTAAAAGAAAACAAAACACTCTGGGGAAATCAGGATGGCAATTACCCTGTGGGAGGAGTGTCTGCAGGGAGTCTTAAAGACAGACTTCTAGGGTAACACGGGCAATTTTCTATACGTGTTTCTATACAAAATGTTTGATATTTTGTATCAATCAAACATTTCAAAGAAAACATCTTCAAGAACTCAAAACTGAGTTGTCCAATCACTATGTTGTACACCTGAAAATAACGTAGCATTGTGTGTCAAGTAAACTTCAATTAAAAAAAAAAACTGGGGCACCTGGGTGGCTCAGTCCATTAAGCATCCAACTTCAGTTCAGGTCATGACCTCACTGTCTGTGAGTTCAAGCCCCACGTCTGACTCTGTTGACAGCTCAGAGCCTGGAGCCTGCTTCAGATTCTGTCTCTCTCTCTCTCTGTGCCTCTACTCATTCACACTCCGTCTCTCTGTCTCTCAAAAATGAATACATATTTTTAAAAAATTAAAAAGAAGAGTGAATAGAGACACAGAGATAAGACCGAGGAGAAGCAATGGGCAGGAAAAAAGTCAAGGAAGTTGTGTAGTAATCTCCTATCCACAATCTGTTTAGAGGACACAAGGGGGTCATTCCAGGGGCTCCTGGAGGAACCGTTAGTCTGGAGATCTTGGAGAATTCACAAGCCTCTCTTATGGTGTCCTTGTTTTAAGTCACTTCTAAGGAACAGGAAGGTGCATGCCTCTCCTCTCTCTTTCTCCAGGCCCTAGCATTGTGCCTTACACATGGCGGGTCTACAGTAAATGAGTGATGGATGAATGACGAATAAATAGAACTAAGGGGCTCTTTTTAAATGCTATGTCTTTAGTTGGTTTCCTCTAGTTTGTAGACCCTGACACAGGAGTAGATAGGTTTGGGTGCTGCCCTTAGGAAGTACTTGCAGCAAAGTAAGGAAGTGAGACCAAGGAGGGAAGCAGCCAATACTGAGGGAGACTTCCGCTCTGGGCAACTGGGGCTTAATCCGCCTGAGGAGTTAACAGTATTAAACATACCTCAGAGTGGTCCCACTCAAGGTGTGAGAGAGCAGGGGCATTCACCTTCCCACTTGCATTCATCCCTGGCCGGAAGCTGCTCCCAGAAGCCTAACTCCCTGATATGTCACAAGTCCTGGGATGGGGGGCAAGGGGTACTGAGGAGAGGACGGGGGGAGAGGAGAGCATCCACCACAGCTGGTCATGAGAAATATTCATGGGAAACATAATTTTGTTCTCCAGTGTTGGATATGGGCCATGACTGAAAGTAGGAACTGGGGTTCAAGAGCTAAAACTAAAAATCATACAAAGTTCAGTAGAAAAGCACTTTAAGACTTTCTTCTCTGACTGCTCTTTGATGTTTAAATCCTTCTTCACACACACTGTTCACTTGATGAACACCCCTGAAGCAACGTACCTGAGGAGCTCTAAGAAAAACAGCACTGAATTTCATATGTTCTATGTCCCTCTTTCTGTCTGCCTGGAGCCCCACACTTTTAAATAGTTCGCTCTAGGAAGGGACATGGCCTCTCTGGCCCATGTCGTTACATGACTTACAACAAGCTTCTGTATCATTTTCAGCACTGTGCAAATTGGCTGTCTTCTGTTTCCATTCCAGGATCAGTTAGAGGCTGAAAAGTACACAAGATTCATTTTGAAATCTCCAGAAAAGACATTAAGATGCCAAATTGTAAGATCAATGCTTAGAGGATCTAAGTCCCAGCACCTCAGGAAGCAAAGACTCGCCTCCCCAACCTTTAGGTCTTGTTAGAACTTTCCCCAACCAGGACTCTGAATACTAATTCCATAGTGACAGTGGAGCATTGGCATAAAATTTAACAGTTCTTCAGCTGATCATCAAAATTAGCCTATCACAGTAAAGAGAGGAACTTCTAATGATTCACTGTCATGTAATTGCAGATAATAAGTGATATGATGGAAGAAAAGTTTTAATGTATTCTAAACCCCATAGGGGGCATTCAGACTCCTTGCCTAGAAGTTTGGAAATTCCAGGGAGGAGAGAAAAACCAACAGCAACAAAGACCCAGCTCTGAGCAAAGTCCATTTGGACACAGTCTCCAGAGAGGAAAGCATCCAGGCCCAAAGATCTGGCAAGGAAAAGTTACTTGGAGATGTTTTTTTTGTAAATGCTCCTTGGAAAAAAGCAAAGTCCTTGAACAACATGTTGGTTCATGATGTGGTGATAACTTAAAGTCACCAAAGCTAAGATCCAATCTTTATGTTGAAAATATTCATGACTGGTCATGAGTTTAAAAAAATTTCTAGTGTAAGTAATACTTGCCCATTGAGAGTTTTAATCAGTTTCTTTAAAGGGACTAACCTTACCTAAGTAGCAGTAAGTGGTATAGTTTATTATTATTATCTGCAGTGGTGTCCAGCTCAGTAGTGGGTACTTAATAGGTTCTCAACAAGCTATTGATTAGAATGAATATTTTAAGGTATTTTCCATGGAGCTACTTTTTTTTAATGTTTATTTTTGAGAAAGAGAATACGTTAAAGAGGAAGTACTTTTAATGTTTACTTATTTTTGAGACAGAGGGAGACAGAGCATGAGTGGGGGAGGAGCAGACAGAAAGGGAGACACAGAATCCAAAGCAGGCTCCAGGCTCTGAGCTGTCAGCACAGAGCCCGACGCGGGGCTCAAACTCATGAACCACGAGATCATGACTGAGGCGAAGTTGGATGCTCAACCAACTGAGCCACCCAGGGGATTCTGGAGCTACATTTTCAAAAATTTTTATCTGGAAATAATTGCCAAACATACAAAATTTGCAAAATGAGCTATATCCTTTCGAAAATCAAAATAGTGTGGTATAACTGAGAAGTGTACTGACAGCTACAAAATCCAGAAGCGCCTTTATAAAACCACTGTTAAGAGGTGTTTGCCTATCCTACATGGACAAGATGGTAGGATGAGAAGGAATGGTTTAGAACATAGTACTTCTTTTTTTTTTTAATGTTTGTTTGTTTATTTATTTATTTATTTATTTTTGAGAAAGAGAGAGAGAGAGAAGGAGAGAGACAGAGCACGCATGGGGGAGGAGCAGAGAGAGGGAGACACAGAATCCGAAGCAGGCTCCAGGCTCTGAGCTGTCAGCACAAAGCCCAATGTAGGGCTTGAACTCATGAACCATGAGATCACGACCTGAGCTGGGGTCGGATGCTTAACCAACTGAGCCACCCAGGTGCCCCTAGAACACAGTACTTCTTTGAACAGCCCGCTTTTATTTCTTTGTCCTCATGCCCCATCATGTGAGAAGCTGCAAATGAGATCATCTAAGCTTTCAGCAGCATCTCCTTTCTTTTATTTTTCTTTTGTATTGGGCTTTTGCAACATTTCCTTACTGTCTGTAATCCCAGGATTTCTAGAAGTTTCATAGACATTAAATCAGTTCCACACAAAAGATCTGAAAAATATGTGAGATATAAGATGTGCAAGGTGGGTTCGGTTTGGAAGTTGGATTAAAAGCTATTCTATTCTGATTGATGTTTTTGTTGTTTGTGGGTTTGTTTTTTAATTAAATTTTTTTTTTACCCCAGTGTTCTTCCAGACTTCTGAATTTCCTTGTCTATTCTGAAAGCAGAGCTACTCAGCCAACAGCTAAAATCCCTTTGGTCCTAGACAACTTTTTTCACCTTTGCCCTGGCTGTCTCAGTGTTTTTTTGTGCTTCATCTTGTAACTAACTTGTTGTAGCTGGACATTGATGGGGGCAGGTCGTTGGGGGAAAGAACCCAAATGAGAACACTGCGTCAGTTCTATTGAAGTAGAGTAAAACCTTGGTTTGCCAGCATAATTCGTTCCAGAAACATGCTTGTCACCAAAAGCCCTCATATATCAAAGTGAATTTCAAGAACCATTGGCTCACTTGTGACCATGTGACATCAGGCATCACGTTCTACTTGTATCGCAAGACATTGCTTGTTGGTCAAGTTAAAGTTTATTAGAAATGTTTGTTCATCTTTCAGAATGCTAGTGAAACTTACTAGCATGTGAGTAACTTACTCACAATCCAAGGTTTTGCTGTCCCTTTTATTCAGTATGCTAGACATTCATGAATATGGTAATATGTTATATAACTGGTTTTCAAACAGGTCTTATTCTCAGTTTTGAATGTCTGATCTTACAAAAGTCTAACTCAATAAGGATTTGGTTTACTTGAGTCAGCTGTATTTGACTCACCTGGCTAGCTGAGTCCAGGTAACATAGGGGTCTCACGATTCCAGGTGCAGCAAGAGAGAGCAAACTCCAAGGCATAAGTACCCTTCAAGCCTTTGCTGACATCTCATTTAACAGAACAAGTCACGCTTCTAAGCCTGGCTTCAAGGTACAAAGTACAGGTTCCACCTCATGATGTGAAGAGGGACCAAGTTACACTGCAAAGAGGTCTACACTCAAGAAAGGGAGGCATTGCACCACCTTTGCAATCCACCATACAGAGCAGTTCGTAGTTACACCACGAACCTGTAGCAAAAATCTGAGAACTGCTGCTTTCATATCATTCACCGGGAGCTGCCAAGAGGACACAAGCAAACAAACAACCCTGCCACCCTTTCCAGATCTCTAATCGCCTGTCATCTTCCAAAAAGGGCCAGAATATTTAGTTCTGGGTAGTTAGCTCTGAAACACAGAGCATAATATTTTTTTAAACACATAATGATACTGATTCGATATAACAGCTGTGAAAAGATCATAAAAGGAGAAGTTAGGGAAAGGCCCATCGGAAATAAGATTAGAGACAATGTTTCAGCTCCGCGGCTCTCACTGGGCCCTGGGAAAAGAAACACCGCAAAAAAGGTTAGTTAACTTTCTCCCTCCTAATGAACATTATGAGGACAAATATTCTGTTTGCATGTACCCTTTTGGCAGGCTGGTTAATTTGTTAAGCCCAACTGGACACATAAAGAGAGCCCCTTTATCTTCATTAAACCCGATGAGAATGAATGGCAAACAGCAGCATCATTAGTCTGGCATGATAGGTTTCATCAAAGGGCCCGGAAAGCTCTTAAAAACCCAGATGCCTTTAAGGTTGGCCGGGTTAGGGCTTGCTCATCTCTTATAACAAACATTGGTTGGTCTTATCTTCATCCGTAGACTTAGGCAAGCCATGATCAGCTTTCAAGTATACACAGTATAGAAACACATGGGTGCACACACACACGCAAACGTGCATGTGCACACACCCATTCACACACACACCGCACACACATTGACCAACTAGCATAACTGGGAAGGAGATACAAGAGAGATAAGGAAGACGGAGGAGACAGAGTGTCTTCTGTTCTCTCTCTGGCCACATTGACTGGATGTGAGCCCCTAAGGACTCATCAGGATCAATGGTTAAAAGCATGGACTTTTGAGTAGACTGCCTGGATTTGACTCCTGGCTCTATGACTTCCTAGCTGGGTGACCTTGGGGAAGTTACTTCACGTCACTGTAACTCAGTATCTTCACCTGTTCAAACAAAACAACAAAACTCATGGGGCTGTTCTGTAGGTTAAGTAAGCTAATATCCTTGAAGTGTTTGGAATAGTCCTGTCCCATAGTAAGTGCTCTTGTAACAGCTATTGAGGAAGTATGGCTACCGGGGCCAGGATGAAACTGCTAAGGAGTGGCTTTGTGACACCCTGAGCTGCTTTGGAGCCCAGGTGACAAAGTATGACCAAAAATTAGGGCCATGGGTCTCTTCCTGCCCCAATACTGATTCTTCATGAGCTATGGAATCACCAAGTACTAAAAGCTTTAGAATCATTCTTCTTTTTAAATTTTTTTTTTCCCAACGTATTTTATTTATTTTTGGGACAGAGAGAGACAGAGCATGAACGGGGGAGGGGCAGAGAGAGAGGGAGACACAGAATCGGAAACAGGCTCCAGGCTCCGAGCCATCAGCCCAGAGCCTGACGCGGGGCTCGAACTCACGGACCGCGAGATCGTGACCTGGCTGAAGTCGGACGCTTAACCGACTGCGCCACCCAGGCGCCCCTAGAATCATTCTTCTTTGACAAGGACTTTGAAATGAGAGTGGGGGAAGGGAAAAGGCAGTAACGGGGAATCTCAGGTAGTGTCACAAGAGAAGAAAGACAGTGACAAGGATAGATCATGTGATAACAGCAGAGACAGCAGGCAGAGACTGCTTCATGAATACGCGTGGGAGACCCTTTGTAGACCTCCCAGAAATAATATGCTGCGGTGGACTTGATGGGGTTTGGCATCATCAGGATGTGTCTTTATCCGTGGGTCTGGTAATTGATCCTGATTTTCATCTAGGATCTTCTCTTAAACTATCAACTGGAGGACCCACACATGGTCTCTCCATTAACCTGAACTTCCTGACAGTCTGGTGACCTCAAGATATTCAGACTTACTCCATTGCTGGTCACTGCTCAAAACCAAAACCAAACCAAACCAAACAAAACAAAAAACAAACAAACAAACAAACAAAAAACACACCAAGTGTCCCAGCTATCAAGGTGAGAGCAACATTGCTTGTATGACCTAGCCTCAGAAATCACACAGCCTCATTTTTGTCACTTTCTATTCATTACTAATGAGACACACACTTGCCTAGGTCCAAAGAAAGGGAACGGAGACTGAATGTCATGATAGATGAAGTGTCAAGTTCACATTGTAGAAGAACATGTGGGACGGGAGATATTGTTGCAGCTAAAATGCAATCAGCAACAGGGGATGTCAAGCCAGAAGGTATTTGCATTATATATGTTTTATTTATATTTACTTCAACTTTATATGGATGAGTTAATAATCTACTTAGCTTACACAATCTTTATATTTCTCTATGGCTATATTGCAAAGAACAATCACAATATTATGCACCCATTATGAGCTTTCTTATGGAGTTGAAATAAAAACCCAGGAGTCAGCTGTGTTCTTTGAAGCCCAGCAATTTTATATGGTGAAGGTTGACAAAACTTGGTATATTAGTAAAATTGGGTTAGCAAGCACAAAGTGAAGGAATTAGTTTCCCGTAGCAAGGAAAGATGCTAAATGGCTCTGAAAGAGCTGAAAGAAAGACCTCCATGACTCAGGATCTAGAGAACAATCACTGGGGACTCAGTCCTGACACCGTCTCCATCTCTGCTGTCTCACATCTCTCCTTGTCTCTTTTTGTATGTTGTCTTTGTTGTCTCCTACTGAAGACATGGGAGCTTCTCTGTAGGACTGGGAAATGACCAACCAGACACCACACAGTAAGTCAGAGCTTCTCTTTTCCAATGTCAACATATCCCTTCCAGGGAAAGACAGCTCTGCTCCGCGTTAATCACATGACTTCTTGGAATTACTCTTGCTGGGGGATAATGCTCTATACTTAACCAGGAAGTCACGTATTCACTCCTCGGCCCAGGGGTCAAGATCTGTTGCATCTACTGAGTACCTTTCTTTACCTAAATATATGTGTATACACACATGCTTGGTCATGAAAATAAACAGCCCTGAGGAAGCCAAAATATTCCTACAAATTTGCACATACTCCAATGTACTTTGTTTTCCATAGCAATCTTGGTTGGGAGAAACAGCTGATTCTCTTATCTGTAAGAACAGGACTGGTATTCCTGTCTGGCGAGGCCTGGAAAACACTTAAGACATTACTTGCTGCTGGCTGGGACTCACAGGCAAAGGAATTAGATGACACACAAGTCCTCAGTTCTAGAACCTTGAATCTCGGAGTGTCACTTGTCCTTTGGAAAGTTGATTTTGGATGCAATGTCATTCTCTCCTTCTAGGGACAGAGGTACCTCCTGGCCTCAGCTAGCTTGTTACTAGGCAACCATGGAAGAACTCCCAGGATCATTCATTGGCAATCAGAGGGGGTGAGACTGTGAAATGATGGCAGTGCTAAAATAAACAATGTAGCAGCCTAATGGAAACTAATAATAATTTTTTAAGGTTTTTTAAAAAAATGACATGGGTTTTTCCAACCCAAGGTGATGAAACAATGCTTCAATATTACTCTCCAGAGAGACAGCTCCCTAGAATCTTTCTGGAAGAGATTAAAGGACTGACTTCAGCTCCATATTGTTTGGCTTCAATAATGTAAATTTGGTTTTAATCGGTCACCTCTTTGAAAGACCTCTTTAAACCAGCTGACAGAAGGCGAGTGCAGAAACCAGATGATCAATGAGGACCTTGACCACTACATAGCATCACCTTGCTGGCACGTTGGCTTATCCTGGTGTCCAAACCATATGTGACAACCAAACTTTGGACAGTGGGGTTGCTGGGGAACAAACAACACACCTGGGCTTGATTTCTCTAATTTCAGGGTTCAGAGACAAAGGGCACAGCAATGACTTCCAAGGCTGGTTGAACATTCAAATGTGATTATAGTTTAGGGGTGCTTGGGTGGCTCAGTCAGTTAAGCATCCAGCTCTTGATTTCGGCTCAGGTCATGATCTCACAGTTGTGAGATCAAGCCCCATGTCAGGCTTTGTGCTGAGCAAGCGTGGAGACTGCTTAGGATTCTCTCTCTCCCTCTCTCTCTCTACTCCTCCCCTGCTTGCTCTTGCGCCCTTTCTCTCTGTTTAAAATAAGTAAATAAACATTAAAAAAAGTGATTATAGTTTCACCCTCCATGGTAAAATGTTTTCTAATGTCACCACCTCAATCCCTCCCACCCCTTATGCTCTTCCCAGTGTGAATTTTCTGCTCTCTCTACCAAGGGGTGGGTCTATTCCTCCATCCTGGAACCTCAGCTGGCCCTGTGACTTGCACTGACCAAAAGAATAGGGCAGAAGAGAAGTATGGAGCCTCTGATGCTAGGCGTGAAGAGGCATGGCAGCTTCCTTTTTGTCCTCTTGCCATGTAATGAAATCCAGTATTCTGACAGACTAGGAGGTCATGGGGAGCTAGAAGCCCTGGAGGAAGAGAAAGGACACGTGAAGGAGAATTGAGACATCCCAGCTGACAGCCATTACCAAAACTCCAGCTGCGTGAGTGGGGTCATCTTGGCTCCTCCAACCCCAGTCAAGACGCCTGGCTGACAACACTTAGGGCAGAGACAAGCCATCACCTTTCCCCCACTGGCCCTGCCCAAAACCCTGACCAACAGAATACTGAACAGTAAAACAGTTGTTGTTTAGAGCAAGTTGTGGAGTGGCTATGGATCAACAGATACTCATCCATTCTCTTGTTCTACTTGGAGAAAATGGTCCCCTGAATTGGGAAGGCCTGCCAAAAATTGGGCTACTGAAAGGATCAGAATATATTTTGTGTTATTATCACTGGATACAGAGTATTTCCCTCCAAATATTAAAGCCAAAACTAAATGAGCTGCTTTTCTTCAGAGCTAGGCCCTGCCATTGAAATCCAACCATTTTATTCAGTCCTAAAATCTTTTCCAGTGGCTTGTGTGAGGTCAGTGAGCATCCCCTCCAGTTTTCTGAGAGCCACTGCGTTCCATTTTAGCAACACTAAATCTCTTCAGTGTTCTTACTGAACTTCACAAATGGCTGTTGACAGAATTTTTTTTGATTGAGACTTGATCTCCCACTGAGTATAACTGCAACAAAGTTTCTATTAGATATCGATGGGAACATTCAGGCTGCTGAACTGATCATTTCCCATGTTAACACAGCCACCCTGAAAGTAATCAAGTCTGCCCACCGGTCTCTGTGGACTGAAGAGAACTTTCCAGCAGCTTAGGCATGTTTCCTTATTATCATATGGTTAATAAATTATTTGTGTAGGTGCATTTTATGGTTGCCCAATACACCAGCATAATAACAGTTTGAATTAGGTAATGCTCCTTTTTATTATCAGAAATGAATTACCTCATGGGGCCAGCAGATACACAAATTTAGTGTGCCCTTCCACTAATTGGAAGGCCTTTTTCAATTGGCTTCTGACAAATGAGGAAGAAAAAAACAAAATAACCACATTCCAAGATTTCTCAGTATCAATATTATAGATTTATTTTATTGGGCTCATTGTTACTCTTCATTCAATAATAAACAATAGCATCATTTCCATAGCAACCATGGCATACCATAAGGGCAATATTAAACATAAATTCCAAACTTTGAGCATTTCTGCTGAGCCCAGAATGGGAGCCTTTCTGCAGGACATGGTGAAACGTTCACACTGGACAGAAGTTCCATTTTTGATCCCACCAGACCTGTAGTGCTAAACACTTACATTATGCTAATAAATGTATGTAATAGCACAGGTATTTATGTTCACCATAAAGAGAATATCATGCTTTGATATATGAATGTTGGCCTATGATTCTAAAAGCTCATGTTTCATTTTTAACTTTTAAACAAAACTTATCACATAATGATTAAGTGCTTCCTGTATACGAGGAACGGCCTCTCGATTTTCTCACTCTTTGAAGTTCATGAACTATGAATAGGACACTTGGACATCCAGTCTGTGTGCTCGTCAAGGATAAAGGCTGAGTCTTTGTCTCCGCTCTGTTTCTCACACCTGGCATGCAGTGGGCAATCAGTAAATGCTTAAAAATGGACAAACACTTCTTACTGACACTGAGGTGATGGAAGAGTGGGAAGTATTCCTGGAGAGTAGAAGACCCATAAAGGTAGTCTGAAAAAATGGATAGAGTGTAGTCCGATAAGGAAAAACAGGGGAAGGATATGGGGCATGAGAAACAATGGGAAGGGGGCCTAGGCCAGGAGAAGCAAGAACCTGCAGACTCCGATGACCTTGGAGGCCTATGTCTGCAGTAGGCTGAGAGCAGAAGTGAGGCCAGGGAAGGAGATACCAGGCAGGTCATGAAGCGCCATGGAACGCAGGTGCGAGCATACACATCACAGAGAGTATTGAGGGACATGAAGCAGAGACAGGTGTTGGTTGGGTTTCTGATTTAGAAAGATTATTCAGGCTTCAGTATGGAGGTGGATATCTAGGAGATACAGCGAGAATGAAGGAGACAGCTTAGAAGGCCAGTAGAGTTTTGGCCACCCTGACACTCCTTCATTGCCACCGTAGGTACATCGCACAAGCTGGTTTTGGTACTGTTTCCACCCCAATGTCATGTGGGATTCTCAACAAGGTCAAACAAAGTAGCTCAGGGCCCCAGTTCTTTTTTTTTTTTTTCATTTTTATTTTTTTAATGTTCATTTATTTATTTTGAGAGAGAGAGAGAGAGCATGCCAGCAGGGGAGGGGCAAAGAGAGAGGGAGAGAGAGAATCCCAAGCAGTCTCCCCACTCTCAGCACAGAGCCCGACAGGCGGCTCAAACCCACGAACTATGAGATCATGACATGAGCCAACATCAAGAGTTGGACCCTTAACCGACTGAGCCACCCAGGCGCTCCTCCAGTTCTTGGGGCATCTCATGTCTTGGACACTGTGTTTTGAGGAAGCACTTTGTTCCAGAGTAAAGTGCCACTCACTTACACCTTCTGTCCACCCTCCCTGTTCCTATCTTCCCATTAGTGGGCACTTCCAGGAGGAAGAACAGGGTGGAGAAAGGGGATGGGGTATTGCCATCTCTTTCCTAGTTTCAACCTTTCCAAGGACAGCCCTCTCTACGGAGACAGAGTCCTGGTCTTGAGCCGGCATTGAGAGGACAAATCTTAAATGGCTCCATTTGCCAACAAAGAGCTTTCCACCAAAGGGGTGGGGGTGGGGGGGGGTATGAAACCACTTTATTTCTGATGATTTCCATTAGAAACAGATCCAAAGCCATAGGCATTCAAGTTCACAGACTTTCCCAGACCACTGGACACCAAGAACCCACTTGAGCACCAGGCATTGCTTTCAAGATGTTTCCAGACCCTGTAGTAAGACCTAAGAAGAGAAAAGCCCAAACCTTGTACTCTTTTGTAAACATCAGAAACCGCCTGCCTAATGTGGGCCCTTTCCAGACTAGTCTGTGAATATAGCAACAAATTTCTGAAGAGATTAGTCAAGAAATCAAACTTACTCAGAGTAGAGGAGACAAAAATGTCAGCAAAGACTCACTGAATCCTTTGAATCCAGGTTACTGTGCTTTATGGCAATGGGAGCCTAATTGGTTTGGCAGCTGCCTCAAAAACCCAGACAAGGATGTGCTTGCTTTTTGTAGCAGAGGGATTTAATTGGAACAGAGGGAAAACTTACTGATAAGAAAAGTTGTTAGAAATGGTAGCGGATTATAAAGAGAAACCCCTTCAAATTCATTTCTTCTGCAAATATTTTATCGAGCCCGTTCCATGGGCTAAGCACTGTTCTGGACTAAGAGAACTAATTCATCAGTAAAACTGAGACTCCTGCCCAAATGGAGTTTATATTCCAGCACAGCATCTGAGGGAGACCAAACAAAGGAGGCTTAAGATGACTGAGAGCTGCAGACACCTGCACCCCGTGTGGCACAGTCCAATGTGGTGCAGTCAAGTGTGGGTACAGTGGCCACAGCCAGGAAAAATGGGAGGAGGGCGTGGTTTCCCTATAGGAGCCCCCAGGATGTGACTAAAGCATTGAGCTGGGCTAGGAGGCAAGGAGGAGTATGAGCCTGGAAATGGAGCTCCAGGTTAGGGCAGAACATGAAGAAGCCTTCAGGCCACCTAGAAGAATGGGGAAGGTGCTGGAAAGCACAGAGCTGGTAGCAGGCAGGAGGAGGGAGCTGGCCAGGAAGATGAATCAAGGATGAACGGAGAACAGCAGGACAAGAGACCAAGCAGGTCTCTTTAGAGACAGATGACACCAGTGAGAAACGAGATCCCAAGCAAGTTGCTAAAAAGGACAGGATTCTGGGGCACCTGCGTGGCTCAGTCAATTAAGTGTCCAACTTGATTTCCGCTCAGGTAATGATCTCACCATTCGTGAGTTTGAGCCCCACATCTGGCCTCATGCTGACAGCACAGAGTCGGCTTGGGATTCTCCCTCCTCTGCTGGTTCTCTCTCTCTCTCTCTCTCTCTCTTTCTCTCTCAAAATAAATACATAAACTTTAAAAAATAAAAAAAAAATAATAAAAGGACGTGATTCAGTTGCCATTGGATGGAATCCGTGAGAAGCAGGGACCAGGTCTTGGGCTCACTTGGGTGGTGGCAAGAACACATGTGGGAAAGAGGGCAGGAGAGAGTGCTGGGCCAGTTTCAGTACCGCCTCTGAAGTGCTTCCCAGATGGTTGAGCAGCCACCCCCAGTGTGAGATGGCCACCTGCAGGTCATATGTCTGTGCTGTGTGTGGCCCCAGGTCAGGCGGCCCTGGGTACTCGAGGCCTGAGGGTGGGTAAATGGGATAACACAGCCTCAGTAAAAAGCAGCGCAAGCCTCTGATAGACTGTGAGAGAATCACTGAAATGCAAAAGTGCCCGCTACCTGCTGCCTCACCAATGCCAGCTCAGTCCGAGCGTACAGCCTCATTTGCTAATCAGAACCCTTTAGAAATGCAATCTCCTAGCCCCTTAGCTGCGGGACGACTCAAAAACTCCAGACCTTGACCTTCCCTGCAAGTTGAACAATTTGTTCAGCCCAAGTCCTCAGAATCTGAGTAGAGGAAGCTCCCTCACATCCCTGCCAATTCACCCCGCAAGTGATTGGAGTAAGCCCTCTTGACACCCAAGCTCTCCAAACAGATGCCTGGTTTCAGGGGCACAGCAGATAAGAGGGAAGCACAGTATGCCTTTGAAGTTTTTTACCACCCACCCCCCAGTCCTGAAAGTCAGACGGTTCATAACCGGGGCTCCCTGCTCTGTGGTCCCCAGGAAGCGAAGCAGTGGCCGCACGCAGGTGAGTTCTTCTCCAGCTGGCCCCGACAGCCTGGCCGAGGGTGGACTTCACACTTGTGCTGTGGTAAGACCTCAGAGTAGAGTTGGTCTCTGCTGGTGACCCCAGGCATGAACCAGCTTTACTCACCATCTCTCTCCGGGTTGGCTCCTTGACACTGTGGTTTGAATACCTTGCTTCTCCTGTTTTTTTTTTTTTTTTTTTTTTTTTTTTTTTTTTAATGTTTATTTGTTTTTGAGAGAGAGAGAGAGAGTGCGAGCAGGGTAGGGGCAGAGAGAGAGGGAGAGAGAGGATCCAAAGAGGCTCCTGGCTCCATGCTGACGGCAGAGAGCCTGATGCAGAGCCCCAATTCCTTGCTTCTTGGGGCCAGAGGTGCAGGTCAGAAACTCTGTTCGGCAATTCTGTTCTCCATAATCAGAAAATCTATTATTCACGAACTCCTAAAAGAGACCTGTCAGGTGTCACTGTTGTCCTTTCATACACATCCACCCAACATGTGGCTATATTGACACCCCATATGAGACATCCCAAGGCATAATTCCCCATTAGATGCTTAATGAACTTTTCACAGCAAGTAGGACATTCTCCTGTGTGAAACACCATGCAATTTCATATAATAGCACACATCAAAAGGTGACATGCAGAATGCAACAGCGAAGCACTTTGGAGCCCTTTTATCCTTCTGTTAAGGGGCACAGAGTAAATATTTTAGGCTTTGTGGACCTGTTTAATCCACCGCTATAAACAGCCATCGACAAGCCAGAAACAACTGGGTGTGGCCCCGTTTCTGCAACACTTTACTTACAAAAATTGGCAGTAGGTTGTAAGTGGTCTGCAAGCAGCAGGCAGTAGTCTGAGGTAGTGACAAGAGACAGAATAGGAGAAAAAAGAGGACAGCACCTTAAGTAACTGCAATTTTTTTTTCCTTCCTTCCTTCCTTCCTTCCTTTCTTTCTTCCTTCCTTCCTTCCTTCCTTCCTTCCTTCCTTTCTTCCCTCCTTCCTTCCTTCCTTCCTTTATTCCTTCCTTCCTTTCTTCCTTCCTTCCTTCCTTTCTTCCTTCCTTCCTTCCTTCCTTTCTTTCTTTCTTCCCTCCCTTTCTTTCTTTCTTTCTTTCTTTCTTTCTTTCTTTCCTTCTTTCTTTCTTTCTTTTAGAGAGAGAGAGTGTGCAAGCAGGGGAGAGGGGCAGAGGGAGAGAGAGAGAAAGAGGAGAATCTTAAGCAGGCTTCATGCTTAGAGTAGAGCCCAATGTGGGGCTGGATCCACAGTCTTGGAATCATGACCTGAGCCAAAATCAAGAGTTGGACGCTCAACTGACTGAGCCACCCAGGTGCCCCAGTAACAGCAAAATTAAAGGGATGGGCAGTGTAGAAGGGGTGAAAACCAGAACACAGTGGGTTAGAGAATCATGATTATGTATGTGTTCATATATATATATATATATATATATACATATATAAAAACATGTGTGTACATAGCTGTATATATGTACACACATGTATATTTCATGTGTGTGTGTGTGTGTGCACGCACACACACACACCTCGAGATTTTTGTTTCTGGCAGTTTAGAAGATTGGATATACTGCGTAAGGCCCGATTGAAAAAACAATTCTGGATTAAATGCATCTGTGACCTGGATTGGAAATAAGGAATCCTCAGAGAAACCCAGAAACAGAGGGAAGGGAGGAGCCCTGTGTGTTTGCAGCAAACCATGAAATACACTGCGATTTCCCTTCATCAGCTGCATGGAACTCCAGGAAAAGACACTGAAGTTTAGCCCCAGAGAGGTGGGGAATCTGAGAGGAGCCTATAGTGTTCATTACACATCAATCACCTTAGCTATTCCACTGCTGGAAAAACAAGATCCAGTTTAAATTCATACAACAGTGGACAAGGAATTCAGCACAGCAGCAGCAGGACAGGGACATGCTTGGAAAGGGGTCAGGAGACTGCAGGCCATAGTTTCTTTGTCCTTCCATGGCTGGGTCTCCTTGGAGAACTTTGTCTCCAGGTTGTAACAAGGACCAGTGTGTGCACACATGTGTGTATATGTGTGCTTATGGGGGGGGGGCGGGTAGGTGAAGTGCCTTGGTACCTTGGTACCTTGGTATCAGAAACTGTTCATGTTGGGGGTCTCTAATAGATACATTCTAGGTAAGTGACCAGTCGTATCTTAAAACTCAACTCTTTTCCCCAGATTCCACCAAAACCAAGAATAAATCATAAATCCAAATATTGTTACTAAACAATACCAACAGGCTGCTACATTTTACTCTGAAATGGCTCACTGATCCATGATTGTAGAATATCATTTCTCATTAGTGAACAGACACCAAAGCTTTGGCCGACAAGGGTCAGTAGCTCAGGAGATGAGCATGTGTCAGTACAGCTCAGTAGAGGTGATCCCCATGCTACCTATCACCTCCAGCTGGGATGCCTCAGTGTCAGAACTACATTTATAGTTCAAGAAACCTCAAGAAACTTTAAAGTAGTCCCATAGTGGTAGTGTCCCAGGCAACATGTAGGAACAGATTTAATTCCTTTATGGAGAGAATCAACCAAGGCCCCAAAGAAATCACACAGGTCAAGCTGCAACCTAAATGGGCAGTTCACAGACAAGCTGCCATGGGCTGGGACAAATCAGGGCAGGCACAGAATCACAAGGTCTTCAGCTATTGGAGTTGTCAGGCTCACAGGTAAAATAACTATTTTTGATATGCTTTAAGGAATAAAAGAGAAATCCAAACACATGAAAAAAAGAATCAGATACTACAAGGAATGGTCAAACACTAACTGAATTAAAACGAACAGTTCTATAGGCACCACAGCTAGTCTGTGACCAGTTTGTGCCTTTAGAGTATTGGCGATAGTGGGGAGGGAGGCGAACTCTAGGGGAGGAGAGAGAGAACTAACAGTGGGAGGTCATACAGCCCAGGTGGTTGTGATCTTGAGCATGGAATTGTATTGAGTCATGGGAAAAGAACCAAATAAAATTTCTCAAAATGAAAAGTATAATAATTGGAAAAAATTTTTAATGAATTAAAAGATTAGTCACACATGAAAAGAGAAGAAATGAAGAGGATGGGATGGAATTACCCATTGTTTAGTTCAAGTTACAAAGGGATGGACTGAGTGAAGGAAGAAAGTGGGGTGGGTCATCTTCGGGAACAGGTGGGACTCTCTCCAGGCATGGCTGCCAGGTTGGCCCATTCCCTGGATCTCCTTTTTGGTCTCACTTGGGTTTTGAGGAGAAAACAAAAATATGACTTTTCTATGAAATCTTCTGATCTTTAAATGTTGAACACTAATTTAATTAAAACGAACAGTTCTATAGGCACCGCAGCTAATCTGTGACCAATTTGTGCCTTTAGAGTATTGACGATAGTGAGGAGGGAGGTGAACTCTAAGGGAGGAGAGAGAGAACTAACAGTGCGAGGTCATACAGGCCATGTGGTTGTCATCTTGAGAATGAAATCGTATTGAGTCATGGGCATTGAGGGTAGCTGCTCATCCTCCAAGACAGGTGGGACAGAGCTGCACATAGATGGGAGTTAGGCTTACTATATCTCAACCAGCTTGAGGAGTTTAACCTAAGATCCTGATATCTTGTGAACGAACTGCCCTTGACTTTTAGCCAAAGAGATTAGAGGCAGGAAGTTTCTGAAAAAAATAAACTGAGCCTCATGTCACAGCACTGGGACACTAAGTAAAGAGAACATTGGGACACTGGATCTTACATTGCTATGATCATGTCAGAATTGTCAGAAAGAATCTTGGAAACATAGTTTCTTTTGCTGCCAGGCAAGTGGACAGAAATTTTCTGTAGGCAAAGCATCCTTAAATACTCACCAAAGGATTAATGGGAATCTGGGGACAATATAACAAGGAGATAGCTTTTCTGATGCTGATTGGTAAAGGCAGACGACCTACAGTTTAAAAGCCAGAGAGCAAGGAGCAGCCAGGAAGGTAATAAGAAAGAAAGGAGAAGGGAAGAGAATGGATAAAATATCACCCTGCTGTTTTGAAAGGCACTAAAAATTGGCAAGGTAGGTTCTGGGCCTCCAGTACAACAGCAATATTGTTCACTGAGGTCCTCAAGAACTTCCCAATGACCTGGCATCACAGAGGAAGCAAAGAGGTCTGGTTTTGTGTCCACTTCCACTCTTAAGGTAAGGAGCTTACCTTTGAAGCCTTAATCAGCTTGCTGTCCTCTGTATGTGGAGCACCCAGCATGGTGTCCAGCAAATGAGGTCTCACAGAAGGCAATTTCTCTCTTCAGCCTAGACCTCCCTGTATCTGTTTATTTTTCCACATGTGCTCCTTCTCAGCAGCTATTGACCTCTCTTTTCTGCTATTTCAAAGAACCAACACTCCATGTGACAAGGCTATGTGCTGTGGTGAAGTCTCAAATTTAGGACGGCGAATGCATATTTGATCAAGATCTATGTAAATTCCACCCACCAACAGTTTTGAATATTTTCCTTTGCTTTGAAAATACAGTTCACCTCTGTCTGCGTTTGTGTTTCTACAAGTGGTAAAGCCTCGATGTATTGTTTGCAATCACCCTTTTATATTCAACCTCTCCCTTGAAAAAGTAATGTCTCTCCCAGTAGATACAAAATGGTACCAAAAAAAAAAAATCACAAAATAATTGTCATACCTTGTGTGCTATATATTTATGTGAAATGCCTTCAAGAGCATCACTAAGCCGAACAAAGCCCAATGCTTTCCATTTATTATAAATATTGTCTTGGCTACAATTTTGAATCACATTTTGCCCACAAAAAAAATATTAGGCAGGCTTTCTTAGAGTCCAAATATAATTTTTAATTTTAAGTACTTAAGTAGTGTTTTTTTAGCACTTTAAAAAGTATGTAATAATATGGGAGTCATTTTCTCTTTAATCTGTCACATTAAGACAAAAAAGTATGGATTGCTTTCTTTTCCCTGTTCTGGGAAACCTTGTTACTAGATTGTCCAAAGGGACAATAGGAGCTGTATATGGATCTCGTTAAAATGCAGATTCTGACTCACTAGGTCTCAGGTAGAGCCAACATTCAGCATTTCAGACAAGCTCCCAAGAGAGGCCAATGTTGTCCATCCAAGGGCCACATTTGGGGAAGCAAGGCAACCAGAACAGTCGCTCTCAGCCTCAGCTCCACACGTGAATCACCCATGGAGTTATAAAAGCAGGTGCCCATGTCCCACCCCAGAGATTTCAATTTAATTGACCTGGAGGGTGGCCTGGCTATCAGAAGTTTGCAAAAGCATCTCAGTGATTCCAAAGTTCAGCTTAGGTGGTGAATCAATGATTTCAGTTGGGGCCTGCAGGGCAAGGTCTGAGGCTCTGATACCTTTTCCTCCTTGATGACGTCATGTCTAGATCATTATGAAATTACAGCATTGTTCAGAATGTCATCAGTGTGCTTAACACTAAACATGACCCCCATGGGATGATTGATTACGGTCCCTTTACCACTTATATTAAGAACCAGTACATTTGAATCAGTGGCTCCCAAGGACACAATATGAATGACCCAAGATGAGAGGTTTTGATCTCATTTAAGCATTACACACACAAAAAATCTGGGTGTAAGATATAGTCTTCTAGGTAGAAACATGCAGACCAAGGTAAAGTAAATATTTAAATAATTAAGGACTAGTCTGAAGCTGTGTTTCCTGAAAAAACGCAGTATTCTCTCTCTACCTTACAGAACAACATAAGCACACTAGATACTTTGGTAAAGACTTAAGGTAAGGAACTTAGGTCCCTGAGGACATCACAGCCAGCCTGTGATTTTCAAAGAGCCCAGGCTATCGCCCAGCTGATATGGAAGATGAGCAGTCTGGGTTATGCCCTTGCCTGGCTTAATGACCACCAGGTTGTCCTCACACATGCAGAGACCCCATCTATGAAGATAGATACTCTGTGACTATCAAGGACCCAACATATGTTCCAAGGAAGACCAATAAAAGCAATGCATTATGAAAAACAGGTTTGGCAGAGGACACAGGTGGATATAGAGATGCCAGAGTCAGAGGTTTCCTTGGGCAAATTTAAAAAGCCTCCAGACTTCTATTCCCCTGGTTTGGAATCAGTGATAGTGATACTCTCTCACTGATTCGCTTTTGGAAACCTATCTCAGGTCTATAGTTATAGTTATAACTCATCACATAACTAACTTGGCAACAGGAGCCTATACTCTGGTGACTTTTTCTAATATAGCTGCCCTTCTATATGAAAGGTCATCATTTCCTCCATTTTTTTTGTCTTCGCTCTATGACCTCTAGAAAACAAACCATAAATACTATTAAATAGTGAGATGACCTTTAGCTACAAATGAGCACTCCAGTGACCAGATTCTGCTGGATCACAAAGGTTTCAGAAGTTATAGTTATGGCAAGGTTCCTACTCTACACATCCTTATTCTGCCATATTGATGTTTTGGCAAAACAAACCACTGCAAAAAGATTGCTTCAATAGAGTACAAATATACAGTTCATGGTGAAAGCCATGTATAACCAATCAGCCACAGCATGTGAATCAGATGGGTATTACAAAGTCAGGGCAACCATCAGCATGCATTAAGACTTCAGTACATCTCTCTATGTTTCTGAGTCTCCCAAGGGGATTCTGATATGCATTCAAAAGTCCTAAAAGGCACTGATGTCTTATCAGGTCCCACTTCCCTCTGACACTGAACCACTAAGTACTGCTGGTCTGCATTCTTGCCCACAGGGCACCAAAGTAAATGCACACAGGAAGGGTCCCCAGGCAGAGCTGCTTGTATCTCAGTGTGTTCCAGTATTTCAGTCTGTATATCCAGAACCCAGAAAACTATTAGTCTCTCTGAAACAAACTAAACTTGAGTCCTATCCACGACATCTACTCACAATGTCTACTCTCCTCCCATGTTGTCTAAGACTCTTCCTACAGACATTTTTTATGATGACTTTTCTCCCAGCAGACAAGAAGCAAATAAGTGCCAGTCATGCCCAAATCTGGGCACAGCGGTGGGCACAATAGGGACTAACAAAAAGCAGTAAAAGCAGAAATGTGTTTGGCTGTTGATCCAAGGAATAAATGGAGGAAATGTCATTTTTACTTACAGTTCTTTTTCAAAGCCAACAAGCACATGTTTTGGCTGGAAAATGATGGGTGGTTCGCTGCATGTGACATTTGAAATGAAGACCAAAATTTCCAGAACAATAGGAATCAACCATGTGGTCTCATTATAGACGTTACTGGGATCAGAATAAACTTGCCAAATGGGAAACCCAAATCAAATTATTATTCAAGTAAACAAATTGAAAATGAAGGCATTCCCAGATGCTTTTGACAAGGGGCAAATGGACTACTAAATCAAACATTTCATAAATAAATTAGCAAAATGCATTATGTAACACTAACATTAACAACACACACCAGATTGCCAAGGTTTTTAATCAAATCTTTTCAATCTAAGTCCTTATATTGGGAATGGGTCGGTTCTTACAGACAGCTCGTAACACAAAGGAAGTCTCTCCAATGACGTTTCTGCCATCACCAAATGTTTTCCTTCTGATCTGTCTCCAGGCCTGACATTTTTGCAAATTAAACTGGATTACATTATCCATGATGGCTTAAATTCAATTATCCAAATAACTAAACAGCCAGCGCCATGACTAAATTATCCACCTGCTGCCTGAACTTTTTGGGTTTTGACAACAGGCTGGTTTCATTTTAATTTTGAAAAGTAGAAGGAGACCTGGATTTCTCCTGGAAAAAAAAAAAACAAAAAACCTCAATGTGATCTTCTTTTTTTTATGTAACATTTTGTATTATTTAGAGAAACTGAGAGAGAGCAGGGAAGGGGCAGAGAGAAAGGGAGACAGAGAATCCCAAACAGGCACCGAGCTTTCAGCACAGAGCTCAATGCAGGGCTCGATCTCACTAACCATGAGATCATGACTTGAGCTGAAATCAAGACTGAGTCGCTTAACTGAACCATCCACTCACCCCTCCTTTTTTATTATTTGTTTGTTTGCTTGCTTGGGGGGGGGGAACTTTTCCCATTTCATATTACTTTAGGAATCATGGTCAGATCCTCACTGTAAAACATTCAACAATAGAGAAGTGATCAGAATCAAGGGCTGAATGTTCTTTATACTCCCACCCCCTCTCCCCCTCTCCTCCCAATGTTTTTATATGTGTTACCTTGGCCATTTATTTAGGTTTCTAATTCCACACAATCTCAAACAATGCCAGAATAGACATTTTTACCTTTGTGCACATCTCTAAGTACCAGGGAACTCACACTTTTATTTATGGAAATATTGTCACATTTCCTTTCCAGGAGACTTCACAGATTACACACCCTCTTAGCAGTGTATAAAATCACATACTTCCCTTCATGCTCATCAACACATCATATGATATGTCATTTAAGTTTGGCCACATGACAGTTCAAAACAACTCGTTATTTGTATTTACATTTGCATGGTTACTTGAGATGGTACATCTTTTCAGGTTAGTAGCGCCTCTTACATGTAATTTTTAAACCTGGTATAGGGAGTTAGAACAGTCCTTTTTCTTTTTAACATTTATTCATTTTTGAGAGAGAGAGAGCAAGAGTGAGTGGGGGAGAGGCAGAGAGAGGGAGACACAGAATCTGAAGCAGGGTCCAGGCTCTGAGCTGTCAGCACAGAGCCCAACGCAGGGCTTGAACCCATGAACCATGGGACCATGACCTAAGCCAAAGTTGGACACGTAACCAACTGAGCCACCCAGGCACCCCTAGAACAGTCTTTTAAAGGTGTAAAACAAACAAACAAAATCACAAGACTAAAAACTGCCAAAATATGGGTTGATAGAAAACTTTTACCCAATGAATGAAGACAATAGAGTCAAATTTCCAGCAAATACTGAATGAAAGGTAGAAAACATAAGGGAAATATATTTTCAAGGTCATGTTTGAATAAGAGAATAGAAATAGAGAAAGAGGTCTTAGATTGGGAGCGATTCTGAAAAAAAGAATATTTAAAGATGCAGAGAGACTGGACTGTCTAGGCCTCTGCATTTTGATTATCGTAATAGTTTTGCTGCCATAACAGCTCACCACAAATTCATTAGTTTAAGGCAACACAAATTTGTTATCTTATAGTTCTGTAGGTCACAGTCTGGCAGGTGTCTCACCATGCAAAAATCCAGGTATCAGTAGGCTGTATGTCTTTCTGAAGTCCCTGGTTTATAGGGGAGCATCAGCTTCCTGCCTACTTTGGTTGCTGGCAGAATTCAGTTCTTTGAAGTTACAGGACTAGGTCCCCATTTTCTGGCTGGCTGAAAAAACTGAGGGCTGTTCCTTCTAGAAGCTGCCATATCCCTTGGCTCATGCCCCCCTTCTTACATTGTCAAGGGCAGCAATGGCGTGTTGAATTCTCCTCATGTCACATCTCTTGAGCCCACTCTTAGCTTCCTTTTTCTGTAAAGACTTCATGTGATGAGATTGGGCCCACCTGGAGAATCAGGCTAAGCTTGCTATTTTATTTATTTTTTATTTTTTAAAATGTTTATTGTTTATTTATTTATTTTGTTTTTTGACAGAGAGAGAGAGAGCACGAGCTGGGGAGGGGCAGAGAGAGAAAGAGAGAGAGAGAGAGAGAGAGGGAGACACAGAATCTGAAGCAGGCTCCGGGCTCTGAGCTGTCAGCACAGAGCCCGAAGCAGGGCTTGAACCCATGAACAGTGATATCATAACCTGAGCCAAAGTCGGACACCTAACCGACTGAGCCCCAAACCTTGCTATTTTAAGGTCGGCTGATTAACAACCTTAATTCCATCTGCAACCATAATCCTCTTTTGCCATGGAACATAACATATCCACAGGTTACCACAATTAGCTTTAATGGAATGTTTAAGAAAGCTCCAAAGAATGTTAAACCTTCGTTTAACTGGCTTTTGTCCCTAACTGCTGAGCTTAAAGCAAAAATAAACACTCTGACTCTCCTTAAAGTTTATTTGTGGAAGCCTTGGATTCAGTCAGCTGCCACATGGGGACTGCAGTCTCTCTTTTCCTCTTCCTTGTGACCTCCTCCCTTAACTGCCAGGCCTGGACACCATTGTGACTTTCTCTGAGGTTTTCCAGCATGCCAGAGCTATGCCCTGTTTCAACAGGAAGGAGGGGGTGTATCTGCTCCCACAGTGTATGGCCTACTTCGCTACCTGGGTAACCCAGCAGCCCTTCTTCCCTTGCCAGGTCTCCCTAGATCTTGCATGAAAATGGCTTCTCCTGCTTCTTATGAATCTTGGGAGGAGCTGGGCGACATAAAAGGAAACTTTTCATCTCCTCTCCTCTCACCCTTGTTTGGAAGGGATATTTAGGCACACTGACACTTAGTAGGTCACAGTTCATCATATATGTACAGAGGGGTCAGATTCATATATTTGCATATATATAAATTTGCGTATATATGTGTGTGTGTAATATGCGTATATGAGAGTCAGATACGCACAGTGAAACAAATAATTCACTTTTCTCCCAAAGAATTCAAAACACAATTTTTATTATATTATTTATTCTAAATGTCTTCGTAGGGTATATATAAGACAATAAATAGTCTCATTTGCCATAATTCAACAGATAGACCTGAGAATAATCGTCTTTCTCTCAAACTCATCAGGACAATTCCAGCCATCAACCCTGGCACAGGGAGCCTGACCAGAAATGGACCATCATTATGCTCTACCCAAAGAGTTTGTGCTCCAAGGAGACAACCTACACTGTGGACTATGCTCTAAGGAGATTCAGTCTTTGGCTAAGATGGCTCCATTTTAGAATTCCTCCTAATGGCCTTTCCAAAGTGCAGCCAGGAAAAAGCCTAACAAAGCTAAGTGTTTGCTTCCTAATAAACATTATCATCCCAAAAGATGGCGTATGCTTCAATGTGGCAGAACTGCTAGAACTTTCTGTCCGGGGATGAACCTAAAGATTTGGGCACCTTGGTCAGAAGTCTACTGTGACCTTTTTGTACACTGGAATAGAAAGCTAACCAAGATAGTATTTTTACAGGAAAAATTCTTTTATCCAATATGCTAAGAAAATGGTGTTGGTATAATCAACTCAGAATCCTGGGAAATGGAGATATAATGTAGAATCATTGATGAGGCTTTCACATTTACCTAATCCAATGCCTTACTTCACAAAAAGTAAAACTTAACAAGAGCAGATGACTCACTCAAGGTCATGCAGCTAGCTCATGTCACAGCTGGGTCACCAAACCCTCTCTATATTGTGATGTCTTTCCATCACTCATGGGTTCCTGATAGTCCAAGAGTGAAATGAACAAGGTTTTAGTTAGAGATGCCACATGGTGTACATTCTTTTAGATCCTCTTCCTCCCCAAACTCCAATGAAGCGTCAGTAAGGAAATAGGAGAAGACAGCAGGAACAAAATAGTAGAATTTCAAAAGCAGATTTATCAGTGTTAATTAACTTTAGAAATCTGAATCCTTAAGCCGAGGAGAACATGAAATACATCACAGAACTCCCCCAAAGTTTCAGGAATTGTTTGCATCAAGTACTTTTGGAATTGAAAGTGTCAGTGGAGCATAGAAAAGGAGACTTGGCTGAAAGTCTATTTAAGAGGGAGTTAGAACCCAGATCTCTTCTGTATGTCCACGCAGCAAAGCCACCAGCCTTCCCTCACTGCAGTGGAAGAATGGAGCTGCTAAGTGATAGTTATGATATATATATATATATATATATATATATATACACACACACACACACATATATATATATATTGAATAGCAGTTTTAACTGCAGAACCAAGGGCTAATGAGCCTGACAATATCAGGTGTACAATACCACTAATTGTATTAATAATTGTTTACGTATCAATTCCCCAATTAAACATAAGACACAAAAACAGTGGAGAACAGAGCTACTCCTGCTGTGTACCCACACTGGGTACGACAGCAACAAAATCCCTAGGTCATCCCCTCTTATGGTGACTTTGAATTCATCCAAAGGAGGTTACCCTGGGTGGGTCTGACTTAATCAGATGAGCACATGGGCTCATGTGTCCAGAAACTATAAGTGGACTCTAAAGAAGTCCTATTCAATAGCTAAAAGAATGGGGCCTTAGTCCTGTAACCATAAGGAAATGAATTCTTCCCACAACCAGTGAGCTGGCAGAGGGCCTGAGCCTCAGATGAGAATCACAGCTCTAACCAACACCTTGACTTCAGCTCAGTAAAACCTTGAACAGACGAACCAGCCAACCTATACCCAGATTCTTGAACCATGGACACTAAGAAAGTGAATTTGTGTTGCTTTAAGTCACTAAGTTTGTAATAATTTGTTATGCAACAATAGAAAGCCAATACCTCTGGGTAGTCTCAGTAGAAAAAAAAAAAAAAAAAAAAAAAATGGCCCAAAAAGAGTAAGGCAGAAGTAGGCCATGGACCAAGTCCACTGCTACTTTAGCAGGAGTGAATTTTTTCATCTTAGAGTCTCTTTATCTCCACCCCCATCTAATTGGAGAGCAGATTACATTCCCCATTTTCCTGACTCAGACTGGAAACGGGATTTGAAACTGCTCTTCGTAAAGGTGGTGGGGAAATTCCAGACCAAGCTATCATCACAGTGATTCCTAGGTGGAGTTGGGCTCATTCAAAAGTAACCAGACCTGGGGTGCCTGGGTGGCTCAGTCAGTTGAGCGTCTGACTTCAGCTCAGGTCACGATCTCGCGGTCCGTGAGTTCGAGCCCCGCGTCGGGCTCTGGGTTGATGGCTCAGAGCCTGGAGCCTGCTTCTGGTTCTGTGTCTCCCTCTCTCTCTGGCCCTCCCCTGTTCATGCTCTGTCTCTCTCTGTCTCAAAAATAAATAAACGTTAAAAAAAAAAAATTAAAAAAAAAAAAAAAGTAACCAGACCCATAAATGCAGAGAACAAACTGATGGTTGCCAAACCAGAGAGGGGTGAGGGGATGGGCAAAATGGGGGAAGAGGAGTGGGAAGATACAGGTTTCCAGTTATGGAATGAATAAGTCACAGGAATAAAAAGCATAGTATCAGGAATATAGTCAATGATATTGTGATAGTGTTGTATGGTGGGGTAACTACACTTGTAGTGAGCATAGCATAATGTATAAGGAAATCAAATCACTATGTTGTATGCCTGAGACTAATGTAACATCATATGTCAGCTATACTCAAAAAAATGTTTTGAAATAAAAAAATAATTTTTAAATGACCAGACTGAAAGCAGAGTGCTCTAGACAATATAACCCCAAAATGAAGGTGGTCAGAAACATGAGTCAGAATCAGTATCCCAAGAGAAAAAAGGCAAAGGCCGAAGGGACAAAACCTGGAGCCCTAATTACAGATAGACCAAGGCCAAGAATTAGAAATAGCAATCCGAAACAAAGAAGGCCTTGTGCCATTTCTGAGAAAAGCCATGGTATAGTGGGTACCCTGGAGGTCAGCAAGCAAGTGGTGTGGAGTATAGAGTTAAGAGATGCACAGTTACTGTGGGCCTTTACCAAGTGCTCTCAAACAGTTTGGGAAGGCTCTGAGGCAAGACCTCATTAGCTTCTTTGGAAAGCTTGTACAGTCTATTTGGGAATCTGTAGCAGGGGAAAGCAAGCCAAAAAGAATATACACACCATGGCTGGGGGCATTTGTGTGTGGGAAACTTCCCACCCCAAGCCACCCAGCTTAAAGCAGGCCTTGCTAGGAACACCGTTATAGAGGTCTCCGTGAATGTCCAATGGAGGCCTCAGATGGAATCATCATAAAGACATTTCATGATCTTAGATGTGTCTCATGTGATAAGTCAATTCATCCTATCATAAGAACAGTAAAATAGAAGACCCAGGACATTTTGGCACAGGCTCACCCTTTCACAGCTCAACCAAGAATCTAAAAGCTGGAATCACTAAAGTGAACATCTGACTCAACACCCCTACACAGGTAGGGAAAGTTCAAAGAGAGTATGTGACTCTGGAAGAACCCAATACTCATCTTTAAGTGTCCAAACACTTAAAGTGGACAGAATGACAAAGAAAGCACTGGGGTGGAATCTCAACTCTGCATTCATGAGCCGTGTGATCTCAGGCAAGTCAGTTTACTTCTCTGAACCTGAGTTTCCTTATCTACCAAAAATGGATTTAGAAGGATTACCAGGGAAATTTAACAAGCGAATCATGGAGAAAGCCACAGCATAGTGTGCATAGCATGTAACTTTTCAATACATTTCCTTTTGGGTCTTAGGACCAACCAAACTTTCATCTCTTCTCTTTGTACCCATTCCCTAGATCATCATGGAAGAAACCAAATGCACTGAGTTTCTGAATCTGTAGTCTTAAATCTTGAATCTTATAACAAACCCATCATACTCTCAAGACTCAGAATTAAAATAAGGTTGGTATTTCCAGGGTCCCACAACAGCCTCCTGGTCTAGTGAGAAAACTCAGAGCCTGATCCACGGACAGGATGCAGGAAAGATCAAAGCCCCAAGTGCTAGTCCTGAACACAGTGAAAGACAAGCTGACTTGAAAGGATCAGCTAGTTCAATTGTGGACTCTTGAAACATGTTAAATAGGAAATGAATAGCAACAGTGGAAACAAGACCCAGGACAACAGAAATACAACTATTAACTTTTCATGATTTTAGAGCTCAGAACATGCATGTTCATCACTGTGGCACTTTGTACATCAGTGAACGTATAGTGAATATAACTTAAAAATCAGGGCCCTTCACAGAAACAAGTTAGTTGTTATCAAATTTAAAAATTGTTGTCAAATGCTGGCATTTTAAAAATTGTTATCAAAACTATTTCACCATAAAAACTAAAGAAACCTTAATAAGTAAAGGAAACTTAATGCCCCATCACCACTACCATTTTCAGTATGCTGTTAAAGGCATACAGTTGTCAGCTAATGCTTGCTTATCATGGTTTCTTGGTGAGGTCAGCAGGGCAATTTTTTTTTTCCAGAAAGGAGCTCAATAAAGAAAATATAGTGACTTGTTTAATTTATGGGGACTGTAGTATCAGCAGGCTTCTAGTTCATATGCCCCAGTCCAGAGTCATTTTCACAATATTTAAATTCTCAACCCACCATTACACACACACACACAAACACACAAACACACACAAAACACACAACACACACACACACACTTTAATAAGAGGAACTCTTCAAAGGGTTAATTTGTGTTTTGAAATTTTTGCTGCCGATTTTCTATCCTGGGAGCATCACTCTGACTTGCCACCTACTGGCTCTGCAACTTGAGGACCCTCTTTTCAGGTTAGGTTCTCCAAGATAATAGACCCTGAGATAAGGATTTGAGTGTAAATGTTTTACTGGGGTGAAGGGTGACCTCACGAAGCACTGGTAGAGAATGAGGAATAAGACAGGGATGGGAAGGCAGCCAATATGATGTGTTTTGATGAGCAGGTTATGTCTGTGGACAACTAGAGTTCCATCCCACTGGGGACCTATGTAAGACTGTACAGAACGCAACTCAAAGAAGTTCCCCCTCCAACAGGTGAGACAGGTGAGGTATTTCTTCACCAACTTCCCCTTATCATTGGTTCAGGCTGCTCCGGGCACATTCCTGTGCACTTCTGGCCTTCCCCATGCACAGACCAAGCACATTCCTGCAGCCAGCAAAAGCCCTCTGGTTTTTAGGTGCCAGCAATGGGAAGCCATCAATAAAACATACATTAAGAATAGTGAGTGGCAAACGAAGATGGACAGGGAACTAACAATGTCCACTTCACACTACAAATAAACCTCTTCAGTTTTAGACTGTCTCAACTGACCCTTGTATTCCTTATCTTCTCCCTCCTATCAGGCTATTCAGAGATGGACCCTGGACATTCTCTCTACAGACCTTACCTGTGACCTGCCCTTGTGTGCAGTCCTCATCAAGACCAATGCTGGCAAATCAGAAAATGGCAGAAGCAGACTGGCACCCCAAGGAGAAGCAGCATAGGTAGTGGTTAAAAGAATGGATGCTGGTGCCCCACAGCCTGGGTCTGGAATTCTAATGCCCCACAGATCTCCTATTTGCCACTCCAAAATTATGTCAACACTAGACCCTGATATTTTCTGTGAGCCAACCCTGTCAGCCAGATTTCTAAAAGACCTCCAAAAAAGCAGTAAAGATGTGTCATATTAATACTAGACTTGCACAAACACCACCACAGACTCAGCAGGAGAGGCATGGTGCTCACAGAACTGAGCCATCCAACAAGAAAAAGCCATTGTTTTCTGGAAGAACCTGTAGACATTCTGGGACGGAGCTGTAAGGGATAAGCTCCAGCTTGGCAAACTAAAAGCAATGGCAGAGGCTTAGAGATTTATTATAATCCCACAGACCACCAGCCATGGAAGGAGAGCCATGTGGAATTGATTGGGCATAAGTAAGGCCCAGAAGATTTTAATTTAAAACAATTTAATTATAAAAAGAAAAGAAGCAGACCCTGAAGGGAAAAAAAAAAAATGTGGAGGGTGCATGTGAGAGAAAGTTCATTTGTATACATGACTATGAAAAGAGACAATAAGAGAAACACAGAGAAATAAATAGAAAAGCAGAACTAAGGGGAGGGCATTAATGAGAATAAAAGGTGGGGGCGGGGAGGGAAGAGGGAAATAATATGTCAGCTAAGATATTTAGGCCCAGATAACAGAAAATAATTCTGGTTGACTCAAATTTAAAATTACCTGTTGGAAGGATAGTTCAGTAAGCAGGTGGAATAGAAAAGAATTAAATAAGCAGTCCTCAGAACAGAATGAAGGAGCTCCTCAGATCTAGATAGAAGAGGAAATGGGCCGCCTCGTCAGGTGTCCGCACTTAGTAATCACCACTTTCTATTGATACCCTACTGAAAACCATCCTTTTTCAGGTCATGGACAATATGACCTACCTTTGGTTGAGGATTTGGGGAAAGGATCTTGACTGAGGATCTCACACACATCACATAAATGAGGGAGGTATATCTCCATGATGCCACTAAGACAAAAAGCAAGAAATTCCAGGCAGGCAGGAGCATCAGTGGTCCACTACAGAAAAGGAACTCAAAAGAGAGAAAGGTAGTGGGACTCAAAGGAATTTAGGGGAGAGTCAGCTACAAACCTGGAAAGACTAAGATATAGGAAAGGTAAGAGAATGATGAAGAGGGAAAAAAAAAGGTAAGAATAATAAGAAAATGGTACAGAAGAATGAAGCTAGATAAAAAAGAAGAAACTCCATTTCCATGGAAGAAGTAGGAGCCAGACAATAGTAGGGAGAGAGAAAAGTGGAATGGTGATAGAAATGATAGCAAGGAATCACATAGGCTCAGTCATGACTTCATGAGTCTATGACAATTGTAACTACAGGCATATTACTCCCCATGCCTATTAAGTGGATGGCAAGTAGGAGGGGTCCCAGATCATCTCAAGAGAATGTGATTTGGGATCCACTCCACTTGGCGTGAATATCCACTAAGTGATTTGATATCCATGATTGATATTTTTCCAGTTCTCTATTGTTCCACAACAAATCACCCCAAAACTTAGTAGCTTGAAACTACTTATTATCTCTCATGGTCATTTGGTTTTACTGGACTCAGCTGAGTAGTTTTCACTTGGTGTATCTCATGCAATTCAGCCAAGGGTCAGCTGGGGCTGCAGTCATCTGAAGGCTCAACTGGGCTGGAATGAAGGCTCAACCAGGCTCAACTGGGCTCAATACGCACCTGACTGGCAACTGATACTGCAGCTAGCTAAGGCTGTCAACTGAAATACCTCCATGTGGCTTGGGAGTTCCACAGCATGGCAGCCACGTTCTGAAAGGGAGTGTCACAAGAGTGAGCATTCCAAGAGGCTGAAAGAGGAAGCTGTCAATCAAATTAAACTAAGTCTGAAACTAGCACAGCATCATGTCTGTCATATGTTATTGATCAAGGTAGTCACAGGGAACACCCAGACTCAAGGAAGTAGAAAATGGATTCCTTCTCTTGATGGTAAAGTCTCTTGATGGGCTTGGCAAGGTCAATTGCAGAAGAGCATTTGGGATGAATAACCATCTTTAGAAAATGTAATCTGCCCTAGGTATCTAGCCTCCTGACAATGAAGAATAAAGTATTGTCTTTTTACAGCTTTTTGAGTTGTTGGAAATTGAGCATCCAAATTTTGAACTCTCAATCCCATCTGACCTTTCAGAATATCCTCACTTCAAATGCAAGTTGATTGGTCAGAGAAAATGTTATATTTTCCAGGAATCTAATTGACTCATTCTTATTGAATGTAATATCCAACTGAGAGCATACCCAGTCTGTACAGAGCCCACACAGGACAGATATACTTTTCAGTACCATACTCTTTTCATTCATAATTAATTCATTTATTCCACAAATATTTTATTCCCAGGCTCCATGTTAAGTATTGAGGATGCAGAGAAAAGCATAGTCTCTACCCTCAAGAGTTGAATGCTATGACAGAGGTTCATTCACAACTCATTTTATAAAAGTTCTAGGGGTGACAGTTTACATTTATCAAATAAACTTAAAATTGTATATTACCAAAACTACTCTTAAAAATCTCTTAGGAATTCATCACTTTGTATACTCTGCTGCAACAAGCCCAATACAGATATTTTTCTTCATCCATTGTTGGAAACTAATCATTGTTTTATTTTGTTGAACATCACATAAAATAGCAGGTTGCTATTAAGAAGTCACTTTTCTCTTCCTCCACTTACCATCCTAGACCTTTGGCCTCTCAGTTGATCTCCATGCTTTCACCCTTGCCCACATGTAGCCAGAGTAGTCTCGCTTAAGCGAAAGTCAAATCACATTACTCCTCTGCTCAAAATCATCCAGTGATGCCTATGTCACTCAAAATAATGTTCTAAGTCCTTTCCATGACCTAAAGGCCTTATAGGATGTGTCTTATGCCTACCTTTCCAACATTTCTCACCACATTCCCCTCCACACCCTATATTCCAGGACTACTTCCTCCTTCCTGCCAAACTCATGTATGCCTCAGGACTTCTGAACTTGCTGCTCTTTCTGCCTGGAACATTCCTTCCCCAATTGGTCTCATCAGCTCCTTCACTTCATTCAGGTTACTGCATAAAAGGAACTTGGGCAGGGGCACCTGGGTGGCTCAGTTGGCTAAGCGTCCAACTTCGGCTCAGGTCATGATCTCACAGTTCGTGAGTTTGAGCCCCACGTCGGGCTCTGTGCTCACAGCTCGGAGCCTGGCTCCTGCTTCAGATTCTGTGTCTCCCTCTCTCTCTGCCCCATCCCCGCTCATACTCTGTCTCTCTATGTCTTAAAAACAAATAAAACATTTAAAAAAAAATTTTTTAAAAAGGTACTTAGGCAGAAAGCTCTTCCCTGAGCACAGCATATAACATTCTCTGGCATTTTCTGAACTCTTACCTTGCTTTATTCTTCTTCCTAGCCTTTATCACTACCTGAAGTTGGGCATCTGTTCCCTCACTGGAATGTAGCCTCCAAGAGGGCATCTCTGTACTCTAGTGCATCCCCAACCTCAGGAGAGTGACCGGCACATGGCACTCAATGAATATGTGTTAAGTGAATGGAATGGTAGATAGATGGATACATGAACGGGAGAATAAATAGATACATGCAGTAGAGGCTGTACCCAAATCCCTTTTTCAGAATGAGTCACCTGTTTCCCAACTGTCAGAAATATTACTTGCTCTTGGCTCCCAGCTGTTTGCCCAAGGCTATGCCCCTTTCCTGGGGGCAGCTGCATCCATTGACTGGTTAACATGGAGGTATGTAGACCTTGCCCCTCTTTTCTTTTCTTTTCTTTTCTTTTCTTTTCCTTTCTTTTCTTTTCTTTTCTTTTCTTTTCTTTTCTTTTCTTCTTTTCTTTTCTTTTCTTTTCTTTTCTTTTCTTTTCTCTTCTTTCTATTTGTTTGTTTTTGGTTTTGGAGTAGAATTCAGTGATTCATCACTTACATATAACACCCAGTGTTCATCCCAACAAGTGCCCTCCTTAATACCCATCAACCAATTAGGCCATCCCACCAGCCACCTCTCCTCTTTGTTCTCTGTATTTAAGAGTCTCTTATGGTTTTACACCTGGCCCTCTTGACTCAACTTGGGATAATTCTGAAGATTTGGTTGCAAAGGCACCATGGTTTAACTTCTCCATGCCCTACCCTGCTCTCCTAGTCTCTACAGATGTAGGTCCCAAGATCACTCTCCAATAAATGTCCTAAACACAATTTCCATCTCCTAAACACAAATTTCCATCTCAGAGTCTGCTTCCTGGACACCTGACCTAAGAGAGTGCAGTACCAAAAATATCCACATTCAAGCACTGGAATCGCATGCAGTTCATGTATGAGTAAGAAAAACTGAGGAGTCCACAGACTCAAATCACCCACTTGGCACTTGTCCCAAGACAGTTGCTCACAAGAAGAAATGCTGGCAAATCACAGGTGTTCTCTTTCCCCATCCCTCTGTCTCTCCTTATTTCTCTCTCCACGTAGCTTATGTAGTTAAGTTCAGTTATATTAGGTAGATACAGTGCAATTCCACTGTGTCCACTTTGACCAGGAAAAGCATCTATCCCAAGGTAGCCAGAATGAGGCTTATCATATAGCCTGGAAAGAAAACTTCTCCCCCAAAAAAGGGTGAGCTAGGTTCTGACATCCCTGAACTCTAAACTGCTAAGTACAAAAAGGTCAGCAAGAACTGAAAAGATGCTCTGACAAGCCATTAGGAGTGGGAGAACAAGGAAGATAAAAGATAAAAATAAATGGAGAGAGGTCAGGTTAATAGGGAAATTCCAGATTAGGGCAACACAGGCTTTGGCTGCTGACATCCAGAGCTTTCTTGAATGCTACGTGATGATCCAGTTTCATACTCTTCAAAGCTCAGACATGCTGGGGGTCCCTGACCCTGCTTGTTGAGCTATCTCCCTTTCCTTGCTACCAACGTGGGATTCCTGTTTTTCCAAATTCCCAAATGCATCTTTTTAATGAACCCATTACTTGAGGTTTATGGAGTTCTTTAAATCTCAAAATATCTTACTGGCAAATATAATTACTGAAAAGTGATAACAGTAACCATTGAAGAGTGCTTACTACATACCAGACATTCACTGTTTCATAAATCCTCACAACCATTTGAAAGAATTTCTGAGGTAAGAAACTGAGGGTTTAGAGAGAATGACCAAAACTAGGCAGTTTGTTGGATAAATTACTCAGTCAGGTCAACATGGCCGAGCTGAATTCAAAACTAGGTCTATCACATTCTAAGTCCCAAATCAGTCTGACTCTTCAGCATCCTGTTGAGTGGCTGCGTCTTGTTCTGCAGTAACATGTGCCATCTTCACCAGCCATCAAAGAAAGTCAGGGAGTCAGTTCAAGAGCCCAACAATGTCATTACTATCACAGTTCTGCTCTTGGTTCTGAGTTGGAAGCCACTGGCTGATCATCAATGGATTCCTGAAGGCCAATGCTCCCAAGACACTTTGCCTCCCAGTAAACTCCTTCTGATGGGAGAGAATAATAAGAGAACTAGTGTGCCGGCTGACCCTGAGGAGGCTCGGGTGTGGATCCTTGAAGAAAACCAGAAAAAAAGACAACAAAGAAAACCATCCTGTGACCTGCTCTGCTAGGCCATGTGGATAAACAGAAACCATCCCACAGCAAAGTTCCTCTGTCTCATAGGCAATCCAAACATCTACTTCCCTAATCGTGCTTTATTTTATGCACACATGTATGTATATTTCACAGCTGTGCCATCTGTGTTACTATAGTTATGGTCCTATTAGCATTTCTATAAAAGTGATAGTAAATCTTTGTTTTCCGAGGTTCAGAAATAGCCTATAAAACTGGGTCTAGAGGCTGAATCTCATTCCCAGCAGGGTCCAGCCAAAACACTAATAGATTTTGTTTGCCAATTAAACAAATATCAATTTACTTGGTGGGCTAAAAAAAAGTGCATAAGTTTACTATTTCCAGAGGCAGTATGCATTCATAAAGGCAAAAAAGCCCCAAATCTCAGTATAAACAAGATTATAGATTTAACATGAATGTTAGTGTCTGTAGGCCGTTTCTGATTAATTGAAATGTTAAAAAGTCAGGTAAGTACTATACAATCGACAGATGTTCCCTGATTGCATTTGTTATAGAGATCTTTCGATAACAAGCAGCAGAAATGGACAATGGCTACTTTAGGCAAGAGGGAAATTCATCAAAAAGATTTGTAGGATCTCACAGGATTACAGGGAGGAAAAGAAGGGGATGCTGAATAGCCATGGCTGAAATGGATGGGCGCAAACTGAAAGTCTTTGTAGCATGAGCTGCAGGAGAGAGGAACAGAGGGAGAGCGCATGAGAGAGAATCCCAAGCATCTCCATCCCATGACCCCGGGATCATGACCTGAGCTGAAATCAAGAGCCAGACCTTCAACCGACTGAACCACTCAGGAGCCCCTGCATCCTTTTGATCTATATTCAAGATCCCAGGAAAGGGTTTGGTTTGCTAAACCTGCCATGTGGCTGTCCCTTGTTTCTATTACACTTGCTCCTTGGGACTATCACAGTGGTGGGAGAAGCATCCAGCAACATCCTTTATAATTGCCAAGGAGAGGAAGGAAGGAAGGAAAGAAAGAAGGAAGAAGAAAATGAAAGTGAGAAGGAGCTGGGTGGGTTGGAGAAAGAAAAGGAGGAAAGGAAAGAAAGAAAAACAAAGAAGGAAGGAAGAAAGAAGAGAGAAAGAAAAAAGAGAAAGAAAGGAAGAAGAGAAAAACTGAAAGGCAAAAAGAAACTCAGAGAGAGAAAAAGAGAAAGTGCATGAAAATGCAATAGTTAGAAACTGGTTGGCTAAATTATGCTCCAAATACACAATGGGATATTACATAATCATTAAAAGTTGTGGGGAAAATAGTAAACGACTTAGAAAGCTGTATTCAATATAGTGTTAAGTAAAACAGTAGGTTACAAACAGTATGGTCAATATAACCATTTTTAGAGTAAATACATACATTCATAAGAAAGAATGTATGAATAGAAAAAAATGATGATGGAATTTGAAATTATTTTTAGTGTATTACTTTAGCTAATCTTTGTGATCTAAGTTTTAAAAAATTGATAAATACTATTTTTGAAAGGATTTTTTTTTTCAGGGAGAGAGTGCACGTGCAGAGGAAAGAGGCAGCGGGAGAAAGAGAATCAAGCAGGCCCCGTGCTCAGCGCAAAGTTTGACTTGGGGCTCCATCCCACAACCCTGGGATCACCCTTACCTGGGCCCAAATCAACAGCTGGATGCTCAACTGACTGAGCCATCTAGGCACCCCACGATTATTTGAGAAAACACATTTCAGGTTTCTAAAACGCCTCCTGCACCTCTGAAGCACATACAACAAATATTCTTACCCCATTCCATATATGGAGAAGTTCAGGCTCAGAGAGGACATGCCCAGGCAGAATCACAAAGTGAAGCTAAGAACCTAGAGCCTTAGTCTCAAAGTCTTGGCCCTCTTCTCTTCTCTCTTCTATGAGGGATGGAGTCATTGGATGTGACCTTTGACAAAGGGGGTGAAAACTGGCACTTAACACCCTTCTTGTGAACCAGACCAGCCTTCGTTCTTTCTTGAGCTTTGAGAGCTGCCTGTGAAGCATATTGAGCTTGGGCTTTTACTCCATTTTTGCAAGAGAGGGTCCTTAAAGTGGTATTGGAAATTCTGTGTGTTGTATTGGCACTGCTGGATGTTATCTTTCACATGCCATTTCGAAATCATCTCTGTGTCTGAAAGGTCACTACCGCTGGCTAAATGGCATTGATTTCCAGGCATTTACAGATGTACGTGACGACTCCTGAAAGGGCTTTTCATGGATTGCAGAGCCCCGCCAATGGGATGCGAGTGGTAAACATCTCTCTGAACAGAGTCATTACAAGGGAAGATAAACCCATCATCAGCAGACTAGAAATGGAGCCACGCTTTCCCGAGATGACCGCTGTCACTACAACATCCTCACAGCCTAGCCTGGCTCACCCGACACCGCAGTGCCCATGAGAGGAAGCTCCTATTTGCAGCTCCTCCCTGCACACACCTAAGGGGCCTGGTGTTCCATACGAGAAACTCCAGGGAGGCTTAGAGGTTTGCAGGGGTGGAACTGAGACACAGGGTCGATGCGCACCGCGTTTCACTGTGAATTCCGAAAGCTCTCAGAAAGAAGTCAGATTTCACATAAACGCTTTTGAGACATTCTCTCCGTGTCGAGGGCTCATGGTCATTTCTGATTTCAGCCATGACCCACCATTTCCTAGTGAAAATGGACCCACCATTACCTAGCACCAAATGCAATGGTATAAAGTGAGTCTGTATCGTACTCTCATGGGCCTTTGTTTGGAGACCCACCCCTCCTGGCCCACAATCAAGCACTTGTTGAGAGATTCAGATGAAGCTGTGGGGATAATAGAATGTGTTTTTGTCAACTTGTGTTTAAAATTTTTGTTTTAATTTATTTTTTTTTATTTGAGAGAGAAAGAGACTGCTAGTGGAGGAGAGGGGCAGAGGGAGAGAGAGAGGAGAGGGAAAGAGAGAGAAAATCTTAAGCAACGCCCCCCCCCCCCCACGCCACTCAGCACAGACCCTGACAAGGGGCTGGATCCCATGACCTGAACTGAAATCAAGAATCAGATGCTCAACTGACTGAGCCACCCAGGTGTCCCATTGTGTTTTCATTTCTAATAAATACTAACAGAAATAACTCACATAAACAAATTTTAAGAGTATTAGGGAAGCGTCGATCTAATTTCTTTGCACCTCCGCCTCCCAAAGAATCAATAGGCTGTTGTAAACATTAAATTATATCGTACACTCGAAGCTAATATAGCCCTACATGTTAATAATACTTGAAAAAAAACGTAAATAAATAATTTTTCAATAAATAAATAAATAAAATTGGATGCAGCACATGGCATTAGGAGCAATACACCGAAATTTATCCCTTCCTGCTCAAATACACGCATTGTCCTAGCTTGGTCTGAATGCTCAACTTCACTCTTTATGGCAATGAGTTTCATTCCTGCTTGAAAACACCCATTGTGCCCTCTCTGCAAAGCCAGGCCCTTAATAATCTCAGATTGAGTGCTCCAGGGCCTTCCCCTTAGATCCAATTTTCTGCCTCAGCCTTCCATCCCTGGCTTCTCTGTGCCATTTCTGCAAATATTAAGAGCTCTGTACCTATTCAAGTATATCTGGTAGAAGCCATAAAACAATACTTCTATGGAATGAAGGCACAGTCTTTCTTAAAATGAATGGTCTTTTCTGGTGTCAACCATTCCAGGAAGTGGAGGGCTGTAGGGCAGAGCTTGGAGGGAAATCCTTCAGTAATGTTCTTCTGTGTCTCATCCTTGGGCCAGGATTTGTGTTCCTTCATAGAAGTGGCACCCGGAGAGAGACCAGGAACCTGGCAGAAAGAACCCCCACATTGACAGGTTTCTTTATACCTGTTTGTCTCTGAATCCCCTGTACTAACTTCTCAGGGGCTCACTCGTTCTCAGAATAAAATAACTTCATCATTTCCCCACCCTGCTGTAGCTAAGATACTGGTATTCCAATTTCTTCTATAAGAGGTTGACTCTGGTATCCTACATCAGATGAAATGGAACAGGAAAAGTTTGGTGACAGGAAAATGCACCACAGACAGTGAGGACAGAGAAGAAATTTGAATTGAATAGGTATTTTCCAAGTAAAAACGTCAGGATTGTATGTGGGGAATGGGGGACATAGAGCATCTGAGGATAACTCCAAGGATTCTGCTTCGGAACACTGATGGAAGAGAGGCTATTCATTGAGGCAGAGTAGTGAAGGAGAGCTGGATTGAGAGGGCAGGAGAGTCATGAGAAATTCTGGTCTAAATCTCAGGCTAGAGAGGGGCGCCTGGGTGGCTCAGTCGGTTAAGCGTCCAACTTCACGTCCGACTTTGGCTCAGGCCATGATCTCACAGTTCGTGAGTTTGAGCCCCGCATCGGGCTCTGTGCTGACAGCTCAGAGCCTGGAGCCTGCTTCGGATTCTGTGTCTCCTCTCTCTGCCCCTCCCAAACTTGTGCTCTGTCTCTATCTCTCCAAAATAAATAAATGTAAAGGAAAAAAAAAATTTAACCACAGGCTAGAGGTCATCCTGAAGGTCACAGAATGGCAGCTGAAGCCCACAGGGCCTTTGCTATGCCTCTGCAGATCTTGCAGCTGTAATGGTGAAGCTGGGAAAAAAAAAAAAAAAAAAAAAAAAGCAGCCATCTGTTTTGTGGGATTCCCCAGAGCTCCTGTTGCTGATTCTTATTGTCAACTGCCTTTCCTGATTTCACTTCTGGCCGCTGACTTGATTTCCCCTTTGGCCTTCTGATCTGTTTTTGTACCCATAAACCTTGGCTCAATTCAGCACACATTTTAATCTTTTGCATATTCCCAAGACCAGCTCAGAAAACTCTTTATTCTTCTTATGCTGCTGGGTGTCTTCATTAGAAGCTGAGGGAGGGAAGGACAAAGAAAAAAACACATAGAGCAAGAAGAGAGAAGGATCCCAGGAGAATGGGAACAATAAGGCAGCCATTAGTAAACTTAAAAAAAACTCTTCTTTCTTCTCTGGTATGCATTTCCAAGTCGTACTTTCAAGGGAATTATTTTAAATGGCTAATTTGGAGACGTTGTGTCATTTGGGTAAATTTGGAATTAGAGCCAGATCTCTCACCCTCAAAAGGACTCAATTCATTGGAGCAAATATTATTTCATTCAAGAGTCATTGGCAACAGTAGAAACAACAAGAACAAAAAATATATGCAATTTTCACAGTGATTTGTTGATTTCTAAAAATTCCTTATATAAATAACTTCTTACATCTTAAGAATTTAGGCAGTTCCTTATAATTGACTATTGACTAAAATTTGCCATTTACTAAATATTTTGTAGGCAGAGGAGAAACAGTACTAGATAGGGTCAAAAGTTTGCTCAGTTTAGATCACTTGCAAGTTTTTGCTCATTGATGGATAAGCTAATGGTCTATAACAGCTAAGTTTCTTCTTGGGTGGTGTTACAATGTCAGAGGTATGGTTTCTCTGTCAATTCTGACCTAGACAATTAGTAAATTCTCCAAAATGCTGCTTGTCAGTAATATACTTGCAATGGATGGAGGAAGTTCTTCTGGTCAGGATAGGCTAGGTTATGCTGCGGTGGCAATCCCCAGAGCTCAGTGTTGTGCATGGCAGACTTATTTACGATGCATGTTCATTACTTATAAATGGAGGCGTTTGTTCCACATCACCTTCCCTCAGAAACTCAGGCTAGTCACAGTAGCAGGAGGGAGAGGAAGGATGAAGAATCATCATTCACTCTTAACGCTAGAAGTGACATAGGTCATTCTGTTCACATTATTTCAATCCAAAAGGGATGTGAATTGGGCTAAATTCAATAGAGAATTGAAAATAGAAAACTGTGTATGAACAAGTGTAAATTTTAACAGAACAGGAATAAAGACACCTTCATTTATTTATTTATTTATTTATTTATTCATTTATTTTTATTGTGACTTAAAAAAATTTACTGTCAAGTTAGCTAGTGGGGGATTGCCCCCTCAAAAATAAATAAACATTAAAAAATAAATAAATAAAGTGCAGGGGTGCCTGGGTGGCTCAGTCGGTTCAGCGTCTGACTTCAGCTTGGGTCATGACCTCGCAGTTTGTGAGTTCGAGCCCTGCATCCGGCTCTGTGCTGACAGCTCAGAGCCTGGAGCCTGCTTCGAATTCTGTGTCTCCCTCTCTCTCTGCCCCTCCTCCACTCACGCTCTGTCTCTGTCTCTCAAAAATGAATAAATGTTAAAACATATATATATATATATATATATAAATAATGCTGATATACTTTTCTTCCTTCTGCCGAAAATATTCGAGCATTTCCTGAACAACATTTATATTCTATGAGTGAGTAATTTGCTATAGAAGTTCCAGTGTCTGTTTAAGGAAGGAAACCAAAAACAGTATCATGAAACTATTCATACTAACATCAATAAGTGCAATAGCCTACAACTTACTTTTTAAAGTTTTCCATAGGGCTGACATACAAGACCACAATAATATGTAGAAAATAATTTGAAGTTTGGAGCACATACACAAAAGTTTATTAACAGAAGACCAAACTAATGTACAATTGGACCTGAGAACCAAGTTACAAATAGATCCTTAATTTCTTAATATCATTTGCTTACTAAAAAGTGCTTATATCATGTACATACCCCCTAATGAAGACACAGGCATGAGTTAAGGAAGGTATAATGGATTAACTTGAAGTTTCTTGGTAGCCATTGGCCATGATGGATATACACACGACTGTGCCTATGCCAAGGTTGGTATTTCTTAGAAATGGTTTCCCTCTTGTGCCTGTTCTTCTGAAAGTCCCATTAGTATCTACATACCTTGGTTGCCAATAAGTGGATTAGTGGTGCCTTTCAAAGTAGATTAGTGTTCCCTCTGCATTTAATTAAAGTACAGTTCATTCCATCATCTTTAAGAGCAAAATTATGCAGAAAGAAATACCTTATGTGCAGGCATTGACTACAAATATGTCTCCCATTTGGGTCCTTAAAGTGATCCAGTTGGCTGCACAGTTCAGAATTTCTGGAATAACATACAAATTCAGTGCTTTTTCTCCTGAGAACGGAAGTGTCTGCCCCATGAGTGGGAAGGACATGGGGAGGGTTATGTCCCTGACCTGATTTGAATCTCACACTTTCTAATAAGATAACACTTGCAAATAATTTTTAACAAAAAAAAATGGTAAAAAAAAATGATAAAAATATTAATGCCCTCCTTAAGTTGATAAACTTGCAGAGGGAGAAGTCAAATCAGGGTGTTTCTCTGACTCACAGATAGACTCAGGGCATCACTAAGCACCTTCTCATCAGACAGCACCATCTCAGGATCTTTAGTGCCATAAACATCAAAAGAAATTGTTTCATAGCTGAACTGACAATGTTCTGGTCTGTGGCTGGGTTGTCATTTTATGTAGCTTCTCTCACAATAGCAAATATTTCGGCTCTGAGCCACTTTATGACCCAAAATACATTTACTGCCTGACTCTTCATAAGCACAAAAACAAATGACCACAAAATGTCTATCCCAGCAGTTTGCAACCCTGGCTACCCATTAGAATCACTTAAGAAACATTTAAATAGCATACCTGAGTCACTCAGAAATTCTAATTTAACTAGTCTGGAGCAGGGCCCAGGCATACTATTTTTTAGAAAGCACCCTAGGTAATTCTGCAGCCAAGGTGGAGAGTCAAGGAGGAAAACCACTGTTCTCTCCAATTCCCTGTCTGGGGCTTGCAGAAGTGAGCCTTTGTGAATCCCAAGAAGATAAAATATTGCTTTCTTGCCTCTTTAGGCTAATCCCCTTACAGAATACTTTTACTTAGACTAAAGAGAATAGCCATCTCTTGCACCTGACTTTGCCTCTATCCCTTGGCTTTCAAAATGGGGATGGACAATATGTGAACAAAGGAATCAGAGGGGCAGAGCACTTGGGAGTCCAGGCTTGCCTCATTTCTCCTGCTTTTTGAGCTTTACATATATCATCTAGGTGATGATATGACAGAGGTAATACGTGGTAACGACAGAGGAGAAGGAAGGCAATAATACAGAAAGCTGCTGTCCTACTGGACCCCAGAAGAGACCACAAATGGTTTGTGGGCTGGTCAGGAGTTAGTCGGGAGGGGAAAATCCAACCACAGAAATGATCAATGGAATATCTGTAGCTGTGGACATTGGAGACCACACCTGCTGTGTGAAACAAGTGACTGAAGAGCCTTCCCAAGAGCCTGCTCTAACTTGCTGCTTCTCTGACTGTGACGGAGTCAGCAAAGCCCCATGGCATTTTCTTTCTCCCCCAATGCCTTCTCCATCTTCAAAGGTTTTAAGATACCATTTTGTAGAGTCTCAGTTTCTCTTTATCTTTTATTTTTGTCTCACACACACACAAAATCTTTACCCTAAAGATTGGCTTGGGTTTTTCAGTTGCTTCCTTGGTGACGCTCAAAAACAATGTAATGATAGTACCTTATCTGCGAGGCCACTTGAGGAAGCACAGAGATGAAACAAATGAGACTCAACTCAAACCGTTGATGACACTCAGGATCAAATTTATTTCTGATTCAAAGTTTACCGGAAATAGGGAGACACAGCCAAGATGTGTTCCCCTCAGGGAAATCTAAGATCGTCAGCATAGCTCCTCAGATGTCTGTTCTCCTCCTCTGAACTGCTTTGGTTCAGATTTCACATGTGAGGTTTAAGCACTGCATCTAGTGCATTGTTTGAACACATGAGTCATTTCAGTTGTGAAATACCTCCTTTTTATACCTATCTTTCCATACCTTACCTATGGTGGTACCTGACCTAACACAAAAATAATGCAAATGAGATTCAGCATGAATCACTGATCAGACCTAATACCAAGTTTACTTCTGATTCAGCTTATAAGCATTAGCAATTGGCAAATAAATGACGTAGCTTCTGAAACATTTTCCATTGAGCCATGTCCCATAACTGCATAAATTTCAGGTTTATTTACAATAAGCGGTTGACACAGGCTAGGTTAATCCTGCTAAAAGTAGTGCACAGACAAAGATTTTCCTTCATCTTTCTGCTGGTAAATATCATTTACCAAATGGTAAATTACCATTTGTGTGTGTTTTCCAGGAAATCTGGTTAGTAGTGAGCTGGCAAGAGAATTTGTCTGGTTTCTCTTTTTTTTCCCCCAGATGGTCCAAAAGAGGTTGCAAGCCTGCTGCTGAACTTTTTTTTTTTTTCAGCACTTATAAATTAAAAAAAAAAATGCCTCCACACCTAGTGCCATCTTGACTCCCCATGAAACCTCTGGAGCAAGCAGAGCAAGATTCCTTCTCCTTGAGGGAAATTCAAACTCAGAAAAATGGGGTGAGTCATCCAGAACCCTAAAACAAGTTGGGAATGAAGCAACTTGAGAAATCCAGCCTTCGATCCATAATATTCTGTCTCATACTTTCCCTTCTGGATCATGATTCTTCATCAAGAACGACACATGAGTAGTCACTCCTGAAACTCACATGTCTATAAAGGCAGAAAAAAAATTCAGAAGCACCGTTTTAAACAATGGCCATTGGGTAATGTCTTATGTGTTCTGTAACTACCAAGACCAACAAAGCCTAGAGCTCTGAGCTGTGTGTGGGTGATGGAAGCACCAACAGATGTCATTCTGTCACTGCTTCGAGGGAGCACCTCTCAAGGTGGTAATAATAATGATTCGTTCTCTTATGCATGTAAGTGTTTCATCAGTTAGCATATGTGGAGTGTTCTTGCTGTACTCACCTTTGAATCTCTGGTGTGTGCAGGTGCACAGTAACTGTTTTTGTTGGACTAAATAATCTGTATTTGGAAGCTCACAATAACCTTTCGAAGCAGGAAGCTCAGAAATAATTATCTTTACTTTGCAAATATCGGAAATAGTGCTTAAGGAAATTTAATGGCATTTTCAAGTTTACAGCTGGAAAGTATCCAAATCAGAGCCTATCCCCCGATCTCAGATCTCCATTCCCCTCCGCTCTCCTCCCCCTGGGTTATGCGAATACTATAGCAGTGCCTTCCTTTCTCTTTTCACAACCAAGGTCAACATTGTTACTCAATAATCTCTTCATTGATTATGTAACCTTTGCCCCTATTACTCTCCAGTTCAATTCTTGTTATTCAAAATGCAGACACTGAAAACCTTCTGGATTCTTGTAATCAGCGAGTCTGCATGGTGAGGAATGAAAACTGGGCATTAAGTGCAAAGGTCCTTGGCACTAAATACACATGTGCCTTGAACAGTCCCTTAACTTAATAAGCCCCTGTTTCTTTAACTGTAAAAGAAAGGGATTAGAAAAGTCTGTCTCTACATCCACTTTGATTTCCAAGTCTCTTGATCACTCTCCTGTTGCTAGTTTATTCCTGCAGTATGCACTTACTTAGGTGGTCTTAACTGGAATTATATTTTTGTTTATTTTCTATTCTCATAGTGAGGTAGTTTAATTTCACCAACTGTAAGATCCCCGGGGTGAGGTGTCTGGCCACCAATGGATGAATCCAGAGAGGAGCAATGAACTTCATCTTGACTGACTCAGTGCTGAATCACTTTTGTGCCTTTTAGATAATCCAGAAATTGTGGGGCACCAGAAGACGCATTCAATATGACTTTCACTTCAGGATAAGCCAGAATAACCCAGAGCTCCCACTGACAGGCAAAAACCTGTTTAAAGTTTACCCAAGAAATAAAATAGATATCAAGGCATCACAATTAAGAAAGTGGAAAAAAGAGGGAGGGGAATGAGAAACAGGAAAGAGAAAAGGGAAAGCAACGTAAAAAGGAATCAAGAAAGAGAAACTGAGTTCATGAAGTGCTCACCAGTGCTGGGCATTTATCCTCAATGCTGCGTTAGATTTTCCCCACCACCCTGGGAAACAGACTTCATCGACATTTGGCCACTGAGGAAAATGAGGCTTAGGATTGTTTCAGGCTTACATTGCTCCAGGGACAGTCGGGTAACAGACATCAATCAAGTGGACCAGGGACACAGAGGCGACAGTGAGGGTCTGCCACACAGAGAAGAACACAAGTCCACATTCTCATCTGCTACAGCAAATATTTCAGCTGGCCAAGTTCAGCCGTGGCCTGCCGAGTCTTGACCTCTGGTTAAGTGAAGGCTGGTATATAGGGGAGCCACACTTCAAAAGTGTGCTTTGATCACATCATGCCCAATTTTTCATCGGCAGAGGTCAGGATTAATTTCACCAAGGTTTATTTTATTTCTGTCCCTGTTCCTTGAAGTGAACTTACCCAGACACTCAGTAAGGGAGAGGGAAGATGTAAAGCACAGGTATTACTGTTGAGGACCTTTAAGCATGGGCTCAGGTGTGACTGGGATAAGAAAACCAGAAGCCTTTTAGGGATTCTCTCCCTGCCCAATTAGCTGGATCCTTAGGTGGGCAGGGGGTGGCTCTCCCAGGAATGCCGCTGCTCACATAGCTCCCAGATGTCACACTCTGGGAAGGGAGACAATGATACACCCCAATCAACCTGGACTCTTGCCAGGTACACATCCACATTAGCCAAGAGTTCTGGAGCCTGGTGACATGCCCACTACTATTTTAATTTTTCAAAAATGCATGCAACTCAGCAGTATGTACTTGCAGGAATGCTTTGCTTAGCTAAAAGGCTAATGGAGCCACTTTCGGATAATTCAACTGACAAGAACCAACAAGCAAAGACCTGCATAAGAAATCCTACACAGCTCAAGAAATGGTGATTTTTATCCTAAAATTCTACTCAAACAAGAATCTGTGAGTGTCTCTTCCCCACCCCACCCCCTGCCAGATTTAGCCACAGTAGTGACTGCCTACCCTGAAGGGATCATTTATGTGTCATTAACTTATGATATATACATGTGTGTATTTATTTTTATCTGTTTACTTATAATCACCAGCAAGAGAAGAGAGACCTCTGGGTGTCCTTCGGGGTAATTTCAGCGTGTTTTCTACCAACTACATAGCAAATGCTCAGAGCACCTAAGCTAACACTCTGATCTCTCTTTGATTGTTTCTGTCTTCTGTCCTTGTTCTGAGTCCAGTGTGATATCTCATTATTCTGACGTGTTAGATTAGATTGTTGTCACACTCTTTCATTCCCTCTCCCACTGTAAAATTATTCACCCACGTGCTTTGTCGTGTGACTTTGGACACCCTCCCCCTACACTGGACAGAGTATATTTCCTCAGCTACTTGGTTTGGGGCTTGGTCCAGTGATTGCTTCAACCAATGTAATCTTAGCAGGTGCGTACATGCAGAGGCTTTAAAGGTGCTGGCATGGTTTGGCCTGTGACTGCCACGAGCAGAGTGAGCCCAGGGAGCCGCTGCCCCTTCAGCATGGGCCCCAGAAGGCAGACACATAAGCAGACCTGGACCAAACCCATACCTTGAAGTAGAGCTTCCATCCGATCCAAGGTCACATAAGCAGAAAACATCAACTTCTGTCTGATGAAGCCAACCGACGTTTTAATGTTTGTTCTGCGGCATCATTGCAGTCATGGTGAATAAAGCACATTTCCGGTAGACATACTATGAACCTAAATAAACATTGTTCAGGCCTCTGTTTGAGATCACAACCAGAAGCAATGGTCCCCTGGAAAATAGGGCCAATTGGACACTTGTAGGAAATTAACTTGAGTGGTCCTCAAGCCAACAACCAAGCAATTTCTGTCTACACTTAACTATTTATCTGTAAGCCTGAAGGTTACAGAACTCCTCCAGAATATAAAAATTCACAGTCATAGGCTCTCTATATTGTGCTGTGATCATTGAATGGGCTGTGGAAGACACTGCTCCTATGAGAAAATGGAGCTTTTATAATACGGGTCTTCCCTTACCTCTCCCTGATTATAGGCACAAAACAAGACCCGTTTAGTGAACAGTTTGCCGGAGTTTGAGTATTCACTGATATGCACTGACATGCCAGCTGTATTTTATACAATCTCCTGACCATTCCCTCCTACTTAAAATAAGGAAAAACTATTTGCAACTAAACTATGAATTAAAGCACAGGTACAACGATCGAATACTTACCATATACCAATCCTTGCAGTAGGTCCTTTGCACACATTAGTTCATCCAAAAGTCTCAGCGATTCTATAAACTAGGGACAATTAGAATTCCCATTTTGCCGATGAGGACTTGAGGGCTAGGGAAGTTAAGAAATTTGTCTGAAGTGACTCGTCTAGTTTATAAGCTAGAATTTCAGTCCATGCATTTCCGAGTCAAAAGTTGACAGCCTCTGCCTGTCTTTTTGCCATCCTGTTCTTCCTTCTCCAACTTTAGGTAATTTCTCTGGCACCAAGGCCAGCGCTTGGGCTCTGTTAGGCTGCTGAAGTTTATCTCCCCTTGGGCCTGACTAGCTCTTTCGAAGGCAGGTAGCAACAACAGGACCATGATTGCAGTTGCCTGGCTGGCTTTCAAAGGAAATGAACACAAAATAGTGACACAACACTGCAATATATCCCACAGCTATTGGCACGGCAGATAATCTGGGCGTAGAAGAAACCACAAATCCACCTACAAGGCAGTTGCTGCTAGCAGTGTCTTGACCTTGACCAACTCTTGGTCCCAGGGGCAAGAAACACTCCTAGCAGGGAACTAAAGTATGATAATAAGCATGAGCTTTTCTCATGTTTCTGTAGGAAAAACTTCCTCTTGGAAATGGGCTTTTGTGGGAGATGTGAAAAGCATGGACTCTGGAGTCAGATGGGATTGGTTGTAAACTTACTTGTGTCACTACGCGCAAGTTTGTGACTTCACCTCATCATCAGCTTCAGCTTCTAACTTAAAAATCAGGGGTGATGCCTTAAGTTCGGTTTCCCAGAAACAGATCCCAAGATGAAGATTTGTATTAGGAAGCACTGCCAGAGGAAGCTGGAGATTGAGCGGGGGAAGAGGAGAGAAAAAAGGAGGGAGCCAAACAGGAGACTGATCTCAGGCAAAAGTCCTGCAAAGGGCAGCCTCAGCCTGATCCTGAAGAGCACTGTGGGCTGCAAATCATGCCTCCGAGTCGGCCCTACCCAGAGGTGTTTTGTATGTCTGCACCTGTTAGTCATTGGCTAAGGGCTGTTGGAAGGAAAGTGGATATAAAAACTGAGGCACCTCCCTCTCTGCAAAGCAAGTTCTACCAGCAGAGGAGAAATCCTATGAAAAGTAGCCATCGGTACTTACTGTTGGAGCAAGATGGGTGGAGGGTGAAATGGGTGAAAAGGGACCCAAGGCGACCTTGGTGGAGTACCCATATTTTTCACCACAAATTATACTTACTTGCTGGGCCATTATTTATATATATATATATATATACCCATATATCAAAATAGAGAGATACATCTCAATATCCTGACATACAGAAGGCACTTGATAAATAGTTCATGTTAGTGTCATTGTTATTATTCTTGTTGTTCGAGTATTGCCCATAAAATCTTCCCAAGTTCACAGCCAGAGTCCTGTTTGCTCTGCTGGGGGATGCCCATGAGCTCTGCTTGCCGGCAGCATTGGTGCCTATGGGCTGATTTCACATCATTGGCTTTGTTTAGTTGGCACCATGTCTGTCACCCAATCTCATGACCACTGTCCTTTTGGAATCTCCTCTGCTAGGCTCAGAAAGGACCCACTTCCTGCCAGGCGGGGTGTTTCCAAGTGAGGCAGGTGCCTGAGGGCTCAAGTGTGAGTGCTACTCTGTCTCCCAGCAGTGCCACTGGGCCTCCAGCAGGACGTGCCAGCCCCAATCCTCCCCTCTCATTAAATAAACCCTTGGCCTTTTTAAGTTTTGCCTATTCATCTTCCCCCACTAACGGCTAGGGATTGCGTGGAATGAACCAGGGTCCACAAAAGGACTCTTTCCCCTTTATGTCTAAGAGCCTACCCCGAGAGACCTGGGGCAGCCCTCTCTCCCTAGGGGGCCTAGGACACCCACAGAAACAATGCAGCATGGGCTTTATTTAATTAATCTTTTTTAACAATCAGCCTTTTCCATGTGCCAGCCGGGAGAGCTCATCTATGAAGGAGCCTCCCCTCTGTGACTAATCCTCTATGTTAAAAGATTGTGCTTTGCTATTAAGCCTTTACATACATCAGCTCACAAGAGCTGCATTTTCTCACAGTGCCAGACAACCCCCTTAGCCACACTACTCTGGGACCTCATTTTCTAGGCTGCTATCATGCCTGAAATTAATCTAAGATGGGCTCCTTTTACAAGAGTGGCAGCAAATATCCAATTCAATTTGCTTTCACCCAAGATTTCCCAGGAGTCACGCCGAATGAGATAATCAATGATGATTATAGGGCTTGGCCTGCCTCGCTGAGCCAAAGTGTTAAAAGGAGGGAAAATTTCTGCTCCGGTGCTCACCCAAGTCAGGCAGACCCATTACTATTCTCAGTGGCTGTAGACCATATGTGCTGCAGTAGTCATGGGGGGTAGGAACAGGGGATCAGTCCTCTTACCTAAGAAAAAAGAATTCATTTTTGCTTCCCCTCCCACCCCAGAATAACAGAAGCAAAAATGTATCGAGCATCTGGAGCAAAGATAAGTAGGCTGTTCAAACCAATGATGCTAAAGAGATTTAATTTATACAGCTAAACTTTCCTTGTCTCAGCTAGAGACTAGGCATTGCCTTTACTACTAATCCAATCAAAACAAAGTATTAAATTACTTGTTGCTATCATCTTAACCCTGAGAAGACTGTTTTCTGCTTGGATGATCATTCTGAAAGACCACAACACCAAGGGAAGGAAAGTAGGGACAAGTGGTTCCGGGGGGGGGGGGGGTGGGGGCAAAGAAATCTTCCTGACTCCTTACTCCCTCCCTGTTTCTCCTCCTTCTTGCTTCAGCTAGTCTTGTACTCACTGTCCGGGGTGGGGGTGGGAGTTCTGAGCTCTGCACATTTTTACAAAGGCTGTGTCCGAAAGTGAGGATATGATTGTGTGTTAGTTACCTACTGCTGTGTAACAAATGGGCCCCAGATGTAGCAGCTGGAAACAGCAAACACATGTAATTTCCCAGTTCCTGTGGATTGGGGATCCAGGAGCATCTTGGCTTTGTGGTTCTGACTCAGGCTCTCTCACAGGCTGTACTAAGGGTGTCAGCTGGGGCTGAGTCATCTCAAGAATCGGCCTGAGAAGGATAACCTCTGAGCTCACTCACTCACATTGTTATTGGTAAGACACGTCAGAAGATCAGCTTTCAGGTTCACTGATGTGGGCCTTTGCACAGGACTGCCTCACCAACTGGTGGCCAGATTCTTCTAGAGTAAGGGACCCAAGAGAGTGCAAGACAGTACCCAAGATAGAGACCTCAGTCTTTTTATAATCTATTCTCAGGAGTCAAGTCACATTACTTTGCCACATTCTGTTGTCATTAAGCCAGCTCCCACTCAAATGAAGAGGGTCACACAAGAGCACAAATACCAGGAGGGAAGTCTTTAGAGACTCTAAGTCTTAAAGATGACTATGACAGAGGAGAGACCTGCTGTTTGGAGACATCATCTGTGCATGGAAGTTGGGGGGCATTGTCCCGTCAGACTCTGAGGCAAACTCCAACGGGGGTTTCTTTTTTGTGGTGCAGAATGCTACCTCTGACTCCAGGGGAAGAAGAAGGGATATCTGTGTGTATTTAGAATCGCTCTGGGTGCTCAGGGTCAGAATTAGAGCTGGAAGCAGGGCCTGCCTTCCTAAAAACTTCACTGGAGGTAATAGGCTAAGGATGTACATGTTGGCCTAGGTGCTGCCTGGTTCCATGGTCTAGCAGCATGGCCAACAGCACACACAGGACTGTGGTGGGAACCGTAAAACATCAACAGGCAGAAGAGAAGAGATACAGGACCTGGACTAGGAGGGCGTGGCTGGCGATCTCTTCTTTCCTTTTGTGCAAGATGGTTATAGTCATGGCCCAACAAACCACACCTCGCAGCATCCCTGTGTGTGGTTCCTCTCCCACACTTGACTCTGAGATTGCCCATGAGACTTGTTTGGGCCAAGTCCACAAGATGTAAGCCCTTGCTAACTGCTACATGTATTGGGGCTTGCCTCCTGGGGATGTTATCCTGAGACCATCATGCCAGGAAGACTCCCACTGTAAAGACTCTGGAATGAAAGACCACATGGTAGGACGTTCCAGCCATCCCAGCTTAGCCCTGCTCCAGCCAACCTGCTTTTCCAGCTGGATGCAGTCTCATGAGCTGTTTCAGACAAAATTGGCAGAGGATCGATCCAAAATTGGGAGAAGGGATTTCTTGCTGGTCTAGGCCACCAAGTGCAGCAGTGATATGTGACAGAGAAATAGTTAACCAATATATTACTGATCCTGCCAGAATGGTCAAACCTACCCAGACAGGCAATGGTGGAATTTGGAACAATCCTGTGGTCACACAGGCCCCCGAGCCAGAAAGCAGCACCTGCCCAGTGCTTCAATGCATGCTCTCTCTCTCTCTCTCTCTCTCTCTCTCTCGGTGATGCCACAGAAGTAGTTCACAAACATCACATATGTGCTGGTCTTTTTATTCCTCAGAGAGAATCTGGACTCAACCAAAACAGACATATCTTTGGCTTCAAAGGAGATTCTCTTAAGAAATCACAAACCAAAGGCCCTTTATGAGCCAGTGCTTCCTGAGAGCCCAGGGGAAATTGGATACAGGACCACATTGTGTTCTGAAAAGGCTTTGTGGACAAAGCAGGGCATCCTTACATCTCAGCCAATGATTTCAGTGGACGGTGATCAGCGCAGTGGCTCTGGTGCTGTAAGGTCACCTGCCCAGGTTGCTCTCCAGGAAAATTGTTTTTCATTTCAGCAGCAGGTGAGCCAACTGGGTCACTTGGGTGACTCGAGCGTCCTGGGAAGCAGTCAGATCATCCTGTCTGTCAAGAAGAAAATGTTGTCTGAGAAACGTGACTATCACAAATAATCCCTTATCCCTATTTCCCTGGTACCAAGCCTTGTCCTCTGAATCAGTATGCAGAGCGGAAACCCGCTGAGACGTGAGGGACACCTCTGCCACCCTGCTTCACTGCCTGGTGAAATTCCACCTGCTTGTCAAATTCCAGTCCCAGCATCACCCGCTCTGGGGAAACATTGCCTATTTTAATCCCATGGTAGAACAGGAGAGGGTGCCGGCTACATCCTTACCACTGCTATTCATCATCACTACATCCCACTGGGGTTGGCTGTACCTCCATCCCAAAACCTCAGGACCATGTTAAGAGGAAGATCCTGCTGTGAACATCTTGATATACTGAGTACACACCTGACACATGTTGGGCATTTGGCGAAGAGCAGAATTCATTCAGTCAGAAAATATTCACTGAATTCCTACTTTGTGCCAGATACCTGCCCTGAGATGACAGCAGGTAATGAGACACACATTCCTACCTTCAGGGGGCTTATATTCCACTCAGAGGAGACAAACAGTAAATGGAAAATAAGAAGTAAAATACAGGGTGGAGTAAAGCCTTGGTTTGCGAATCTAATTCATTCCAGAAACATGCTTGTGATCCAAAGCACTTGTATATCAAAGCGGATTGCAAGAACCACTGACTCAGTTGTGATCATGTGACATTCGGCGTCACGTGCTACTTGTATCGCAAGACATCACTTGCTCATCAAATTAAAATTTATTAGAAATGGGGGTGCCTGGGTGGCTCAGTATGTTAAGCATCCGACTTCAGCGCAGGTCATGATCTCACAGTTTGTGGTTTGAGCCCCGCGTGTCAGGCTCTGAGCTGACAGCTCAGAGCCTGGAGCCTGCTTCAGAGTCTGTGTCTCCCTCCCTCTTTCTGCCCCTCCCCCACTCATGCTCTGTCTCTCTGTCTTTCAAGAATGAATAAGCGTTAAAATTTGTTAGAAATGTTTGCTCGTCTTGCAGTACACTCACAGGACAGCCGTTTGCAATCCAAGGTTTTACTGTATATGAGAAGGTGATAGATGCTATGCAGAAAAACAAAACGGGAAAAAGAACAGGGTGTAGCAGTTTAATAGAAGCTGACATTTGAGCAAAGACTTAAAGGCAGAGAGTGAGTTAGCTAGGTGGGAAGAGTATTCTAGGCACATGAAAACGGCCAATGCAAAGGGCCTGAGGCAGGGGTATGACTGGTTTATTTGAGGAGCAGAAGGGGGGTGCAGAATGGCTGTAGCTATGTGAACAAGGGAGTGTCTTTAGAAGATGAGACTGAGCTGGTACGGGGGTGAGTGAAGTTTGTGCAGGGCTTTGCAGGGCAGAGTAAGGATTTCAGCTTTTAATCTGCAGAAGATGGAAGACGGATTTGGGATTTTTGAGCAGAGGAATGACACGGACGGACAGGGTTTAAAAGGATTCATCTGACTCTTCAGTGGCAAAAAGACCGTAGGCGGGTATGAGTGGAAGCAGTTAGGAGGCAATAATAGTAACAGTCCAGGTGAGAGACACTGGGGGTTTGAAACAGGTAGCGACAGTGGTCAGACAGTGATTTATTCTGAATGGTATTTTCTAACAGATTAAATGTGACACAGAAGGAAGATGGGAAGAGTCACAAGTAACCCCAAGATGTGGGGTCTGAATGACTGACAGGGAGGGCTTGCTGGGTGGAGAGAAGGGGGTGGGCAGGGCGCTCAGGTGTGTCGAGAGATCAGGGGCCCTGCCTGGACACGTTGAGTCTAATATTTCCATCAGCAGAGATGTCGAGGAAGCCGTGGCGTATTTGCGTCTGGAATCCATGGAGCACATGTGGGCCAGAGCCATGAATTTGAAGGAATTCATAAGCCTGAGCACTTTATTTTACTCTCCTGATTTTACCCTCCTCAACAGCAAATTGGGTGGAGGGGGAGGCCAGTAGGTGACATGTTAGACTTGGTGATTATCCACCATCCTTTCCGGTTCTTACACCAGTCTTTTATCTAGAAGATAATTGGGCATCCCACGCCGTTCACCTCTTTGGCATTCTGCGGGCCTCTTCACTTCTGATTCCGTTTTTCAGGCTCTTGCAACACATCGCTCTTTCAAACAGAGATCACAAGTGCAACAGGAGAGCCAGCCCCCATCCATAGGTGAGTAACCACTCTCAGGGACCCTGGGCCTCTGGCTAAGGAGAGGACACGGAGGCACAATTGTCCAATCACTGACAGCAGTGGGCTGCAAAGGGCAGGCATGCGGCGGCCCGCCTCGCAAAAGGAACCAGGGCTGCCCACCAGGCAGAGGCACAGATGACTTTATTCTTTCCAACACTGAGCAGGAGGCTCTTTGCGTGTTTGCCTTAGAAGGAGAGTGAATGTGTGTCCCGCTTTGCCCAGAACAGCCTGGGTTGGTATCTTTCATTTCGGTATAATTATAGCAGCATCCCCTTTAACTTCCAAAATTACCCCAGCTTGATGATAAATCACATGGTCACCAACTTACAGGCTTCCCTCTTGACATCTTTTACCTAAAAAACCCCCAGCAGAGTCTTTCCCTGATAACTCAGAACTTTCTGACTCTTGAGCAGGTTACGAACGAACTGAATCTCCATGGACCAACCCTGGGAACAGCAAAAGCATTAAATTCTCTTCTCCTTGCCACCCCCCCCCCCCCACTTGGAGGGACAAGGACCCGGGCAATGATCTATGCATATGACCCTCCATTGGGAATCACTGGGTCACTGTAACTTTCAAGGTCCCTGAACTTACCTCCTTTGAGTCCAACCCTCCTAAGGGTCCCGTGGCTGACAGTATTGTAAATGGCTCAGGTCACCTATGCGGAACCACACTCGCTGGTTTTATATCTATTCATACCATTGTTCGCTAATAACCTTGCTTTCCATTCATGCAACAAATACTTATCAGATGCTTGCCCAAAGCATAATGGGAAATATGGAAAAGATTTATATATTAATCCTACCCTTGGGTCTAGCATAGAACATAAACATAGGCAGAAATCATGAAAAGTTGATATAGAATATGAAATGACAAAAAAGGTCCAGCTGAAGGCAATCTGACCATATAAAATCCTCCCGTCCTTCGACTAACATTTTTGGCATTGATTATTCGCTCTGCAAACATTTGGCGAAGCGCCATTTATCAAGTGCCAGCCACTTGATATACATATCTCATTTAATCTTCGCAGCCATACTCCAAGGTTGATATTATTATTTCAGCTTTGTAGATGAAAAGCCTGAGACTCAGAGAAGTTGGATCATTTGCTGAAGGTCACACAGCCACAGAGCAAGAATTGAAACCAGGCTGTGTCCTCGTGCTCTTTCCAGATGCCACTTCCATGCACAGCACTGTTGGATTTTTCTTCCCCAACTCTGCTAAATGGGATAGTCCTTTCCTTGAAACACACAGGCAAGCCCTTGTAGCAGGACCCACATCCACTTGTTCTCTGGCTAAAAGGCAGAGCTGGGAGTGGGGTGAAGAGAGTAAGTCACTGACCGCAGGCACAAGATTTAAGGGGGTGTCAAAAACCTCAATAGTCAAGATAAATAATATTGTAATGCAACATTAAAAAAAAAAAATCAAACTGACAAACCACAGCGCTTGGGCCAGCTGCCTGTTTTCATAAATAAGGTTTCAGTACACTTCACATGTCAAGACAGGCCACATCCACTGGCCCCACGTGCCTGATTTCACTTGTGGAAGAGACTTGCTTTGCCTTCGTAGCCTAGAGGACAGCATGCATTCTATAAATAAAGGCCATGTGGGCTGGCGCCTGGACAATCACAGAGAGTGACACCAGAAGCCGACTGCTCCCTAATTCTCCCTCGGAGCCAGAGCAATCCTGATGTGATTCTGAGACATGGGCAGGAAGTGGCGGCCGGCGCTTGCACAGCTTCAAGAATAACCAGCCGTGAGACGAGACGTGGCTCAAGTCCCCATTCCCCTGAGGATTAACTTGCCACGTGGGATGAGCATGGAGGGACTTGGGGTCACTCCTCCGCGCCGTGATTGTGATGGGAGCTGTAGCTCTTCTTAGCTGACACACCCTTCGGTTGCCTGGGCTCCACCGGGCACATGCAGTGACGCCAGCACCCGCGCCAAGCAATTATTAATGGGAAAAGAGAGTGCTGGGGCCCCCAACAGCCATTTTTAACTGTGGACATTATTGCTCAATTTTGAGCTGCACCCAGGGACTCGTAAGAGGAAGACATAATGCTTGTTTGTGGAACTTTTATAGCTAATTGACATTTTTTCAGTGCTCCCCCGACAGCTATAGTTACTCCTGATTGGAAGGGCGGTGGAAAGCATCAAGTTGTGCACTGTCTCCAGATGGGGCCATATTTCTGACGTGCCACGGGGAAAAAAAAAAAGAATAAATAAAAAGCCATCAAAATAAACATACTCAAAAGTGATAAAGAGGAGCTGAAGTGATTGGCAAAACTAGTTCGCTTTGTGCAAAAATAACGCATGCCATTTTCATGCTAATTGAGGATGTTTGACTATCTGGGGCTGTCAGATTTCCTCCTTTCTTGGGAACATTTTCCTCCCTTCTATAATTGCTCTTTGCTCTCCAGAGACAGGGGAACACGGAAGCAAATTTCTCCTTTCCCAGTCTGTGTGCCTCTTTCCACTTACGGGCTCTCAGACTCTGTCATTGGTGCTAGCAGAAGTCAGTGCATCATATTCTGGCTGCTCTAAGTCAAGTTCATGAGATACAAACAACTGGAATTAAACTGAGAAATCAACTTAATGCTAGCAATTCCACTTTCATCTCTGGACACGTACAGATTACCCAGGATTATCAGTAACTAGGATGGCATAGGATATGCCAATCGAAGTGACAAATCACTTGGCATAAATGCCAGTTGGGGGTTTGCATGTGCATATGCATGGACTCTTTTACAGTAGGCTTCCTTCTAGTTTTCTTGATTCAGAAAGTCACTGCTTCATGTGGAATGAATTCCTTTAAGAACATTATGTTCAGGACAGAGCAATATTCCAGACGGAGGTCATCCTATACCATCCAAGTTTTCTGGTTGCATGGACAAATATCACATCTTGCCTATATGGACGGATGTCTCCTAGCCCATACATTTCCTGAATGGAAACATATATCAGGACAAGTATAAAAATCATAAAATGCAACTGAATGGCCATATTTAATATCCAGTGTCTACATATCAAAAATTTACACACCTAAGGCATAGGAGAGTCTGCCAGGCATTTGTTCAAAACCTCCACTCACTTACTTTACACACAATTCAAATGAACTCAGAGATCAGATCTCTAAGTCAAAGCTGCAATTAAGGAGGAGGAGAGGGGTTGCTAGAAGCAATGATAGTGACAGCAGAGAGAAATGGCAAAGACAACAGCCTGGCAGTAATGAGAGAGATTTTCAATTCAAAGTGATTAGACATGAGACCTTAATAAGCCCTCTACACCAAGTCCTACAGGTGCAAGCCCTCAAGGTAGCCCTTTGGGCATCAGTGTAAAGATGCCAGAGATATGACAAGGAATGTCCCAGAGGCATTCAGGAAAAAGTCAAGTTCCGGCGCTCTGTTTAAGAAGCAGGAAAGGATTCATCTTAGAAAAAATCTAACTTGAAATGTTTCATCATCGTTGTTGTTGTTAGTAATTGAGGGCAATTAAAAGATAAACCCTCTGGATCAGACACGACTCTTTTGGTCTCAAGAGAAACCCAACTGAAATGAGCTTAAATAAGAAAATACATTAACTCCCCATGGGAAACTTCATAGTTGATCTGCGTTGAGAAATAGCTAGGTTCAGGTGGTCAAATGATGTCATCAACGATCTTCATCTTTTCATCCTGCTTTCCTCTGAAATCCTCTTTTATCCAGTCAGTTCATCACTCCAGGACAAAGATGGTTTTTGTTTTTTGTTTTTTGTTTTTTTTGTTTTTGTTTTTGTTTTTTTTTGCCTCAATGGTTGAAGCATAAATCCTGAGGAGGATTCTTATTGGCCCAGCTGGGGTCATGTGCCATCCCCAGCCAATCACAGTGGCCAAGGCAATGTGCTGCTCTGATTGGCTAGGCATAGATCACTCCCCTTCCCCCATGGCAGGCTGGAGTGGGGTGGGCTCAGCTCCAAGGGTGGAGAGGAAGGGTGGTAGGCATACCCTGAGGAAAATGTAGAGGCTGATATGAGAAGGGGGGTAAGGATGCTGTGCTGGTAAAAACAATTGATGGTCACTGCAGTATTAGCTATCAGAAGCCATTTTCCAGAACGGCTCGATGTCTGAGAGTTTTACAGTTCTGCATTCCCTAGGAAAGAGACTCTGAGATGGAGAATTAGGTGCAGGTGGTTGTGGCAGAAGGCTCTTGAGACAGCATCGGGGGGGGAAGAGAGGGAAGCTTGGCTGGGCAGAGGGAGAAGTTGGGCTGTCTTCAAGTTGCAACAGCAGCCTCAGCCCATCCCACGAAGCACTCTAGAGCTCAGAAAGATTTTCCCAGTTACCCTGAACTGAGGTAAGGAGCCGGCCATTTGTAGGTCTTGCATGGCGCAGTCATTGGACTGTCCCAAGGGAAGGGTTCTAGTCTTTAGGGAGGAGGCTCCCCTCAGCCAAATGTAATTCTTGGGGAAGGCACTCAGCTGAGTGCCATCACTAGGCATCATTCCAAGTATCTAGAGGAACACATGCCTCATGGGAAGGGGAGATCTGGGTGGAGCACCGGAATGAAGAGTACCCAAGTGGGAGGTGGTATATGAGGTGAGTCAGAGTAATGCTCTCCCACTTGTGAGGCCTTGGGCTTCAGGTTCTATTTACCCTGGTATCAGTGTGGACTGAATGCACCCATCTCAGGAAAGGAGGTGGGCAGCACTGTAGGCAGGCTGAGGCCATGCAACATTCTGAAGCACAGTGTGCTGAAAGACATTTATTGAGCACCTACTGTGTGCTAGTTCCATGCTAGGTTTTTTTCTATCACAGAAACTTCTTCATTGTAAGAAACTTCTTTCCAGGGGCACCTGGGTGACTCAGTCAGTTAAGCGTGGGACTTCAGCTCAGGTCATGATCTCAGGGTTCTCGAGTTCAGCCTCAAGTCCCACTCTGTGCTGACAGCTCAGAGCCTGGAGCCTGCTTCAATTCTGTTTCTCCCTCTCTCTCTCTCTGCCCCTCCCCTGCTTGATCATGCTCTCTCTCTCTCTCTCTCTCTCAAAAATAAATAAATATTTTAAAAAAATTTTTTAATAAAAAGAAACTTCTTTCCAAATGTGGATTCCAGGAAGTATGCTTAATAACAAAGGAAAGGGACACAGGGCTTATACTAAATGAGTTCAAGGACAAGGAAAAAGAACAGTTGTTCAAAAGTGAGCCCCGGGGGTGAGCAAAAGTGTGTTTCTGAATGTGTATCAAAGGGAAATCAATTCTCAAGAAGAGGTAGGAAATTAAGGGAAAGTCTTTTTAAAAATGTAATCACAGAACTAGTGTAATTTTGTAAGGCTTCTTTTTTAAAAGAAATCCAGAAAATTAGATATGAAAAGGGTAGGTGTTCAAAAACAAAGAACAATGAAATAAACATGGTGGGACACAGTTTCTAAGAGGGAGGAGAAATAGGTCTTCTCATTTGCCCTTCATTGTTTACATGTTTTGTTTTGTTTGTTTTAAACAGGAGTTATTAACTGGGAGTTGGTAACTGAGCTGAAGAGGTCCGTGGATACCCTGGAACTGAATATAATATTGTGTACATTTTTCATCTGTGGATCTCAGCAGATCCTTAAAAATGACCATAATTCCCAAAATGTTTGAGCACCAATGTCCCAGCCCAAATAATGACTCTAGTGAGCAAATAGTTATAACAGAAAGATAAATGTTTTAGGAAATACTTGTATTTCCTTTTTGAGTAGATTTCTTATTTTTGTGTTTCAAAATTAGAAGTATATATTCAGTAAAAAGTTTCCTTCCTTCCTCCACCCACATCTACCTAATTTTCCTCCATGTAGCCAATAATGTGACCAGTTTTTGTGCAACTTCCCAAATGTATCCTCTATAAATTTGTGTGTGTATGTGTATGTATGTATATACATGTATACTATATATGTGTATATACATATATGTGTGTGGATATGTGTATATAGTATGTAATATATTATTTATATATATATATATATATATATATATTATATGGGCAAATATACATACAAATACACAATCATATATATAATATATGACCATGTATATATACATATAAATTATATTACCATTTGTATTTATGTATATATGTTTTTACCCAAAGAATAGTGTACAAAAGACATTATTCTCTACTTTTTTCCCCTTAATGTATCCTTATGTGGGCATAAAGATCTTTCTCTCTGCTTCTTAAAGGTCTTAATATTTCTATTCATGAATATACCATAATTTATTTAACCAATCCCTCAATGATAACATCTTGGTTATACTAAAATATTTTACAATTATGGAAATGGCAATTAATTAGTTTGACCATGCATAAATTTGTACCCATAAAAATATCTGTAAGATAAGTTCCTATAAATTGAATAGCAGGGCAAAATGCAAAGTGCATCTGAAATTCTGAAGATATTGCCAAATCGCTCTCTGAGCTTATGCTAATTTATACTCCCTAAAGCTCTGCATGAGGATGCCTTTCTTCTCACACTCTTGTCAATAAAGTATATTAATATACTCTATCTTTGCCAGGGTAATGGTTGAAAAAATATCTCAATGAAATGTTATTCACATTTCTCTGATTTTGAGAAAAGTAGTACCTTTTTATGCAACTACTATTTGTATTTACTTTTCTGTGAACCATCTATTTATATACTTTTCCCATTTTTCTATTGATTTGTAGGAGATCTTTATATATTGAGGTAATCATCCATTTGACAGGTGTATCAGAATGGGGTTTAAGTAGCTGTTAGAATGTGTGGCAAAAAAAAAAAAAAAAAAGCATAACCGTAAAATATCTCAAGAGGAGTGAAAACATACAACAAAAACAAAAGGCAGAAAGAATTAGAAGGAATCAGGATAACTCGGCTAAAAAGGAGAAAAGACAAAGGATTCCTGAGAGCTACAAACTGGAACTTGGAAGAGAGATATAGAGATAACTATAGAATAAGACATAAGATACGTGTTTTGGTTAAGATCGGCTAAAGACCTGCAACAAACCCCCAAATGCAACAAATATAGTAGCAATTCATTTCTTCCAACAAAAAAAGTATCGTAGCAATTTATTTATTCACTGGGGCAAGTGGCTCTCCTCACTATGGTGATTCAAGGACACACATCCACCCCTAGGGTCTTGTCCTAGTCTGTATTCATTTGTTGAAAGAAAAGCAAGTATGGAACAGGTACACCCATGTCTTAAAAGCATGGGCCTTGAAATAGTTCACATCCCCTCCACTTACATTCCATTGGTTAGAACTAGTCATAAGTCCCCACCAAGCTGGGGTAGAAAGAGCTTGGCTGGGTAGCCACTTCCCCGCACCAGCTGCATTACTGGGGAGGTGGGGAACAAAGTTTCATGGACACCTAGCCACCTTCACTACAACTAGTAAGAGACACACAGGGATAGAGCTGGTACCCGAGACTCTGAGAAATGCAGACCAAGGTATTATTCATTGGGAGCAGAAGCCCTTGCCTGGCTTAGCATCCCAAGATCTAAGTGGTTAAATATTCACACCTGTTCACCTGAGCCTGAGAGCAAGGGGAAAGCTGTCTGCTGTTTTCCCTGTGATCTGCTCTGTGTCTAGAACAGTACCTGATACATTGCAGGTGCTCAATAAAGATCTTTTGAATAAAGAGTGTTACACCAAACAGAAACAGAAGCTGAGGCCAGAAGATGGACAGGTACACTGCCTAAGAGTTGTCTTTGCAGGGAGGGTCAGAAGACAGCTCACAGAAGCTCAACCCTCAAGCCTCACCTTGTTTTTCCAAATCCTTCTTTAATTCCTTAATCTTGGCCCTGGGATTTTTTTTTTTTTTTTTTTTAGTGGCTTTGTTCGTTTGTTTTTAGCAGCAGGAATCCCATGGCCCTGGGATCTTCTTACTTGACTGGGAGGACTTCTGAGCATCTGAGCCTGGCTCCATTTTTCCAAAGAAACTCAAACTGGTTTGTTATCAACCTTCCAAATTCCTACTAAACTTCTCTCTAAAAGTTTTGGTTTTTAGTATGAGAAAAATAAATAATTTTGATTATTTTTATTACTTTCCATGTGTTTAGCTACTCCTCCCAAATTTCTGTTTCTCCCCTGTTCCTAACCTACAAAGAATGCAAGACTCAGAGCATGTGATTAGGGAGTTGTCATTCCTATTTTTTCCCTACAAATATGTACTTTGGTCCCATTAAATAGCGTAACAAACTGGGGTGACTTTTTAAGCAGCGGTCAGGTTGACTTGATCTGTTCATAAGTATTTCAGTCTTAGGATCCACAGCTACAGACACAGATTTACGACACTGGTGACTATCTGTGTGAACTGTCCCTGGCATGATGGTGTGTGTACTTCAATGTTATGGACTCCAACAGAGGGTGCCGCTGTCTTGTTTGGAGATATGCCTCTGAATTTTTAATTTTTTAATTTAAAATGGTATGTTTTACACATTAAAGCTGTATGAAGGAAAACACAACAAGCCCGGGCATAGCCTCTTATGGCAGAGCTGACCTATGTGGTAATTATGTTAGGGTTTCTGCAGGGGGAGGAACACACAGAGACATAATCTTGGCTTCTGCTCAGTGCTCTCCTGACATGCGACAGGTAAAACTCAGAGATGATGAAGCATCGATGCCGACCAGATGGGCTGGTGGGGTCAGTCCAGCACAAAGTGGGAAGAGAGCAGCGAACATTTCGAAGAGCACGCTGTGTCCAGAGGGCATTGGTTTTCTGCGTGTATTATCATATTTAACCACTGAAACCAACCTGGGAGGCCCTCTCCCCATTTCACAGGCCAGCAAGTGAATGTACCTGACATGAACAGCTCTACAAATATGGAGGCAAAACAGTCCCACAGTCTCTTCTCAAGATGCCTTCAAACCAGCTGAATTCAGAATATTTCAGATTTGGAAAACGTAACATGACACCGTGACCCTAGAGTATGTGACACCCCATCAGGGTCTGAGGGGAAACCCCATCATCGTCCACATGAATATTTCCACAGTAAAGCATAGGAATATTCTCACTGGAAGGGCTCAGTAAAGGTTATAAATAACCTCATGTCACTTCTGGTTAAGATTTGCCACCTAATGAGACTCTATCAATCGCAGAAGGGAAAAAGAAAAACAACAAACAAAACAAAAGAAAAACCTGTTCTGATTTCAGAGCATTCTTGGGTTTGGAATCATACATTTAAAATTATAGACCTTATTTGTTTTCTTTCCTATGTCATGTCCTATCTTCCTTCCTTTTTTATTCCTCTTTCCCTCTCTTCCTTCTGTCCACCGTTTAGTCCATCCACCAGTCACTAGTGTGTGTTCTGTGAGATAAAAATAGACCTTATTTCTATCAATAATCACCTCCTCTTTCATCCCAAATAAACATCAACAAACAAAAAGATTCCATAATTCTATGATCAAATGACTTGAGGAAATTTTTTTACAGATTTTATCTTTACGTAACCTCTCCACTCGACGTAGGGCTCAAACTCACAGCCCAGAGATCAAAAATCACATGTTCCACTGACTGAGCCGACCAGGTGCTCCATGATTTGAGGAAATTTTGGACAAAAATACTTCTTTACTGCATCAATTATAGGAAATCTCAACATTATAAAATGCCTTGAAATATCCACATAAGAAGATGTGTGTATTTGACCACAGACAACTGTGGTGGGCTTTTAAAGAATTTCCTCTCTCGAAATTCCATGGTGTGAGTGCCCTGTGCACCTGGTCCTTCATTCTTCCTCCTCCATCTCCAGAACAGCATGTCCTGTGTATTAGCTTGGGAAAAATTAGCTGAGATTTCTAAGGATCCCTGTTGTAGTGCTGAAAATGAATTCTGAACTTTGTCCAAAAAGATCCCAGACTTTAGGGGATTTTTCAGTGCTAATACTAGAAGTTTCTTACTATATAATAAAGGAGAAGTTCTTCAGGGAAAAACTGATTTTGTATACTTAGATTTTACGCATCATAAATAACTCCGTGATTTTTTTTAAAAATGGTATGTCACATTTCCCTTAGCAATTTATTACCAGAGTTAGAGGAGACAAGGTGTTCTAATACGAATTCTACTAAGAAGTACAGATTCATTCAATGCTTTTAGTAAGTAATGTGTTTAAATCAACAATTGCGGGGCTTAATATCAATTGTGGGGCTCCCATATTTGGGATTATATGCAAGGAACACAGATACACCCCCACACTCACACACAGTTTAGGGAAACTCTTTGTGACATAGCTAAGTTAAATTATCAAGAAGTGTAGAAAACAGAATGTTTTTTCCTAGAGAGAGAGAGAGAGAGAGAGAGAGAGAGAGCATGAGTGGGAAGGGGCAGAGAGAAAGAACGAAAGAGAGAATCCCAAGCAGGCTCCAGGCTCAGCATGGGGCTGACACAAGGCTTGATCCCACAACCATGAGATCATGACCTGAGCTGAAATCAAGAGCAGGATGTTTAACTGACTGAGCCAACCAGGTGTCCCTGCTTTTGAAAATTTAGAAATGACTATAAAAAATAAAATATATAGCCCACCATAAAAATTCTGAAAATAGAAGAGAATAGAGGAAAAAGTGAAGTATCTGCTAAATCCAGCTCCATATATGTTTTATATATTTATGTAAATATAAACGTATTTATAAATATATACATATAAATATATACTTATATTTATATGTAACGCAGTTTATATATATATATACATATTTCATAAAAATAGGGTTTCCTATTGCTATTTATTAATTAATGTTAATATAATACATTACATACAATGACTATTATGTAATATAATAGACTGATATTAACATTATTCTATTAATAATCATACATTTTAATAATAGGATCATAATCATAATAAAAGCTACCACTAATTGAGCTCCTATGATGAGTTAACTTTACACATACTATTAATAAGCTATTTATTTAATTACCTCATTTAATTCTCATGAATCTCTGACAGATACTCTGATAAATCTTCATTTTCCAGATGAAAAAACTGAGGGCTCAGAAAGGCAAAGTGCCTTCCTCAAGGTCACACAGCACACTGATTGTGGAGACCACTATTCACACTCAGTCCACTATCTAGAGCCTGCACATTCCACCACTAAGCTATTCATACTCTCCTACAACATGCTGTTTTCACTTAATGTATTGTACTTATATTTCTGTGTTGATAAAATGGGGCTGTGCTGGCATATTTAATAGCTGCGTTGCATTTCACTGTAATGGAGACACCCTAATTCCTTCATCTATTCCTCTATAAGCATTATTTCGGTTTTGTAAAAATCTTATCTGTTTTCGTTGTTACAGTACTATCCTAAGTGTTCCTGTACCTTTTTGTGCATTTGTCCATTTCTATAGAATTTTAAATCGCTAGGTAACAAACTACCCTAAAACATAATACCTTAAAACAGCAACAGTTTATCATTTCTCACGATTGTGTGGTTTGGCTGGGCTCAGCCCAGTGGTCCTTCTGCCCCATGAGGTGTTGGCCAGGATCGCTCATCTGGCTGCAGCCAAGGAGGTGGCTTGAGATAGAACACGTCTCATGGTTGGCATTGTCTATCAGCCAGAGCCTCTCTCTCCTAGTGGTCTCTCTGGCTGTGTAGCCTACTGTCTTTAACTGGTGGCTCAGGGTTCCAAGATGGCAAAAATGGAAGTTGCCGGACCTCTTGAGGCCTAGTCTCTGAAGTTGTATGCTTCACTTCTGCAGCATTCTGTTCGTTAAAGCAAGTCTCTAGGTGAGACCAGATAACTGATGGAGAATGGCAGATCGCATTGCTACAGGGCATGTGGGACAAGAGGAGATGTTTGGGCCATCTCTGCAAACAATCTACAGATAAGTCAGAGCACGTGAAAATCATAAAGACTTTTGACAAATACTGACCCATAGAGAGATTCATCAGTAACATCCCTGCAGCAGAAAGAGTATCAATTTCTCCATTCATTGGGGTACCGGAATCTCTTTAAAATTTTATCACTCCCAGGTATCTCAAATGACAGCCCAGTGATGACTTCATTTGAAATCTTAATTTCTAGTAAAATTGAGCATCTGTTGGAATGTTCAGTGGCCACTTAAATTTCTTTTTGTTGGTGTTAATTTTATGTTCAGATTCTTTGCCATCATAAAAATCAGAGTCCTAAAAAGACATGAGTCTATTTTCTTAATCTGAAAGAGAGTTTTTCATGTGCTACCAATTCTTTGTCATGTACATTACAAACTATTTTCTCAGGTTGTGTTTGGCATTCTTTGTGATGTGAACACCATCTGCATCCTTTCATACCAACATCACTGCCACCTTCAGGTGCAGTGAGTCTTGATTCCTCTCTGGACCCCATGTTCTGAGACATGAGAACCCAGGGTGAATTCCTGGGCTGACCATCTGGTCTGTGCAGTATCTAAAATACTAGTTTATGAAGCTCACTCAGGGGAATGTCCTGGGGGACATATCTCACCATTTGTGGGGTCAAAAGTTCCCACTAATCGTGTGGGATAGTTTCGTAGTTCAGATTGGATCTTGGAAGAGGAATAGTCAGTTTAGGGCATCTCAGTAGTTATCACAACAAACCAAGATTTCTCATCCCATGGGGAACCAAATTAGGCTTGTTGCCGAGTCCCTGGAATGACAACGTTACTGTTCTCCTCCCTGCTTGTAGAGCTGTACCTGCACACCACCAGCTTCCCCTGCCCAGCATCACAGCCCAGCCTCAGAAGAATGCCACTCAATGGCCAGCAGAGAAGTCATGCCTCTTAGCATGACTCTTTTCCAGGTTGGGACCGACTGAGCAGCAGCTTGACAGGCCTGGAAACTCTGCATGGTGAGCCAGGCTTCTGTGATGGGTGTTTGATGGTGAGGTTATAGTCCCCAACTTAGAAATCAAATGCTACCCTAGATATTGTTGTGAAAGTGTTTTGCTGCTGGGATTAAAAGTCTTCATCAGTTAACATTAAGTAAAGGAAGTATCTTGGATGATTTGGGTAGGGCTTGACTGGACCCATTGGAAGACTTTAAAACCAGGGCTGAGATTTCTGAAAGGGAGGGAGAGAATGAGAGGGAGAGAGAGACAGGTGGAGGAAATTCCACCTGTGGGTAACAGCTTCTGACTATGCCTGTAGAGGACCCTACTTGTGGTCTTCCATCCATTAGCGTTACCCTATGGACCTCAATTTGTTGAGCCAGCCCATGATGGTGTAAGTGTCCTCTCTGGGAGATGATCTTAGCTTACTGAACCCACCCCAGTGACCAGGATGCTTTAGCTGGTCCTGTACTTGCAGAATCCATGGGCCTGGGTTGTGATTCTGTCCCTGGATGGAACAGTGGAAAGAAAGCATAGAAGGGAGAGAAGAAAGGCAAGGAAGCAGACTTTGAGGCATGGGCAAACATAAACCTGCTGTGGACTGAAGGAAAAGAGGAGGAAGGACTGGTGGACTGACTTTGGCATTTGACTGTGGCCCATACACATGGGGTGGCTGAGTACCTAAGCTGAACTGGGATTGAGGGAAGACCTTACACTAAGGTACTCCAGTACCCACCTCTGAAGTATCCCGGATCCCACACACAAACCTCTAGCTGAGAATCACCACCCCCAGGCTCCTGCCAAACCTTCCCCCTCCAGAATCAGATTTCATGCTCCAGTGTGCCATGACAGTCCCTCAGGTTTGGCCATCTGGCTTCAGTTCACCACTTCTAGACTTCCTAGAAACCCGACTGTCTCCCTTCTTCCATGTCCCACAGACACACACACGAGCATCTGTTGCATCTGGAATGTCTATGAGCCTCTGGTTATAAGCCTTCTCTTTGCTATTTGCTCTGGGTTTTTACAAGAACAAGAAATAACAACACATTTAGGAGCCTGGAAGCAATACTCCACCTCTGGGTTTTGGGAGAGCACTTCCAATCTGTTCACGCTGAAGCAAAGAAGGTTGACCAACACAACCTTGACTTTTCCTTTCCTTGACTTTTCCTATCCTCCCAAATACCAAGAAGTGCAAGGATTTCAGCCAGAACACAGTTTTAGAAGGCAATGATCTTTTTTCTGCAGCTTTGTTTTCAATTACATTGGACGTCCATCCATCCAATCCTGTTGATACCAAAGGGACAGACACCCACCCTGTCTTTCTCTCCTCACAGAGGCTGCCCCAGCCAAGGCTCCCGAAGTTTACTCGCATCTTCCACTTTGGTCCCTCTAGTCTGTTCCAAGCAGTAGCCTGAGGAGTCTTTTTAGAATGCTGGTCATTGCTACCCTCAGCCCCCAACCCCAAACATACACACCAACTCAGTGTAATAACCATGGAGCATGCCACGTGCTGAAGTAGGGGAACCAGGAGTGAACAGAAAAATGCAGTCTTGTCCTTCCAGAACTCATCACTTAGGAGGGCATCGGACATGGAAGCTGAAGGTTACAGACAGTTGTTATCAGTCTTGTATTTCCCACTGAGTCCTGAAATCTAACCCCTCACTGGATGCTTTTGTGACTTGGCCCTAGTGGGCTCAGCGGATACCCCACACTTCGCACAGCCTTACCATGCTGGGCCCCTGCTGACCCCTAACATGGTGACAACATTCTCATCTTACAGTCCTGAGCATGAGGTGCTCCATGCGATTGGAGAACCCTGCAGTTACTTTTCTAGTGAGTTCTGATGTCCCACCTCAGGAGTCTTCCTAGAGACTTGAAGGACTGGGAAGAAACACCTCTGGATCCATTTTCCCGTAAGAATCATGATGATATCATCTGGGCCCATGATCTTTTAGCTATGAGACAGTGGAAATCCTTAGACACTGGTGGGGGTGGGCTGGGGAAAGAGTGAGAAGGGAGAGGAAATAGGAGAGAGAAGGAAGGAGAAGAGAGTATGAAGGGGAGAGGGAAGAGGGCTCTGGAGCTGGCATGGTTGGTGACGCCCCATCCCTATCTTCTATTTCACAACTGTTATTGAGCACCTGGTGAGAGCCATGAAATGGTCCCTGCCATCTGTAGGCTGACAGACTACAGGGAGGTGACAGATTTTCCATCAACCCCATATCCCCCTCCCAGTCAGGCCCTGGGGCCCAAGCTCGCCAACTGGATTTTGGAGGCTGAGGCTTTGGTTTTTTATTTTTTATTTTTTACTTTTTATTTTTGTATTTTTCTCCCACAGGACTATGTTAGCCATTTCTGGTACAAAGGAAGAAGAAACAGTCATGATATGCAATAGAGTCAGATAGTCAACACACTTTACTGAATCATTTCCTGAAAAAAAAAGTATATATATGGCATACTTTACATACAGTAAAACCTTTTTGCAATATACAGTTCTATGAATCTTACCAAATGCCTACACTTCTGTAACTCCCTCCACACTCAAGACATAGAACAGCCCCTCACCCCAAAATATTCCCACATGCTACCCCTTTGTGGGGAACTCCTCCCCCAACCTCCCCCCACCAAATCCCCCCTCCTGGAAAGCACTGATGTTTCCTTTCCCCGTGGCTTTGCCTTCTCAAAATTTTCATGTAAGTGGAGTCTCACGGCAATTATATTAAAGAGTCATTATTAATTTATTGCTTGACCCAATTCTATAGTAATTGTTTCCCACTGTTTTTGTTGGATTTTCTTTGATCACTTCTGCATCAGACAATGACGTAACAGCACATTTAGAGAGAACAGAAAATAGGCTTTCCTTGGTGTCACAACGTGTTACTGGAAATAGCACACTGTGGGGGCAGAGCTTCTTGCCTCAGGGAATATCCTGGGAGATGGAGCTCCTTGACCTTGGAGGACTGTGGTCTTGGTAGCACTGGTCCAACTCAGTGATACCCATCCTCCCCTCCTCCCTTGCCCCACTTAACAGTTGCTGTGGGTGTCAGAGACAGCCTGCCGACCCCATGGCAGTAATGGTGGGACCACCAGGTATGGGGGGGGTGACCCTTAAGCTCACCCCTGTTCCCTCCAGGAATGGCCAGGTTGCTGCTTCCCTGCCCGGGCTTCACCCTTGGAGGGGAGCCTGTGCATGTGAGGGGTGTAAGCTGAACTGTCTTCGACTTTGTCTCAGGATAGCAGGGTTTCCGGGAAACAGCAATTCCCCCAAGCTTCAAAAGATGACGAGCATTTCTCTTCACAACTTTGACACTTGGACACAAAGATGTCACATCAGGCCATTCTGTGTGTGCCCTCTCTGTCCTTCTGAGACATCTCTGCCAGCCCTCACAGAGGATGAAAAAGTACAACTCGAATTAGTAGATTCTGAACTAGAGATTTTTGTTATAGGGCAGAAGAGAAGGACGTTCAACCCAAGTGCTTGAACGAATGTTCTGAATTACCTGTATTTTGGCATTCCCCCTTTACCACATGGGTGATGGTTAATTACAGAGATTGCTTCAAATATGTCTTATCTATTCAGACTTCCCTTTCTGAAAAACCTCACTTTTAATTGAATTCCCTTGAATTTGTAGGTCTGGCTTTGGCTTGTCTCCCCTGATAAGCCCTGCGACAGGGTATTTCTCAGATGGCAGGGACTGTTACAACTCACACTTCTGCACCTTTACAGGATGAAGCTTTCTTTGCGATCAGATGTACTCTCAGCCACTTGTCATCCCCCACACCCAGGAGCTGATCGTCTGTCACTGATACCAGGAAATTTAATGAAAATAAATGAAGTTCTTTGAGTTCCCTGGACAGCATCCATTTTAAGAGGAAGACAGATACCAGCCCAGTCATTGTGGGCTGACTGGAGGGGTAAGATGTTGAAGCAAGCAACTATTAAATGTTCATTCCATTTCTTGAGGATTTCATTCTGATAATTAGAGAAGTATGAGCCCCAGAACCAGGAGGCTTGTTGTATGCCAGCAGAGCGATTTCTTGGGACCCTGGACTCTTTGGCCAGTTCTCTTTCAGAACTTTCCTGCATAACTCCTTCACACCCGATGTGTCCACTCCTGGTATGGGTGAGCAGGAAAGCTCAAATGGGAAGACGAGCCTTGGATTCTGTGGCTTAGCAGAACAGGCCTCCACGTGAGAAAAGCAGTTGTGCAAAAAGGCCAAGCAGAGACTGGGAAAAACGAGACCGAGGCAACACTTCAGCGCCTTTGCTCACAGGAGGTTAAACGTCTCCAGGAAATATCTGTTCCCAAATTCTGAAGTTCACAACAGCCAGGAAAATAGCCGTTTCAGGTCTTTGAAGGTTAATGTCATGGCCCAGTGCCAGGAATGTTATGGCTGATCTTGCCTCTCATGGGGATAAACACAGAGAAGTAATTTCTCAGGTGAGTAGCACTACGGATCACTCGGGCAGAAGGGATGAGGCTGCCAACCTTGAGTGGCGAGAATAGAGGTGATTCCACACAGGTTCATAAGGGCCCTATGGTGACACCACTGCATTTAATCAACAGCATGTAAATTCAGGGTCCCCAGGCCCTTGACCATAGAGCTCACTTCCCTGCTAGATGCTCTAGAAACATTCTCGTGTATGTCTGCAAGGCCTATTGAGATTGTAGTTCAGCCTTCCAGGGCCCTGGGATTGGAGCAGATCCTTCCAAAATGACTTTCTTTGTCATGTAAGGGAAGAATTAGAGAAAGAGCAACTATCATTTTGGTGCAGGGAGGGGTGTCCTAGGATGCTTTGGCCCCTTGTCTTTTTAAAGCAGTCTTTCAACACTTCTTTCCATTTCAGGAAAAGTAGCCTATGGCAAAGGCAGATGCGGCAGGAGATGCTTGAGGTATCATTTCCCACGGGACGAGCATTGCATTGTGCAGGTGCCACATGGCTGCGGCCGCTTTGAGAGACAGGAGTGTCCAGTCTCTTGGGCTTCAACCTGATAAATGTTTGGAATAAATTTTACCTTTGCAGGTGAGCTCCTAGAGGACACAGCCCATGCAGATTAACTCCCAGACTATAGTGTCCTGTGTCCAGCAATTGGCATACATGCCATCCAAAGGATGTCCAGTGATGGGTTATGGTAGGGGATAGGGGGCCTGGCTTCCAGATTGTTCTCTGCAAATTGATTGATAGCTGATGAGTGTTAGGTCCAGGCTTCAACTGGAGCAAAAGCTCAGTGTGCCAGTTAGTGAACATGTATCTCCCAGCTCAAAACCTGCCCCTCTCTGCTCTGGGATGCAGGGACTGGGACTCTGCAGACCTTATTTCTGCTCTGCCAGCTGCTCCCAGTTACGCTTGGCCAAGACAGGGCCCTAGAGGGAGACAAGCAAGGCTAGGGGAGCAAGAAGGGATGTGTTTCTTTTGCTTTCTGTTTCTGTGAACATCATCTCTACAACACTTCCTGTCTGCTTCCTCTTCCTGATTAGGCGACTTCCTGTTCCCGTCAGCATCACCCCAGCTACACTTCTCCCCTCCAGGAGCAGCAGCTGAATCCAGTGTGCAGGTTTCCCAACATTTGCCAACAAGCCTCACTGCACCCTGGCCCGTAGAGACGCCAGCACCTCATCCTCAGAAGCCCTGAGGATCCCTCAGGATCCTCCCCGCCTGCCCCCCCAGACACCAGTACCAGTGCTAGTGCCCCTTCCCTTTGGGCTGTCAGTTTCAACTCTGTGGCGGCCTTTCCTCCAAGCTTCTAAGTTTTAATAATTCTAATCTTCTCATGTTCTCCCCAGCACTCTGGATGGCAGCTGTTTCCTGTGGCTACTACCTCTGCCATACCTTGGAGTTTTCTGTTTTTCACCTTCTACATTAACTATAGTTGTTTTAAATTCTCTTTATGAAAATAAATGGTGCGATCCCTATCCTGACTGATGCACTCAGCATTTTCCTCTAATCTGGGCAGTGGTAGGACGTTGAGGCTCAGGTCAGTGACTTGGGTAAGCCATCACCTCCTTCCAGATGCTTTGCCTTTGGTAAATTAAGAGATGGATTTAAATTAGAGATTTCAGGGGCACCTGGGTGGCTCAGTCGATTAAGCATCTGACGTTGGCTCAGGTCATGATCTCACAGCTCGTGGGTTTGAGCCCCACGTCGGGCTCTGAGCTGACAGCTTGAAGCCTGGAGCCTGCCTCAGATTCTCTGACTCCCTCTCTCTCTGCCCCTCCCCTGCTCATGCTCTCTCTCTTTCTCTCAAAACTCAATCAGAGATTGCAAATGGTAACCATGGGCAGAGTGCCACCTGCAGGTGGGTCGGGCTTGCCCGGCTCCCACGTGTGCACTTTTGCAGCATGCCCTCAATTCCCTTTGGTGGAGGATGTCCTCTCCATCCACATGTGTATTGTGTGTCTAACTTCTGAGCGGATCTTGGATCCAGATTGTTTCCAAGGCTCCTTCCGGCTCTGACATCCTTTTGTCTCCACCCAGGTGGAGTGGTGTTGCTAGGAGCTTGGAGAATGTCCCAAAGGTGGTACAACTCAACTGATGCAATTTCGGTTCCGTTGCAGGCACAGGAAGAAAACGCGAGAAATAACAGGCCCCCTCTGTTTGGGCCGCTCTGAGCAACATAGACCTCCCTGAAGGCATTAAAAGTATGCTAAAGTTGTGTTCTGCAGGGCCGGCTTGGATTATCACCTATTCCTCATCCACAAGATGCCGCCTTACTGGCAGACTTTCCAGAACAGATGGAGACTTTCCTTCTATGCTTTGAATGCTTTGCTTGGCTTAAGGACACAACAAGAGGCTTGGACGCTGGTAGCAGAGTATTCATGGTTTTTTTGGAAACTAGCAGAGCTCCTGCCATCCCCAAGGGTATCTGAGGCTCTCAGGAGCCCTACACAGCTCACTGAGGTCATAGCCACATGTGCAAAGAGGTGACACAGAAAGCTGGCGTGGCACTCAGTAGAAGCAGCAGGAACCTGACTTTACCTGATGCCAGAAAGAAGTATCATGTGCAGCCAGAGGGCCCTAGGTGGCCCGCCCTATCTTTCCTCTTGCTTTTAACTTCAATAGATTCGTCCCTGAAAAAAGCTACCTAGGGAGATTGTCTTTGAAGTGTCCCCACCCCCAACAAAATGAACTCTTGCCTCGGCATGTACATCCCCTTTCTGACTCTGAGAGAGGAGGCCTTTGAGCCAGAAGCACAGCAGAGGGGAATTGGCAGCGTGGGCCTGGCTGTTTGTGATACCCAAGGCCAGGTGTATCCCCCTGTCAGGCTGAACACAACCTGTCATCCTTCACTTCTGCTGCACCTTCTCCTCACCTGACATGTGTCTTGGCCCCCATGGCCTCTTCCTTTTGTGGGAAGCTTTCAGTGACCACAGCCACAGCCAGTGGTAGTCTGTCCCCTATTAGTCATGTTGTCATCGTTGGGGGGCCCAAGGAGGACTCCTTCTGTGTGCACCCAGCAGAGAAGCTAGCTCACCAAATGGCCTCATGAATTAATGTATGAAGAGCAATGGCCCTTTTGAATGGCAGCACTGAATTCATACAAAGTGGACCAGGCTGAAATTTTGGGAAGACCCTGTGTTAGGGATGTTAGTCTCTGAGCCACCTGATCCACAGAAACTGACCTGCTTTATTGAACCACATTCTCAGGCTGGCTGAGAGATTTTTGCTTTCTTTTCCAGCCCAGGGGCTTCTCTGTACCCAGGATGGGTTACAGGCTGTTTATTTAATCTGAAAGCAATTTTTTTCTTTCATGGGGGAGGCTGGGATGCTTATGCTCAGCTTCAAAAGGTGGGCAGAGGAGTTGATGTCCGCTTAGGGCTGCAGATCATGGCGCCCCAGCCTTAAGGAGGACACAGTGTCCTTGTGCAACTGCTGGTCTAAGTCATAGACCAAACCCCATAACCTCATAGTTTCTTGACAGCTATGTCTGCATGGGGCTCCTTATTCTTCTGTTTACAAAGCAAGGATTAGGTGGGAGCCCAAAGACAAGACATGAACTTTACTTGGGTTTGCTGGCTACTGTATTATGGGACTTTGGACACACCCGGCAAGACATCTGAGGGTCTGGTGAGATCATGCCTCTCTAAGGCAAAAGCCCCTGAAATCTCAGAATCTGAAACACACCTAAGGTCAAGATGACAAGAGCAGAACTTCCGGCCTTTAGATGGCACAGGACAGTACTCTCACTCAGATCTTATCCCTTCGTTGTTAATATTGGATCAGGAAGTTTGCTTCTTTTTATTACGTGTGATTTTAAAGGACGAGCCCTACTTGCCATGTGCTCTTCCCCCAGGGGAATATCCTTCCAAAACAGTGGTGGCTGATGGGAAACGTGATCTCATTTACAAAATTTCAGCCAGCAACTCTCAGGTGTTCATTCCTCTGGCCTCTTTCTCTCCAACCTGTCATGTCTACGGCCATACCACCCTGAATGTACCTGATCTCGTCTGATCTTGGAAGCTAAGCACGGTCAGGCCTGTTCCCGGTTGGATGGGAGTCCAACCTGTCACTGTCCCTGATGTTCTCGTCATGTTATAGCGATGAGCATTTTCCCTCTTGCACACATGCGCTTTCCTCAATTTGGGGCAATCCCTTTGCCTCCTTGGCACTCATTTCTCCTCATTGCTCAGGTCTTAGCTCAGGGAAACTGCAGAGCCTCCCAGATGAAATCATTTCTCTCGTACGTTCTCCCCTGGCACCATCTACTCTCGTTCCATACCATTTATCACAATTTGCAGTCATGTGATTGGGCAAGCATTGGTGGGTCGCTGAGTGGAATGAGAGCTCCCTGAGGGTGGGTCCATGGCCATACAGCTCACCACAGTGTGGGGGCCCCAGTCCCATGCTAGGACATGGAAGACACTCATGAGTATGTGGTGAATGGTGTGTGGGATACCAGCAATGAGCAGGTCAGTGCTCTCACAACCAGGAATGAGCAGAACACAACCAGTTGCTCTACCTTCTCTGTGCCATGTTCTCTCTCAGCCAGGATCTCAATACTTAACATGTGGCCAGTGGACTCACATGAATGGCCACAGTTCGGTCTGATCCTTCCTTCAACCTTCCCCATGGCAGGAAGGGGCTGGCGGTGTGGCTGTGACACGTACACAGCTGGCTTTAAGTAGGGCAAGCATCATCCATACTTTATGAACTTTCTGAGGCTCATCTCACCGTGTTTGTCCATCCTTTCTCCCAAACCCTCACGGGGTACAGAACAAGAGAGGGGCCACTGGGGTGCACAAGGCAGGGAGAGGAATGGCTTACACAGGAAATGAATGAGGTAGGACTAGGCGGCGGTGTGAGTAGTGGGGCTGGGCCAGCTGGCACCGGTTTCCTGATCAGACACGCGCCTACGTGCAACAGACAGCGAGGCTGCTGGACAGCAACCTCTTCAGACGCATCCTCCACTCTAGAACACTCTGCGCTTCAGAATCCAAGGGGAGCACTGCACTCTTTGGCCTTGAGTTCTTTACGGAAAAAAGAAATCTATACGTGGGTATATTTAGGCTGCTGCCCTTGTACCAGAAGGCAAAGAAAATCCTTTATAATGTAAACATGACTTTCCCCATCTGCTTATAAAGGATAAACAGGGTTTTAATATTACTCTGCAATCAAAGAATTGCACCCTCTGTGAATCGACTTTACTTATTACATTCATTAAAATTAGGGCTTAAAACACCAACCAAAAAGAGTCATTTATAACGGCAAGCCACACACCCCCATTCCTGCAGCCACCCCTCACCACGCCCCCCCCACCCCCGCCCCACATACACCATAGCTTCTGGCTTGTTTTCAGGAGAAAAGCTAACAGAATTTAGAATCTATGAAAGTGCAAATATTAAAGATGCTCTTAATCACTGCCAACTGCTATGATTGTTCACTGTGATCCTCTCCTCTAAGATATTCCCTGGCAGCTTTGGAAAAGCAGCTGCAATCTTTCTCCCTTCCTCCCTCCTTCCTTTCCTTCCTCCTGGCTGAGAAGGAAGAAGGAGCCTCAGGAATAGCAGACCCTCAGGCTGTAATTTAGTGAGAGGCTCTCAGGCACAACTTTAAGTGCTACTGGAAACATTTCTGCAAATATTAACTGTGCATAAGGATTCACAACACTTTGAGGAAAATAACTCCGCTTTTAAGCAGTGAAGATATTTAACTATATTTTTCACGTTTTTTTTTTCCCTACCCGGACTTAAGTTGTAGACAAAGGTTTCTCTCTTTCAGGTGACCTGCCTTAATGGTACTGAACAGCTTTGTATGCTAACCCTTTGGGGCTTTTGCATTCTGCTGATGCATTTCCCTCTGTGCATTGCCAATTTTATACCTAGTGCACTTCCCCATTTTCAATGCAGAAAGAAAGACGGTTTGTGCATCTTTTTGCAAACACATCTATTTCTCCCTGAATGGGGAAGATTCTGCCTTTCCAGCAATGGAGAAGGAGCAAAATCAAATTGATGAACCTCAAATTCCAACAGAAGAATCAGTTTTTGGAGAGGTAATCCCCAGGTTAAAAAAAAAAACCTTTATTATTTAATTTTCAAATTAAGGGGTACCAAATGAGCATAGTCAAAGGAAGAACATTTTATATTTAGTTATTTTCCAAGAGATGCACAAAAGGGAGAAACTTCTAGAAAGGCAGTGCAGTAAGAGACAGTGCCAGAGCATAGGGCATAGAATTCTACAGTGATAAATGCATGCAGATTGCTATTTGCAGGGAACAAGGATAAACTCACATCCTTGAACCCCTTCAGTTCAGCCAAATGTCTTTCTGTCTTTCCTACCATTTCAAAATGTAGCTGGGTTCTTCTGGGTTCCCAGATGGACAAGCCTTCTGAAGGTAACAGCCTGGCCACCACCAACATCACCTCAGGTAACTCCCAGGTACCACTGTAGGATCCATTTGAAATATGACGCTTTAGAAATTTATAACAACCGGTGGGTTTGTTTCAACTCAGAAATAATTCTGTATGTGCAAAATTCAAAATTTCAGCACCAGAGAATCGTTACCCATGTAATTATCATCAGAAAAAAAACACTCTGAACAAAAGGAAAAAAGTCGACAACCGGGTCCTCTTCTTGCACATAGAAAGAGGCCTGCCATTAAAAGGTGGGACAGACAGGGCTTAATCTGCCAAGAATGAGTCCCCCTAGATTAATGGTCTTTAATTAGTTTCCCCAAAACATAACTCACCTGTCATGATAATTTAAGTAAAACTGAAGCAGTTGATTTTGCCATGGATTTATTTTACAGACATTTCTTATTCCTCTTCTTCAAAATGAAAACAAACAAAAACAAACCAAAAAACCCACTTACCCAGTAACAAAGTCCAGCCTGAACTACTCTTGCATGGGTGTGTGGGAATATGGGAAGACAAGGGCCTCACGTGGGAGAAATGTTCAACCCTGGACTAATGACCCCTCAAGGCATCATTCTAGGCGTTTGTGAAGGAGCATATTTAAAACCTCTCTCCAACACTACCGATCGGAAAGCAGGATGTCACTGAAAATTCTCTCATGACCATCTTGAATTGTTCCCTAAGTTCCCTCTGAGGAGATGAGGCCTGCTTGGGGTAGGCTCGGCATAACAACGAGCCACGTCACAACAGAAGCCTGCTCTCTGCCCCGGAGGGCACGTCTGAGGAAGCGATGGGGCACGCGTCGGATTGTGCACTGGGGGAGGTGGATCTGAACCTCATCTTTGAAACTCGCACCCAGAACACCAACGTGCCCCGGCTCTGAGGCGAGGGACTGCAGCCTTGCAGGAGCTACATATCTGAGCTCACAGATGCTCTAAGCTGTGAAACTTCTGGCTCCTTCTGCCCAGACTGCCGAGCATGCGCTGGCCAGAGCACGAAGTGGGTGGATGGAGCCAAGTGGAGAACTGGGTCTTTCTACATACAGATGTGCACAGAAGTGGCCCTGGGGCCTGGGTACCCAGTTCATGAGTCTCCAGGCATCTCCACATTATGGGCCCGAGAATCTTCTAGATGCCCATCATTCGGAAGCCAGCATGACTTAGCTATTCCCTATGCACAAGCCCAAATTAGTCAAGACGGCGAGGCCTGGGTGGGATCCCAGCCGAAGGCGCCTACCCTACTTGTGAGTATAAACAAGCTTGGTGTACACATTTTACTATGTAAGCAAGACCTAGGACATGCTAGGTCCTAGGTCCTAAAGAATCCTAAGTTCCTTAGATTTGTCCAACTGACTACAGGAATATTTAGAAGTTGATGGCACCTCAATCTGAATTGATAAAACGGTCATTTTAGCACTACTTTATTTGAGGCACTCGAAGTAAAAAAATCGGTATCTGCTAATTTTCTTTTACTGCTCTCAATCAGTCTAAATTAACAAAGCTTCAATTCTGTCATCCTGACTCTGACATCTGTTTTGTCTACACTCCAGAAACTCCATTATTTGTTTAGGTGAGACTTTTCATTGGCTTTTCAACATTCCCTCATGTTTTATTCAGGTCAAGCTGCCTTTGGGTCTGGTTAGAAGTTTGTATTTCACATCCGCACACCAGGGGCTTACCCGGCCCATCCATCAGGAGTAGTTATCCCCCTGCTTGTGACCACGGCTAGAACAGGAAAGAGAGACTATCCTGTGCAACAGCTTGTTTTCAGATGGGGAGACTGAGGCTCAGAGAGGTGAAATGACCCACAAACACTACAGCCAGCTTTAGCCAGAGCCAGCTAGCACTTGAACTTCAAACTCAATACTGATTACTTAAGAGGAGGATTGGAATCAAAGGGTCTTCTGGCTCCTGCACTGCTCACAAACACGGGTCTATTTATTCTTGCCAGATTATTATCGTATCCTGTGTCACTTCAGTGAAACGCTTGCCATGAGCCTGGCCTCAGAGACAGGTCCAAAAGGGCAGGGGACAGATTATCTGGTCAGCTGAAGAAGACCATTTAGTTTACTCTGCAAACGAGGGACAATCTGTAGTGTTTTGACTTCTTTTAGATGAATGACCTATGGTTAATTATTATCTCCCAGCTTTATCCTTAAATCTGCAGGTTTAAATTCTCTGGTAGTAATTGCCTCTAAACCTATGCCTGTAATCACTGCTGGAGACAAAAAGCAAGTCTTTCTGTAGCAATTTTTAAATGTCCTCATTTTTGTCATATTAAACTATGATATCTAATTAGTGTAATAATAGTTTTCCCCCTTATTGGGATAATTGCATCTTTAAACATATTTTTCAGGTTGGAGGGCTCAGTTGCACAGGTATATTGTAGAAGACTGAATGCAAACACATTTTGTTACCCCATTCATTCGTGGCTTCAAATGTTACTCTAACAGCATCTTCTGCAACACAAATGCTAAATTATACATTACCGATCTTTCCAAACACGTTAGATAAATTTTTAAACAGACCAGTAGGGATGATCATGTCGCAAACTTAAAATAAACGGTGCTACAGGATAGGTTCTATAACTTCATTTAATATTGATAGCAGCTCAATTTAAATTTTGAAATAGCAAATACCTGTAATAAATTTGGCGTGGATGATTATATATTTTGATACAACTATTGTACAGGCGTGTGTACATATATAAATCTATAGGTAGAATTATATACATTTCAGTATATGCCACATGTTTTTCTACTTACATTTTTCTTCTTAGTAAAACAAAGCAGTTTCATTGTACATGGATGTGCAATGCTACATTAAGTCCTGAGTAATTTTAAGGGATCATTAATAAACTACTGTAAATTCTAGTCTTTCAGCCAAAGATCCAGTAGATTCTGTAACAAAAACGTGAAAAAAAATATTTAAAAATATGCATTCAGCTACGCGCTTGTTTTGTGCTTAGCGGAGAAAGCTTAAGAATGCACAGTAGCCATTTACGTTTAGGAAAATTTCCTTAGATATTCAAGATTAAACATATATCCTGTTTGTATGGATTTACAGATGTTTTAAGTGATGTCGCCTACATCTAATTTTTCAGGCATGGAAGATTCCAGTCATGATTGGACCATAAATCCCTTTTGCAGAATATGAAATTCTGTGTAAACATCAGTGGTCAGGTATCGTACAAAAGTTCTGACTCAAATGAGGGGAAACGGAAAAAATACAATGAAATCATTTAAAATGCTTCTCGTGGGATACAGCCAGCCATCTGGAAGGCATATAAAAAATAAGATATATTTTGGTGGAAGAGGAAACCAGATGAAAGTCATTTCAGGTAGGTCTGGTAAGCCGCACACCCAGTTTGGGAGGTCCCAGGTTGGCTTGGCTCAGGGAGGCCCAAGATAAGCCGGCCACGTCCATTTTGCCACAGGGGACAGCCTCCCGCTGCGAGGAGGAGGGAGCACTATGGGGGAAAAGGCCACGTTCAACGGCAATGGAACAGTAGCAGCTGCCCCGTCAGGGTCACCACCAGCGAAGCGAAACATGCCAGTCCAAAGTCAGGCACCCGGGAGGCCCTGGCGGGGCGGCCCGGGCCGGCTGCTGCACGTCCGGCTGCCACAGGAGGAGGCAGGCCCAGAAGGAGCGTGGGAGGCTGCGGCGCGCCGGGAGGGCCACGTGGACGAGAAGGCACTGCATCGGTGGTTCCTCCGTCACCCCCAGCTCTACCCCGTCCCGTGGCTGCTGTAGTCAAAGACCCCTTTCTTGAAGAATGGCGAGAACTCACAGATGGTGTGTTTGGAAAGAGTCAGCCCCACTTTGTCGATGTGTAGGGGAGACGTCGCGGACTGCAGCATCACGCTGAAAAAGTCCCTGAGGTATTTCTGAGGAAGAGATGGGAGACAAAACGTGGTTAGACGTCGTCGTGGGGTGGAGTCAAGGAGAGAGAAGAAATCCCAGAAACAACTTGCCACCCACTTTGGAAGAGCTGTTGCTGCCATTGGAAACAGCACATGGGAATCTGTGTGTCCTTGGCCTTCACCAGACCAACCCAAGGGAATAGAGCCACCACATCCATTACGCGGGTGGCTCTGCTCTCCGGCTCAGGGCAACATGGCCTCAGGTCTACCTGCGGACAATGCCCAGAGAAATGCCAATGTGGTGCCAGGATGGGGGGGTGGGGAAGTGGTCTGATTGCCAACAATAGTGGCATCAGTTAATATCCTATTTTTTAACAGGTCGTTTCCCCCCAACTTACTCGTTAAATAGAAAGCCAATTAAAGGGAGGGGGAAAAAAGGCTAGCCATCTGTAGAATGCTGAATGTGCTGCTCACTAGCATTTTTAAACAGCACTGTAACTGTCTGATTTGGATCCTTTAAAGGAAAAGAAATGCTGGGGACAAGCGGGTCAGTTCCAAGTACTAATATTTACGAGTCATTTTGCAAAACCCATAATCATCAATGAAAAGAAATTCTGACTAAGATTAATTGCTCTGAACCCCCTGCTCTGCCCCTCCCCACGGCTGCACGTGTTTATCACAGCAGTCGCCGCCTTTTCTGGCACCGAGCAAGCAAAGCATGTCTGGGACGAGGATCCGAGATGCCGGGGATGGAATGAGACGTGGGTGCAGGCAGGATGTATTAAAGGAAAAGAGGACACACAGAAATAGTTCATATATTTCAGGTCAGGCAAGTGTTATTTACAAGAGAAAATGGGTAAGCCTAAATCTTTATAACTGCCTCAGCTTATTTCAAAAATATAAATGATCCTATCACAAACCCTGACATTAAACATAATTATTATGGACTTTGACTAACAAAGAAATTTGTCAGTGAAACACGGCTGAGGCCGAGAAGCAGTGGTTCCCACCAGGGGCGGTCCACCCCGTAGAAGACACACAGCGATGTCTGCAGATGGTTTCGTTACTCTGGGTGGGGGGGTGTGGCGTGCATCTAGGCGCACCCTACGATGCACGGAACAGCCCCATGCAAGCATTATTGCCTTCCCAATGTCACTCACGCAACGATTGCGAAAACCCGGCCCAGCAGAAGTGGCATCCAGCTGCCCCTACGGACTGCCGGCCTTAAATTTACTTCTGAAAGAAGACACTCTGCTCAAGGAAAATTCATCAGCTACTTTCTTAAAAGTAATGAGAATTATTAATAATTGACACTGTATAGTAATTTACTTTCTAAAAATCTTCTAACGTCTCATTTCTTACTGACGCACACTGTACATTCTTCAAACGGACAATCTGGTGAGTCTTGAACCGTGTGTACACCCATGAAGCCATCCCCAAAGCAAGAGAACAAAACATTTGTACTGTGCCTCCGCATTTCTGAGCTCACCTCGTTGTATGTTGTTATTGTACTCCGCCTAGAATTATCTGCTCTTATTAGTCATAGCCATTTTTGGATGAGGACCCTGTTGTCAGGGAGGTGAGCAAGGCTAGCAATCAGGAGAGGGGACTTGGAAAACAAGGGTTTTTAACTCGGACTCTGTCTTTTTTGTTCAGTATTCCTCACTTACTGGTCTCATGGTAATCTCTCAGGAAAGGAGCTTGAAAGAGCGATCAGGTCGAGGCAAGAAGGTGTCAAAACCAATTGCTGAAAAATGAAGATCTTATACCAGTACTTTTTTGCATCAGGGGCAAAAGGAACCGGACTTCAACCTCACTGGGGGAAGGGAAGCAGAGAACAGCAAAAATTAGAGGGACCCAAAAATCCATCCAACGTGGGTGAGAGTGTCCAATGCAGACCACACCTGCTGGCCGGCCAATCTTTACAATGCGATAAATACACGTGTGCAAACTGACTCTTGTGGGAAGGTCAAGAGGGAAGTGTTTCCAGCAAGGATGAGGAGGAGCTTGTGCACTGGAGTGTGGGGCCACAAGTCTGCCACAGTCTAAAGCTCGAACAGAGCTGGGAACAGCCCCTGCTACACGTCTCCCACAGGCCGCACGAGTGTGCAGACTAATGCTCACAACCAGCTTGCCCTGGAGATGAATTCCGACAGAATGGAAGGTATTCAAATCTAGGGACAGATGTTGTATCCGCATTTGTCGTAATTGGTTCACAAAGAGTGGGGGACCTTTAAAGGGCCAGTGGAACCCAAAGGGGGTCATGAAAAGTTAAAGTTAAAAAACACAGATAAAAATAAAGAAAATATTGGAGATACCTTCCCTGCCCGGTCACTGCCATCAAGAGACCAGTAAACTAAACTAGGTGCAGGGAGTGTCTTTTTCTTTAAATGAACTCACTGGCATGTCTCCATGGAAACTGGAGATACAGGGACCTCATTCAACGAATTAGAAACATTATAGGAGAGTTTTTTCATTGCAAAACAAACCTCTGAAGGGCAGGGGCCAAAAGGGGCCCTGAGAGATGGAGGGGCCGGCTAGAGGAGGGTGAGAGAGGAAGTTTTGGGATGGAAGGGAGAACAGAAGCCACAGGGGAGAGAAGGCAAATAGCACAGCAATATTGGAGATCAAACTCTGTGAGTCATGTATTGATTTGGCAAAAAAAAAAAAAAAAAAAAAAAAAAAAAAAAAAGATTTAAGAAATATATGAGACATTTATCTAGGTTATTTACTTTTTGTTACTTGGACTAACACTAAAGTATAAGGTGTTTTCTTATTGATACTTTCAGAAAATCAGGCTTAGATGGCAGATCTTGAACGCACATTTCAGTACTGAACAGAGTACCTTGATTCCATAAAGTGCCTTTTTTCTACAGTCCGCGGGAATATCTTATTATGTTTTAATTTTTTTTAATGTTTATTTATTTATTTACGAGCGAGCACAAGCGGGAGGAGGGGCAGAGAGAGAGGGAGACACAGAATCTGAAGCACGCTCCAGCCTCTGAGTTGTCAGCCCAGAGCCCGACGCAGGACTCAAACCCACAAACAGTGAGATCATGACCTGAGCCAAAGTCAAACACTTAACCGACTGAGCCACCCAGGTACCCCTCTTATTATTTTTTAAAGTCAATTCATGCAAAGGCAATGAGCAGGGGTAGACGAAACTGGGAGAGACCACCCCATGGGTGTGTTCCAAATGGAAATGTTAAATAGGCATGTGCTTTTAATCTCCACCTCCAAATAAGACAAAATCCTGAGGGGACCAGGAGCTTTTCAAGAGAAGGCCGAAAGACCACAGGAAAGACGAGGACACACAGGTTGTTCGAGACACCTACATCAGGCTCCTGACCTCTCCTTTCCAAAGGAAAGTGGTCAACTCATACCTGCCAAGACCACTCTGAGTATTTCCTGAGGACTGTCTCCCATGTACACACAACAGTCTGACCAGCTGCCATCTTGTTGCTCTTACGAAGAGGCCAGTTATCAACGGCATGTAATGTTCTAGGCACAGTGAGAACATTTCATGGTATATCTCATTTACTTACCACAAGAACTATTTATGAAATAGCTATTTATGAAGTAGGGACACTGCATGGGACCCATCTGCCAGATGAAGAAACTGAGGACCAAGAGGCTTAAGTAATGCCCCAAAGGTCATGAAGCACAGAGGTGGGAATAGCAGATACATACCCACATCTTTCAGCCCTAGAGGCTGGGTCTCAATCACCAGCCTGCTGTCCAGCGTCTACCATCCCCGTTTTATCCTGTTGGGCCTCCCATGTCCTGAGCACTGTTGTCTCTCACCAGGCAAGGTTGTCTACACTGAGCCAGATATGCTGCCTTTTCCAGGCCTGAGGCTGCTCTCAGAGACAGGGGGCCTCTGGATTCTCTAGAGTTAATGTTCCATACAAACATGAGAAAAAGACCTCTAGCTGTGAGCCTTATACTCTTCTCCACAGAGTCCAATGTAACTCTGTTCATGCTCTGATATCTTCCTTACAGAGCCTTGGTGAGCACTGGCCATGTTTTGACTGGCCTGCTTCCTTTTCCCTTCCCTAATAGCACTCAGATTCCCTTCTGAAAAAACAGCTTTCCCTTCTTTGGGGGTTGGTTATCTAGCTGACTTATGGCAGAGGGCTGGTGAGTTTTTCCCATTCATATTCTGGGATGGGCACCCCACTGCCAAAGAGCTACTGGAGATACCACTTGGAATCTGCTGGAATCGATCTCTTATTGACTTCACAGCCACTGCCATAGAGCATTTATAAGAGTGTAAGAAATTCAGGGACCTCTCTCACAGAGGGGCAGCTCCAGGAGAGACTTTGGTCGGGCATTTCCCAAGCCTGGGAGTGGAGAAGTCCATTTGCTTACAATGTGGCCCCAGTGATTTTCTACTGTTTGCAAACAAGTTAACGGACATTAACTCCGGAGCACTGGCAGGTAGTAGGTGCCAGTCAAGATCAGAGGAAACCTTCCACCTATACCATATCCAAGCCCCTGGGCTGTGGGGGGTGTAGTCTGTAGTCACACCAAGATCTGCCCAAATCACCCTTCTCTCACTCCTAGGAGGCTTTAGTGACTAACATTTTTGATGGGTCAGTGCATCCTAGTGGTACATCTCTGGCCAAGCATTTACCTGGAAAGCTCCTGCCCAAAGCCTGATATATACACGCAGGCCAATCTTCAAAATTCCAACACCATTTCAAAATACAACAACTAAATATTATTAATCTTTTGAACCAAAACACAGGCTAATATGGTCTACTGGCTGTGTTAATGAGTTCTGAAAGGTGAAGCACACTCCCTACAGCAATACAGGGTAATTCAGCAAGAATTTAGTCAATTATTTTAGAGCTTTAGCCTGGTACCTCAATCGATACATTGCATGAGGAAAAAAATTGAAAATATAATGTGCTGCTACATGCTATTTTCATTTTTATTTCATTCTTGATGAAGGTCATTTTGTTAACATGATTCATATGTGCCCTACAATATAATTTTAGGCTCTGCTCTAGCTGAAAGGAAAAGTACTTAAGTTACCGGAACAACCTAGCTAAAAGCTGGCCTTACGATAGCCTCTGCTGGCTTGTTCTTTTCAATTCTGGAGTTTCTGGATGAAACATTAGTCTGTTGGGACCGACCATATGCTCCATAGTCCTTCCAGGCAAAAACCTGCATGATCAGCAGGGAGTTCGATAGTGTGGCCCTTCTCATCTTGCAGCATTTCCTTTCAGGTCTGGGATCTGGAAAGGAGGGAAGATGAAGTGGTATCCAAACTCAGCAAACTGTGTGAACAAGGGAGTAAGTAAGGCTAGCATGTGCAGGGCTCTGTGTGGGGAACAGCAGGACTTGAAGGAGAATGTGGAAGGCCCGGATGCTGGATTTGGATCTTCAGGCACTTTGTACAAAACACTTACCAGTTCATGAGCTCCCATGACTCCTAAGACATGCTGAGGTGGAGGAGGACAGGTATGTGAATCCTGTTTACAGATGAGGAAACTGAGATCCCAAGAGGCAGTGGCTTAGCCAATGTCAACAGACTATAGAAGCTGACAAACAACTTGGTCTTTAAATTCAGGAGAAAGGCAGATGGCTTAATGTCACTTACAAGGTGCAATCCCTTAAGCCTGAAAGGTAATGAGTAAATGTGCATGTAAACACAGCCCTTCTCTTTAGGGATCTCCATACCATGCAGACTCTCAGAATTTACTGTGTGTGAGTGTGTGTGTGTGTGTGCGCGCGCATGTGCACACGCACGCACGCATAGAGAACATGTGGGAATAAGAGGGCTTCAGAAGCGTTTCAAAGATCTTACCTTATTTTTTGGCTCCCTTCCTTCTGCTTTAATGCTCAGGGGGATAAAGTCATGACTATTTTAGGTTACTAAAAAGCTTGCTTTAACAGGGCTCATGACTGTAAGTGTAGTCTGCTGCTCATTTCACAGGCATGCACCACCCAGCTGTGCCACTCTCATGATTTCCCCAGCCATCTCATTGTTGTGGAGCCCCTTCATCTCACAAAATTTTAACATAAATTCGTAATGTAATTTAAAGTTATTGAAATTATTAAAACGTACTTTAAAAATGTAGTAGGGCCTTATCCACCTTTCCACTGTGACATATTAACAGGGAAGACAGTTCGCTGGAATTCATTTCCAGAAGCCATTAGCCAGGGCGGCAGCTTAAAGATAACGATCAGTCTAATAAGACTTAGAGGTTTCATTTACCTTGTAGCACTTGGAAAATTCATCCTTGACTGATGGGTTCCAAAGACCAATCAAGCGGGGATGGAGACATGCTGGGATATTTCTAGACATGAGAGGTCTGGTCACCACTGGCCATGGATCATGAATCAACCCCCTACCAGTGGGGTCAATATTCACTCACTCAAGTCTTCCCAGTTCTAAACTCTCATAAATTCTAGTCGACACCTTTATCTGGCTATTTTAGGGATCCTAAAATTTGTCTCCACTGGATCAAAAATGCTGGGTTCCTTTCCTGACATGGTCCTAAATGTCCTCTACACTCTGATGAAATTAGGATGGTTTAATTCAAGCAACTCATCCATCCACCACAGTTACCACACACCTGCCCTACATGGAGCAGCGTGCCAAGCACTGGGTGTCCAACGTTGACTAAAACAGACACTGAGCCTGTGCTGAAAAGGAGCCTGGGCCGCCCTGCACCATCTCCTCATTGTCCAGAATCCTTCGTCTAAATCCTACTTGTCTTCTGAGGACTGGATCAAGGTTTGTTCTTCGTCGGCTCCTCTTGAGACTTCATTCATGCACCCAACAAATATTTACTGAGAGCTTTCTATAGGTCATGCTGCTGAGGAGTCAGTAGTGAATAAGGTCAGTTCTCGTCTTGAGTCACATGCAGGCATTCCAGGGACTTGGGACAAGTAAAGCTCTGATTAAAATATGGAATGAGATGATTTTGGAGTACATAGAAAAGGCATCCAGCCTAGTCCTGGGAACTGGTGACATTTCTGCCAAGAGCTGAAGGATGAGTAAGAATCAGACAGGTAGAGATACTTGTGGAAGATACTGTAGAAGCCTATTCCCAGCAGGGGGGGGGGGATGTGCAAAGCCTCATGGTGACAACAAACAGCTTGGGGTCCCACCAAGAGTCCAGCATGGCTGGACCACACACTATGTGGGGTTCATTTAGCGCGGGGGACACACTTCTGGAATGTACTGCTCACTGGATCGGCTCTCCAATGGTCCTCATGTTGCAGTTTCTTCACTGTGCTCCAACAGCATCTCTTCTCTCTGATCCATGGATCCTGCCAGGCCTTCTGTTTTCCAAGAGAAAACACTGGAAGTAAAGCTGACAGTGAAGGAGTCACCTTGCAGGCTTCGGTGCCCCATCTGAGCCCAGTCCTCAGTGGAACCATGATCAGAATACAGCCATGTAAGTGGCCTGACATGATACCTGACATTTGGAAAAGATGAACCACTTGGCCAAGCCCTGGCCAAATTCCAGAACCACAGCATCACAAGCAATAAAGTGGTGGCTGCTTTAAGGAAGTTAAGTTTTGGGGTAGTTTATTACGTGGTGATAGATAATCACAATAGATATGCATGGGAAGAAGGTAAGGGATGAGAGAGTCAATGAAATTAGTCAAATCAGAATAGAAAAGTCTCATTGGTTTTTATTTATAATTTATGACTAGCCATACATCACAGTCTGTGCTACTAACCTTTTCCAACCTTTTTAGTATTTCTAATGAATAATTCTATCTTAGCAGGTATTCTTTTCTATCCATCCTCGGTTTTAAAGTAAATACTTGAAATAAGTAGCCATCATTTGAAATATGGAATTTATTTCTTGATTTTATAGAGAATTCTGAGAGCTCCCAGTTAAAATTCATCAGGGTGAAAATGTTAGTCTGTGATTACAGAATTGGATCTATTCATTACAGCTATTCAGAGAATCTTCTTTATGAGCTTAATGACATAAGCATATTGTATTGAATTATTATGGTACTGCATCAATTGGACTCATAAATTTAATATACTCAGTCTGGTTCACATATTCTAATAAAATCCAGTGAGCTTTAAACATTTTATAAGGAATGCGCATTTAAAGTCATGTGATATTCAGTTTTTACAGGTTGGCGTTCCTGCTTAGGGTAAGAAGCGAGCTTCAATGATCTCGACCACCCGGCCTGGTAGACCAGCAAGCTTGGGGGGAGACCCCCCCCCCCTCCCAGACAAACAGGCCACATTAGAAAGCCCCAAATCCATCAGCTCAGGCTGTGAAGTTGGTTGAGCTTTTCTCTAGAACCCAAGTCGGTATCAGGCCCATCTTTTCGGCTCATGAAAGGAAGAGAGCAACTAGCTGAGGCTGCATCTTGAGCCGGGAGCAATGGCATGTCAGCTGTAAGGGAGCAGGCAAACCCGCTTCCAGGCAGTCTGACAGGCCCCCCTCTCAACCTCATTCGGCTGAAGCAAAATACGGGAGGACAGACGCTGTGGAGAAGCGCAGTTTCCAGGGCTCGCTCTGGTTCTTTGACTTTTGTTTACTGGATCTAGGTTAAGAGATTGGTAAGGGTCCCACACACAACAACTGTCTCTGCATCCAGGCGGGGAGGGCGGAAGAGGACCTGGCCATGTGGACCACACGACTGCTGGAGTCCTACCCTTGCACTGTGAGCCACGTCCTGGGCACCCAGTCACACAGCAGCCAGCACGCTGGGCACGGGGGGCATTACCATGCTGGGGTCCAGATTAAGTCGTGAAACTCTCCTGCACCTCACTTTCCTCATCTGATTAGAATGCTTTTTAAATCAGAAGATGAAATGAGAGGTCTGTCAGGTGCTAGGGGCAGGGCCCAAGTCACAGCATGCATTTATTAAGTAGGTGACATTATTATCTACACAGCTTTGTCCTTGCAGAGTTAATCTGCAAATATAATCATTTTCTCCTCTTTTAGATGTTTCAGGGCACGTGGGCTTAAAATGTGTTAGTATTTAATGCTTTAATGTTTTCCCCTTCAAAGGAAAATGGAAGACAACAGTCTGGAATGGTTTTTTTCCAAAGTCACCTCATATCAGATACTGGCAGACCCTTTATTTCAAAAATTGCTTTAAAGTAAGAAAGAGTTAATGTGTTTCTCAAAATGGGGAATCATGTTCATATGTTTAAAAATATAGGCTACACCAGGTAAATTAACTATGCCCCCAAAGCTCATTTTAAGATATAGTTTGGATACTGAGATTCTGAAAAATGCTATCTGGGGAAAAAAAGAACTATTCTTTGTTTCTCAGCTCACGATTCCTTCTTGCACCATCTACATCTTCAAAGAGGTTCTTGACATTTTGAGGGGGATGACTGCTCCAAATGGCCAATGTGACTGACAGACTTTCAAATGAGAATCTCATTGTGTGGTGCCTCTTGGCTATAATATACTTAAACTCAAATTCAAAGAAACCTCAAATTCAAAGGTCCCCAAAAGCTTAAGAATCAAGATGTAGTTGCGCATTCATTACTGGCATCCCAAAGTCTCCCTCTTAGTAGAAGCGCAAGCACCGGGACATGGTGTGACGCTTCAGGGACCCCCCACGTGACTATCTTGCTCCTCTCTACCATCCATGCCTGTGGTTGAGCAGGACCATCCCCTGCTTTTATGTCTGACCTGAGGTCACTTCTGTATTGATGGCAAGTTTCCTCAGGCTGGCCTTGTACTGGGCCATCCCTGAATACCAATGAGTCCCTGAATTCCAGGGCAAGAGGGTCAGCTCTTGAGACTAGGAGGGAAGACCCACTGCCCCTTTTTTGTTCTTTGGACGAGGGGCTCCTGATGATCCCTGTGAGGCTATTTGCCTTCAGAATATCTCCCTGCCTTGGGAGTTATTCCTCAGTGTCCACCCACTGCCCTAGGTCCCAGGAGGGAGCCATGGTCATGCCCTAGGTGTGATTAGGCCTGTGGCCCTGAGCGGTGGGCCTGTGACCCCACCCCACGGAGAGGATTAGCTGAGGATTTGGATTATCCACACCGATGATCCCTTTCACTGGGGACAATGATGGAGGCTTGACTATGTCGGGGAGGCTGGAGGCAGGGAGAAAACCCAGACCAAACCTTCTCTCATATAACATCTCTAATTCTAAAAAAGAATGGGGTAGGTGTAGATTTTTAATAATTCCTTCACCAAACAGATATCATCCACACAATTAAGTATCTAAGTTGAAAAATATATACATTGAAAACATGTACCTCCTGCACAGCACTTTGCTCATAAAAGACACGGTCTATTAGGTACCCGATGCAATGAATGTTAGGTTAATATTAAATGTTAATAAATCCTGCTGAACAATGAGAAGCCTGGGTTTTCTCTCTTTCAGATCTTCCCTTGCAGCAAAATTTCACAGATTTATAGTATCTTCTCTCTTCTGAACAAAGGAAGTTTACTAAATTACTGTAGAGAAGGAGTCTATCAAATCTTAACTTATGCTTCAAAGCCAAACTTTAGAAACTCTTCAACTGTCCTTGGCCTCTGTCCAAATCTGAAAAGTTGCTGCAGAAGAGAAGTTGGAAAGGTTGCCCGTTGGGCAGGGGATGAAGCACGTGCTTCCTTGGATACTCGTGTCTGGCCCTGTTCCCCACAACGAACCTGAGCCTGTGGGAGCAACAGTCTTTCAGCTGTCACAACTTTTAGCACTCGAGATTGTTCTCAGCTGAGAGGCACTGAAAGCAATGTGGTACAAGTTAAAACAGAGTCCTGGCAAAATGTGGAAAGAAGATCGTACAGATGAAAGGGAAATCACACCAGCCGGGGGATCGCGGAGAAAGCGATGGGGCCATTAAATCTAAGAAATAATGGGCTAATTTGGGCTAATTTGACATCCAGTTTCTGTCATAAGGAAACTGCCTTCCAAAGTAAGAAATGTCAGTTTGTACTGACTGAGCTATGACTTGGATTGCCCAGAGTCTTTCGAGTAAGAAATTGCAAATAAATGTAATGTTGGGGACTAGAAGATAAATAAGCAGCAGAAGTGGCAAAGAGAAGGTGAATCAGCAGCAAACAGACACCAAAATGCATAAATACCCCAGCCTACGGAGATGGTTAGGGCAGATGGTTATCTTGCTGCTCATAGCACTTTATCCACAGAGCTCGGAAATAAAAGCTCCAGAATCCACTGGGGCTTTGTTTCCAGCAGGCTAAAAAATCCACCGAGAAAAGGGTGATGGCTTCATTTACTGCCATTTTCAACTCTGATTAGCAAATGCTTGCTTGATTTTCGTAGGAGTTTCTCAATTTTACTTATAAATACTATGAAACAGGTGATCTCAATTAGGAAACAAATTAGGCAAAGTGTTAATTTTTCTTTCTTTCTTTTTTTTTTTTTTTGGTTGCCTGGAATCAATATTATATATGTAAATGTAACCGCATTGCAGTGAATTCCTGGGAACAGAAATAAGCCTATCTAAAAATGGACGGGAGCTTTACACAGGCAAACAATAAAACAAAATGTTGAGTGAAACTGGGACAAACTGATGTTCTTACCCGTTTCTTTCTCCCAAGTATCATCTCAAAGGACTGCAACATGTGCTATGATTCATTACTGTTATGAAATATAAGCAACACACACAGAAAAAAAAAGGGGATCATCCAAGGGGGGAAAAAAAAAAACTACCTGAATTCTAAAATATAGTTTCAGAAGCAACAAAGGACAGTACAGAAGTTCACTGGCAAAGGCCACAGTGAGCACCTTTAATAAAAGTACAATTTACTTGGAAAACAAATCTAAATAAATGGAGTGAAAGGAATCAAAGCATCTTCGAGAAAGCCTAATTCAAATTTATAAAAGAGAAAGGGTGACTGCCAGATGTTGATATAAACAGTGAGCTGAGAACTAGCAGAGACTGGACAAAGTGGTTCTTTTTTTTAAGTTTTATTTTTTCAATTTATTTTGAGAAAGAATGAGTGAGTGGGGGGAGAGCGAGAGGGGGACAGAGAGAGAGAGACAGAGGGAGAGAGGGAGGGAGGGAGAGAGGGAGGGAGAGAGGGAGGGAGGGAGGGAGAGAGGGAGGGAGGGAGGGAGGGAGGGAGGGAGAGAGAGAGAGAGAGAGAGAGAATCTCAAGCAGGGATTGGGATTCAGTGCAGAGCCACACTTGGAGCTTGAACTCACCAACTGTGAGATGATGACCTGAGGTGAAGTCAAGAATCAGCCACTTAACCGACTGAGCCACCCAGGCGTCCCAAGAGAAATTGGTTCTTAAAATAAACAGACACACAAGAAGAATTCTGTGTATGTCTTCTGGGCTATTGCAACAAAAGGAATGTATGACAAGGAGCTATACAGATGTCAATGGAAATAAATATAATTGATCATTTCAGGAAGAAGCTAGGCCTTCAGGCTTGTTACAAGCATGAGAAGGTGCAAAAGTAATAAGCACAATGTTAAAACAAGGTCAGGAAGAATGAAAAGGATTGCGTTGTGCAGTGCTTCGCAAACACTTTGCGGAGAAGGAGCAACTGAAGGAGGGAGGGGGGAGGAGAAAGAGACAGAAAGAAATGGCAAATATAAGAGACAGGAAAATTCAAGGAGGACAAGACCAGGGGATCAACACAAACAAATGGTATTCCAGAAAGAAATAAGAGGAAAAACCCTGACAGGAGGAAATCATCACAACAATCTCCTAGAAAGAAATAAAGGACACTAGAGAGAGAATGTACATGGAACAACCAGCAGAACTGAGGGGCTGTTCACCAAAGTAGAACCAGGAAAGCTCAGAACCCTGGGTATAGACAGAGCTTTTGTAAGGGTCAGAGAAGTATTACGTCACATACAGAGTACCAAAAATCAAAATGGTGGGTCACCTGGGTAGCTCAGTCGGTTTAGTGTCCAACTCTTGGTTTCAGCTTAGGTCTCGATCTCATAGTTCATGGGTTCGAGCCCCACGTCGGGCTCCACACTGATGATGCAAAAGCCTGCTTGGGATTCTCTGCCTCCCTCTCTCTGTCTCTGCCCCTCCCCCACTCGTGCTGTCTCTCTCAAGATAAACTTTCAAAATTAAAAAAAAAAAAAAAGGAAGCAATACACAAATGCAATTTTAGTTTGTAAGAAAATACCAAAAGGTATCGCAAGGGTTGCTGCAAGGGAAAGGGGAATGAAATGCCCAGGATGCAGAAAACTGCTTTCCAGGAAAGCCTAGTACAACTATTTGAGCATACCCATAATTGGCACTGATTTTTAAAAAAAAGTTTTAAAATCTCTCTCTCATTGGAAAAATGGTCAGAAGGGATATATGCCCAACTGTAAGAGCAATGACCTCTGGGCAAGTGCCTCTATTTGAGACCCTGTGAAAGCAGAGACAGAGGGAGATTATATACAGATGATCTTGGATGCAGAGGTAAAGGGGCGGGAAAGTCAGAGTGGGAAAAGGAGGTGGCCAGTAGAGGGCTGTCGATGCACAGGTTACCGTCCAGGGCAGCACTTGGTCCTGCTGGGGACCCTTCGAGAGACATGTAGACTGTGCTTCTGAGTCATCTGTAATGACGGGAGGCAGGCACATTTATCCATACTTCGTCTCTTACTGTTTGCGGCAGGCCTCACTTCCCTCTAACCACTAGGCTGCAGCCTGAGGGAGAGAGGGAGAGAGCGAGCGAGCCCTGGGGCGCTGTAGCACATAGTACGGCTTTTCTCCAGGGCCGTGACCAGAACCATGGGAAAGTCAAAGGGTCACAGAACAGCACACAGCATGTGTTTGCTACAGGATGGGGCTGGGGTTGGTGGTGATTAAGGGGGATCCCAGCTTTAGATGTGAAGAGAGAGTCCTTTGCTTAGTGCTCCCTGCTAACCAGCTTGGGAAGCCAGCCAGGGTGATGGGGGTGGGGTTGGGTGGGGGTCGTCTTTGCTCTTGGCTCCAGCAGCTTTCTTCCCTCCCCAGCATTTTTCTTAGTCTTCAGCATTTTTGGTTTTCTGATGAGGACTTTTTGATTCACAGAAACCTTACTCGTTATCTTCTTAGGGATGAACAAGCATTTTTAAAGAATTTAAAATGCAAGTTTTATTGCAACCTTAGGTGATAAGACTGATGTGACTGTGGCTCATGCACTGGGCCTAAGTCAGTTCATGGTCAGAATGATTCCAGAACATTCAGAAGATAAAGAGCTACAAATTAGCTCCCAGCCTGCCCCATATCTTAGCTAACATCCACTGGGCTGGACTGTGGCATCGCCCCAGGAGCAAGCTGGAATGGCGGCCAGCACTAACGGAACTGGGCCATGCTGCCATCATTTCCAGGAACTCCTGTGTTGCATGTTTTTACAACAAGAACAGATTTTTATTTTATACGAATACTTCCATGTATCTATACACAATACTGAATTATATCTATTGACATCTCCATATACATCTATAATCTATTTCTAGATTATACCTATATAACTATATTTATAGCTATGCCTATATCTGTATAATAGAATCTATAATTAAATCTATTAATTATATCTTATACCACATTTTATTTTATAATAATATCTTAATGTATGAGGAATTTCCTCCTCCAATGAGTCTTAACAAGATTGTTAACTGCATGTAAAACAATACAGGCAGGGGGCACTAAATGGTCACCTGACAGTGCCTGGAAGGGACTAAGAACCTTAGGGTGGGGGTTGGGGCCATTCTTTGATTTACACCAAGGGGGAAGAGAAAAATTAGTAGCCTCTGGCAGACATGAGCAAGCATAACCCAATAAGCAGGGATACTAGCAGAAATTGATGATACAAACATGTCACTATCATATATGGGATTCAAAATGGTCACTGATTCCAAAACAATCAAAACCTTTTTTTTTTTAACGTTTATTTATTTTTTAGACTTAGGGAGAGACCGAGGACGAGCAGGGAAGGGGCAGAGAAAGTGGGAGACAGGATCCAAAGCAGGCTCCAGGCTCTGAGCTGTCAGCACAGATCCCATGGTGAGGCTCAAACCTATGAACCATGAGATCGTGACCTGAGCCAAAGTCAGACCCTTAACTGACTGAGACACCCAGCACCCCCAAAACAATTTTAATAACATGGGCATCATCAGAAGGTGGTCAGCGTTTTCTCAACCATCAACTGCTGCATCTCAGGTTATGGTACTCTTTTCCCTACTTTTAGCTGTATTTCTATGCAATGCTTCCCCCTGGGGCCTGGAAGCTAATTAAGTGCTCTGGCTTAAAAGACCTTTCCTTCTCACCCGTGTTGTGCCGCAGCATGAATGTGAGCTGTAAGGGGAGGCAGATGAGAAAATATTAAAATGGTATTTAATTAAGCAGAGTAAACAATAAGGTCAGTAGCAACTTGAAGCTGACAGCTGTCTCCGAACAAGCAGGCAAGTTACTTCCAGGTATGGGCGACAGAGAAGTAAGCTTAGGCTGCAGGCTCCTTTGGTCCATGCCACTCGTGATTTCTACTTCTGTTTCAGAGGCAATGAGACATTTAATAAAAGAAAACAAATAGCCATGCCGCGCTGTATCTAGGAGGAGAGCAGGAACAACCCTCCAGCTGTTTAACACTGCAATGTTCAGGCTTCATTTCATTTTGCTTCTAAAAGAAACCAGGGAAATGAAAAATGTGGTATGCTGACCTCCACGAACAGAGCATGCACAGCTCTTAAGCCTGCCATCTCGAGCTGTGTTGCATTACTTTCATCAGATCCTATTTCCACAAACAGGAAAGAGTTGGAGAATATCTGTTAGGTATTTGTCAAGCCCCAAACACCTTGTAAATGAGCAAGGGGCCTGGAGAGATGACAGATGTTACTGATTTACTGCTAGGACAGCACATGAGGTGGGACTGTAGTGGGGGCTGATATTAGAATATCAAAAGCCCAACAAATGGAAAAATTACCACTGCAGCTGTATCTGGGGTGAACAGAATGGCTTCTGTCACAGTTAACCTTATGCATCAACTTGACTGGGTCATGGGGTGCCCAGATATTTGGCCAAACATTCTGGTTTGTTTGTGAAGGTGTTTTGGGGTGGGAGTAACATTTGAGTACACACACTGAGTACAATTTGAGTACGATCTGAGCAGACTGTCCTCCCTAATGTGGGTGGCATCGGTCAATCAGCTGAAAGCCTGCACAGAACCAAGAAAACTGACCCTTCCATGAGTTCAAGGGATCTCTTGCCTCGCTGCACTGAGCTGGGACACTGGTCTTTTCTTGCCGGTGGCCATGAATGGAAAGATCAGCACTTCCTGGGTCTCAAGACTACTGGCTCTCAGAACAGAATTTAGACCAGCAGCTCTCAGGGCTCTCAGGCCCTCAGGCTCAGACTGGAACCATACCACTGGCTGTCCCCAGTCTCTACCTTGTTGCAGATCTTGGGACTTCTCAGGCTCCATTATTGTGTAAGCCAATTCCATATAATAAATCTCTTCACAAAGACACACACACATACCCTACAGGCTCTGTTTCTCTGGAGAACCCCAACTACTTGTTTCCAAATGCCAGATTAGTGAAGTGGTAAAAAAAAAAACAAAACAAAAACAAAAAACACTACTATTTCGATACCATGAGTTGTATGTAGAAATGTAAAATTCACAAATATATTTAATACCAGATTTCACTGTTAAGCTTGGTGTCCAGGTCTTGGGCATCCATACAACTTTCATTACCACCCCCAGGTCTCATTCAACTGAGTGACAAGCCATGCTGATTCATAGGCAATGACTGTCATTGTCAGTGCACTGCTTTCATAAAGACCAAAGATTACAGGTGACCACTAGACACACTTCCTCTGAGATGGGCAGAACAGCACCTCTTATATAGTGTTCTTGTCCCCCACCAAATCAAACCTAAACTAGATCAAGCCTCTCAATATAACTACTGGTTTTCAGAAAGTGCAGGTTTAGAGGAGCATGGTGAATGACACCACGAGGATGCCATTAGCAAAACCCAAAATGTAGGAATTTAATGGATACATGGTATGGCTTCATCAAAAACAGATGGTGAGAAAAAGAAGAGGGAAGGGAAACCTATAGATTATTATACACTTTAGAGGTATATCAACCAATATCATGTATGGATATAATTTGGGTCCTGATTCATCTACTGATGAGAGAAAAAAAAAAAAAAAGACTGATGTGGCTTGAACAATGACTGGTTATTTATTTTGAAAGATTAGCTAATTTTTAGGGTGTATGTGTGATGATAATGATTATATTTTTAAAAACAGAGTGCCTTGATTTTTTAAGTACCTATTAAAAAAAATTTTTTTTAAGGTTTATTCATTTTTTAGAGACATAGCATGAGTGGGGGAGGGGTAGAGAGAGAGGGAGACACAGAATCCGAAGCAGGCTCCAGGCTCTGAGCTGCCAGCACAGAGCCTGATGGGGACCTCGAACCCACGAGCCGTGAGATCATGACCCGAATGAAAGTTCGGACGCTCAACCAACTGAGCCACCCAGGTGCCCCTTTAAGTACTTATTTTAGAGAGAGACAATGTGCTTGTGGGAGAGAGGGGCAGAGGGGGAGAAACAGAATCCAAAACAGGCTCTACAATCATCATGGAGCCCAACATAGGGCTCGATCCCCAGACCCTGGGATCATGACCTGAGCCGAAAGCCAGAGTCAGATGCTCAACCGACTGAGTTACCCAGGCACCCTGAGTGTCTTGCTTCTTAAGAGGTACATCCTAAAATATTTATGGTTAAAATATATAATGTGTGGTATTTGCTTTAAATTGTGTGTAATGCCATGCCTAAGGGTAGAAATGAAACAAAACTGGACACATGCTAATGAAATGTTGAAGTTGAATGATATGGGAGGGCACACAGGGGTTCATTACATTATTCTTTCTGAGGTTTCATAAATATTGTCATGAGAAATAAAGTGAAAACAGGAGGTAGAATAGACCATTAATATCTATGTCATGATATCTCAAAGTTTCTTTAATGCATCAATGTTTGTAAAGTTGAAGATAGTTTGCATAAACCCTGGAGGAGCAGAAATGTGCAAATGTACCAGGATTACATTCTTGGATACTAAGAATTCTTTTAACACCTGATATTAACAAACACTATATTCTTAGGTAAATCTAATTCCTCTTCTGAACCAGAATGGGTTGGAAAGGATTGCCAAAGAAGATTACCAAGGAGATCTGGGGCGATGTCCTTCAATAAAGATGTTTTCTCTTTTCCCATGGGAAATTCTAGACACATTTTGATGCTAAAATGAATGTACTCAAGTCCTTCTAGATCTTCACATTAAGTTGACAGAATGAAGGGGCATTTAGTTTTAGTACAGTGGAAAGTTAAGAGGTATAGGAAAGGGCAACCTCTATTGAGACTTTTTTGAAGTGACACTTGAAGGAAAAAGTCTTTACAAATTATACTCTGTAATTAAATGTAATAATAGGTCACCTAAAATATCCCAAGTGATACTACAAGAGAGAAGAGCACAAAGGTCTTCTGAACCTAATACCAATGTGAAAAAGTCTTTGTAGTAATATATGAAAATTATAGGGGGAAAGGATCTTTGCAACTATTTGTCAATTACATCAGTATTCCAAGTGGCCTTTAACCTTATTTTATGGTTACATCCAATTACAAGAGATTTCCTTCTTGGTTTCTGTGTTGAAATGTTTTAATTTGTGAAGGCTGTCCACTGGATAGGCACCTCATTAATTTGCAGACTCTGAGAAGCACTGATCATATACACAGACATCTGAGTTTGGAAAGAAAGAGTAAAGAAAAATGGTGCTTGGTAAAGAGACAAAACAGTGACTTTAAAGTTTCAGAGTAAGGCGTGAGCCAATCTTAATGGAATATAAATTATCATTTGCTTAAAAGTGGATAAAATACGTATGAAAAATATTATTTGTTTAGAGGATGATTACCTTTCTTTTAACAGATTAACCTCATACTCTTAAGAAAAACGTGTAATGATGTCAAATCCATCCATCCATCCATTTTTCTTCCTTCTTTTTTCTTTAGCAAAGCAATAAAGGGACATTGGAAAAATTGGAGGATGTGAGGGTAGAAGTGAAAGAAGAATGAGGAAAAAAAAAGAAGGAGATTATAAATGTATGATGATTGCATAATGATTTATTTGTAATTTGTTTTTGATGATATGTTTAAGAGCAGTTATAGGTTGACGGGAAAATTGAGAAGAAGGTAAAAAAATTTCCCACATACTCCCCTACCCTCACATGCCCGCAGCCACTATTAAAATCCCACACCAGAGTGTGACATCTTACATAAAGCAATGAAATGACACCGACACATCATCATCATCATCATCATCATCATCATCATCATCCAAAGTCCATAGATTACACTAGGGTTCACTCTTGGTGTTGTGCATTCTGTGGGCTTTTGCCAAACAAATAATGTATCCACCATGATAGCATCATACAGAGTTGTTTCACTGCCCTAAATATCCTCTGTGCTCCACCCATTCATCCTTCCCTTCCCCCTTCCCCCTGGTAACCAATTATCTTTCCACCATCTCCATAAGTTATGCTTTTTCCAAATGTCACATAGTTAGAATCATATAGTATATAGTGTTCAGATTGGTTTCTTTCACTTAGTAGTATATATTTAAGGTTCCCCTATGTCTTTTCATGGCTTGATAGCTCATTTCTTTTTAGGGTTGAGTAATATTTAACTGTTGGTTCGTGTACCATGGTTTATCTATTCACTAACTGAAGGACATGTTGACTGCTTCCAAGTTTTGACAATTATAAATAAACCTGCTATAAACATTCACATATAAGTGTATGTGAGGACATAGGTTTTCAACTCATTGGGGTAAGCAGCAAGAAGTGCAACTGCTGAATTGAATATTAAGACTGTCTTTATTTTTATAAGAAACGTTCAACTGTCTTCCAAAGTGGCCACACCATTTTGCATTCCCACCAGCAATGAATGAGAGTTCCTGTTGCTCCACAGCCTCATCAACATTTGATGTCCTTAGTGTTTTATTCTGGCCATTTTCATAGGTGTGGAGAGGGTATAGCATTTTTGTTTTTTTTTTTTAATTTTCAATTCCCTAATGACATGATGTTGATGAACATCCTTTTTATACGCTTACTTGCCAGCTGTATATCTTCTTTGCTGAGGTGTCTGTTCATGTCTTTGCCCATGTTTCAATTGAGTTTTTCATCATCTTATTGTTGACTTTTTAAAGTTCACTGTATTGTTTTGTGTAAGAGTCCTTTATCAGATATCTTTTGCAAATAGTTTTTCCCAGTCTGTGGCTTGTCTTCTCATTCTCTAGGTGTGGGCCTTTGTAGAACAAAATTTTTCAATTTTAATGACTTTGAGCTTATCGATTATATCTTTCATGGACTGTGCCTTTGATGTTGTATCTAAAAGTTTATCACCATACACCCAAGGTCATCTTGGTTTTCTCTTATGCTAGCTTCTAAGAGTTTTGTGTTTTACATTTAGATCTACTATCCATTTTGAGTTCCTTTCTGTGAAGGATGTAAGATCTAGGTCTAGATTCATTATTTTCCCCTTTGGCATGTGGATGTCCAGTTGTCCCAGCACCATTTGTTGAAAAGACTATTTTGCTACATTGTATTGCCTTTGTGCCTTTGTCAGATATCACTTGACTGTATTTACGTGGGTCTAGTTCTGGGCTCCATTGACTTATTTGTCTGTTCTTTTGCAAATAACATACTGTTTTGATTTCTGTAGCTTCTAGTAAGTCTTGACGTTGGGTAGTGTCAGTTCTCCAACTCTGTTCTCCTCCTTCAATATGGTATTGGCTATTCCAGACTTTTGCCTCTCCATTTAAACTTCAGTTTGTCCATAGTCAAAAGATAACTTGCTGAGATTCTGATTGGGATTACAATGAATCTATAAATCAAGTTGGGAAGACCTGGCATCTTAACAACACTGAGTCTCCCTACTCAGGACATGAAATACCTCATTCATTTGGTTCTTTGGTTTCTTTCATCAGAGTTTTATAGTTTTCCTCATATAGACCTTACACATACTTTGTTAGATTTTTACCTAAGCATTTCCTTTTTGTGGGTGCTAATGTAAATGGCACTGTTTTTTTTTTTAAGTTTATTTATTTGGGGGGAGGGGGCGGCAAGGGGCAGAGAGACAGGGAGAGAGAGAGAATCCAAGCAGGCTTTCCACTGTCAGCACAGAGACCAGTGTGGGGCTCAGACTCATGAACTGTGAGATCACGACCTGAGCTGAAATCGATAGTCAGATGCTAAACCAACCAAGCCACCCAGGTGCCCCATTACACTGTGTTTTTAATTCCAAATTCCACTTGTTAATTATTGGTATAGGGGAATGCAATTAACTAATGTATCCTGCAATCTTGCCATAATGGCTTATCAATTCCAAAAGGTGTTTCAGTTTTGAATTTTCTACATAGATAATGATGTCATTTGTGAATAAGACAGCTTTATTTCTTCCTTCTCAATAGGTAGACCTTTTATTTCCTTTTCTTTGTCCCATGACATTAATTAGGGACTTTAAATGTTTAATTATAAAAGTATACTTACTATATAAGTCACTATACGGCAACTATGAGGTAGCAACATTTTCAAAAACAATGATCATTTCTAGGGTTTGCTATGTACCTGGCACCCAAGTATTTTGTATTTTATATGAATCATCTCATTTAACCCTCACAATTATACAAAGTGGGTACAATTATTATCACCATTTTATAGATGAGGAGACAGCCTGACAGAGAGGTTACCTAGTCAGTAAGCAGCAGAGCAAGGATTCGCAAACAGCTTTACTGGACTGTATAGTGTACATTTTTAACCATTATCCTGTATCAATTAAGGACGTATTATGGGTTATGACTTCTATTAGGTACTTTTTACATACTGTTCTCATTTGATCCTATTCTACACTGAGAATAATGAAACTCAGAGTGGGTAAGGAGTTTGCTCAGTGGCGTACTACAAAGTGGCAGAGCTGGCATTCAAACCCAAGGTCAAGCACATGCTCTCTTTTTGAGAAAAGAAAAAAAAATTTTTTCAGAACAAATATGTGCATATACTGTTCAGCATGGCTTTAACTGGTCATTCAACAAACATTTGCTGAGAATCTATCAAGGGCCAGATACTGTTCTAGGCACTGAGGAAACAAATACACAAGGCAGCTAGAATCCTTGTCGTCACAGAACTTACCTTCTAGTAAAATATAAAGCATTTAAAAACCAAACCAACACACAACAGTTCCCTCCAACTGCTACTAAGTGTTGTGATCAAGACACTATAGGGGGATATGGTGGGGATTAATGGGTCAAGGCTGCTTCCACTTGGAGGCAGGTCTCTCTGAGGAGAAGACATCTGAACTGAAGGACATGCTCCAAGCTTGGAGATGTTTCAGTTGACTTAATCATAATCAATAAAGAAATGGAGATCCTGATTGCCAGCTTAGAGTTTTAGATCACAAGCCCAACGATGGGGAACACTTTGTGTTTTGAGTTCCTGAGTTGCTAGCCATTGCCCCATACAGGATGCCTTGAGGGTGTGGGGGAGGAGGAAGAACAGGCGGAAGAGAGGGAGAAAAATGTCAAGAGAATAAAACTGTTTGAAGGCAGTATGGGGGTGCTTCCCTTCCCGCTCCAGGCCTCCATGTGGATTTGAAAGTCTTTACTCTCTTGGGTAACATTTAATCTTGGCTTCCTAAACCAACAACTAATCATGGAAACCAAAGTAGGATTTTCCTTCCTGTTGGAGACTCACGATCTTTGATGTGACCATGAAGCACCACTTACATTGATAGGATAAGGGTTTTTGTCATATAAAATATCTTCTTGACTGGCAATTTACCTGTGGAGTTCATTCTTTCTCATAATTCTTCTCCCCACACATTATGGCATGGCTTACTCCCAGTATATATGATTTCTCATGTAATTCCAATAACTCTACAGAGTAGATATTAGTTCTGCCACTTAGTAAGTAAGAAACTGAAGTTCAGAGACAGAAGAAACTTGCCAAGTTCACACGGACACTGGGTTTCAAGCCCAGGTCTGACTCTAGAACCTTCTGCATGATTCCAATATCACATAGTTTGCTGTCTCCTTCCCTAACCTTAGCCCCAGTATCACAGCCTTTTCAGTTCTTCTGACTCCACGAAGCATCAAGATGAAACAGCTGTCAAACTGGCTCCATCCCCTCTAATGCACTTGACAGCCACTTAACCCCCTTCAAAAATGCTTTGCTACTGACGATGATGGTAATGGACTAATAACAGAAAACAGTTAATGTGAACAACCAGAAAACCAAAAGGAAAAAAAAAAAAAAAACATTAGTGAGGAAGAAAATGGTCCTTTGTGTGAAATATTTCTTACATTTACGTTTAATAATGGTTCTACAATTATCCATTTTGCAAGATCAGCAGAATGTAGACGGAAGAGATGTTAAATTAAGCACAGAACTGCTGGATATCTTTAAGATAGCTAAATGAATGAGAAAACTTAAGGATTTTTACCTCCTGAAATTTACTCTGAAATTGACAGGGCTCAACCTATAAAACGTCTAAACAAATGATTCTGTTGTTAGAAATTTAAGGTTTGAAGCTAACATAAAACTAAAGTATAATAGGCAGAGGAGAACCAGACTGTATGTGTGGCGGGCACCATAAGCCAGAAAAGTGACTCTTGGCAGTGGGGGGTAGTGGTGGCATCAGTACTGACAATCACCACTAATACCTGTATTTGGTAGCTAAGGCAGTAGAACTATCAAGACTTTATTTTGGAAACAGCTCTTCATTTAGTGCACTGTTTCCATTTAGAAAGATTATACCTGTAACTCTGGGCATCCCTTTATTGTAAGAAAAAAAGAAAGCAAGAAAAACAGCTAGGGGTTGGCCTGGTACTCACAGCTAAGTTGTAGCATTCTCCTGTCAACCATAAACAACTTCAAAGAATACTAACACAGGACAATGCTACTCTGATCATGAAGGCGCCTCCCCTTCCCCTCCCTGCCCCCACACAAAGACCGCTCCATTATCACGTCTAAACACAGACAAAAACATGAACACTGTACAAACCATGAATATGCCCAAATAGCTCCCTACTCTGGCTAACATGGCTGACTGCTTTTTTATCATAGTTTTAAAAAAATGTTTTATTTATTTATTTTGAGAGACAGACAGAGAGAGAGAGAGAGAGAGCGTGCACATGTGTGCAAGCAGGGAATGGGCAGAGAGAGATGGAAAGAAAATCTCATGGGGCTTGATCCCAAGGGGCTTGATCATGACTTAAGCCAAAATCAGAAGTCATCAAGAGTCAGACACTCAACCAACTGAGTCACCCACGTGCCGCATCAATCACAGTTTTAACAACACTCTCTTCTTCTTGCCCTCTAGATGAGAATTATTAAAACACTCACAGAATCAGCCCAGAGACCAGTCCAGAGCAAAGCGCCACTTTCTTACACTCCCCAAAATCACCTAAAACAAGCTCAAATCCTACCTTAAGTTCTTTGTAACATGTTTTTGCTGGGATGCCCCCCGTACTTCCCATTGTATATGTTCTCCCTTAGTGCCGTGAGCCACTAAACCTAACACTGTTGGAAAGGAGGTATATTTCTGGGCGTCTGTGCTGAAAGGCACTGACCTGTGTCTATTTGTTCAGGGGAAGAAGCTCAGGAGACGCATCAGGTGTGAGCTGGGGACTCCACAGTGGGCAGTCTTGCAGCCAATGACCCAGGAAACATGCAAAGAGAACTAACCAGCTGTGAATAAAAGCCAAGTAAATGTGGAGGAGGTGTGCTCATTTCATAATGATCCTATGCCTCTTATCTCTTTCACAATGAATAACAGCTTGACCACGATTAAATCATCAAAAACCAGTTCTAGTTTTCAGAGTATAATTTTACAGGCTGAAAGAAAGGCTGGTATTAAAGCAAGAGATTCCTGATATCCAGGTGTCACCATGAATAAGAATACTTACATAATGTTAGCGTCTTTGCCCTCAGACATTGATTTTCCAAGTAGATGTGACAAACCGAGATACTCATATTGTTACACGTTATGGCTGCTGAAGGGCGGTGCTCTCTTGTCCTTCTCTGGCTCTTCAAGCACATCTAAACATGCCTCAAAGGCTCCATCACTGTTGTCATTGTCATTACCACCACCACTACCCCCATCTTCACTGTCATCATTGGACTGCCCAGCAGTCTGGAATGTTCTTCTCTGTACTAGAGTCTGTGCTACATGCATGACCCCCTTTAACCCCAAGGTCAACTCTAGGAAGATGGTGGTGTTCTTTATCCTTATTTTGCAGAGAAGGAAACTGAAGCAGTGACATTAACTCCAAAGGGGAGGCACAGGGATTCAAGACCAGGACAATCTGCCCCAGGGCCCACATGCTTAGCAACTATACCACTTTTTATCCTTAACAGGGCCCTAGAATATGAGATGAAAATGGGGAAGAAAAAAAAGAAGTTGCCTTGGGCTTGCTGCATGCTCTTTAGTACTTTGAAGAAAACTTCCTAGAAATCTCTCAGGTTCTTACTTCCAAAGGTGGCTGTATTATTCTTGAAAGCTTTATGGTTTTAGAGGATTTCACGTACTTTCATTAATTACAGACTACTCCTTGAAATGATAGACTGTTAAGATGATTAGCAGAAATGTTTCCAAGTAAGATGATGATGTTGCCTGAAATTAGTAACCAAAAACGTACCTCTCACCAATCAACAAAAACAGAACACAAAACTCATTAATTTGGGGGTAATGGGGGCAGATTTTCTGATATTCATTGAATAATTAAATGGATTTGTGAAGCATGTGAAAAATATCACGGGAGGCTAAGAATCAAATGAGATGGCAATTCTGCTGCCTCCAAGGAACTGAAAAGAGTACAACAGGGAAGGTCTGGGACATAAACCTGTCTCTTGGTACAAGCAAAACAGTGACAGGAGTCTTAACAGAAGTGGAGGGGAGGTTTTCTGGACATTATGGAATAGTGCTACTCAAAATGTGGTATGTGTTTTGGACGCCTGTATTGCAATTTAACAGTATTTTTATGTCTATTGAATCTATATATAGTAAGCTCAATAATTATGCTTGCATTTTATATGACCTTTTTATTTCATTTTTCATTTCATGTTTCTAGTAATTAATGCTCATTCATTTTGCGAAAGTACTAATAAATGACAGAGCATAAATAAGTGGTTCTTTACTACTGCAGCCTGAGAAGCAGTATATCCTAGAGCCGTGTTTAAGGCCAACCACATTTTTCTTACTAGAACTCAATTTGATAGCCATTTGGATATACATATAATAACGTACTACGTATTTTTTACATATAATATTTGCATAAAATATTTAAAGTCACAAAAATCTCTGAAGATATTCTAAGTTTATACTCTTTGGCAATTCATATAGAAAATAAATCTGCATAGTAATGATTTGACAAAGCAGTAGACATATGCTTTAAAAATAAACAAAGCCATGGGGCGCCTGGGTGCTCGGTCGGTTAAGGGTCCAACTTTGGCTCAGGTCACGATCTTGTGGTTTGTGAGTTTGAGCCCCATACCGGGCTCTGTGCTGACAGCTCAGAGCCTAGAGCCTCCTTTGGATTCTGTGTCTCCCTCTCTCTTGGCCCCTCCCCAGCTTGCGTTCTCTCTCTCTCTCTCTCTCTCTCTCTCTCTCTCTCTCTCTCAAAAATAAACATTAAAAAAATGTTTTTTAATTTAAAAATAAAGCCATAACCAATTGAGATTCAGAACCTTTGATGAGCCATGAAGTGAATATTTAAAAATCAACAATTATGATAAGTATTTTTCCTTGCACGAAAATATAATGAGAGGTCACTCCTATAGTCAGGGTCAATTAAGAGATGAGGAAAAAAGAGATGAGAAACACTGTGTTGCTCTAGAGTTTTGTAGAACACTGCTTGGCACAGAGTAGGTGCTCAATACTTGCTGAATGAAAAAAAAAAGGTATTTAAGAATAAATAATGAGGCAATGGATCTTAGTTAACATTGTGGTGTAATGCTGGAAGATGATGTTTCCTCAAAGGAAAAGACATTTCCTTTACAGGACGACTCCATTCCATTCCAAACTTCGAGCATGCTGATTATTATGACAGGGGCTTGCTCTGAAAGACGCCGTAGTGTGAGCTGAGGCTTTGTCAGTGACTGGTGGTAGGACCTTCTTGGTCCCCCTCCTCCTCCTAGATCTCCTTGCCTACAACATGGAGATGATAACAGAGCTCACCTCACAAGCTAACTGGGGGAGAAGATGACATATGAGCATTTTGTTTATGCCTGGTACTTAGGGAATGCCCAGGTAAATGGAAGATAGCAGTAGTATTATGTGAAAGCAGAGGATTCTGCCAATATTTTGTCACTTTGACCTACAACAATGGCAGTTTCTTACGGTTCAGCCTAATATTAATGGTACCTGGTTTCAAATACAGTAAACAGAACCTTTCTGCTCAAAATAATTCATCAGGCGGAGACTGATGTATTCGTTTCCTGTCACCTCCACTATCTTACCTGCCAGCATATGTCTCCTGGGCTGCTGTCCAAGTTACAAAAAGGGATGTATGAGCCTGGGAAGCATGTCACACATGGGGAGTGTTGCCATCATAATCCTCTGACTGCCTGATGGCAGGGTCTGCCCAGGACACATAACCTACACTGTGCTGGTTCCTCCAGGGCCTCAAGGGAAGCAATGTTACAAACCACATTACAAACCTTCAAAGATTCTATGGCTCTTTTTGAGCAAAAGTGCTGGGCAGCTTTCGAGCTTGAGATGCAAAGCAATAGCAGGCCAGATTCTGGAAAATGGGGTTCCAGGTATAAACTAGAGCTGGCCCAATAACTTTGTATGGGTGGGCCACATACAAATTTATCAGCGAGAGCTAGCACTGGAAGCCATATTTATACCCCTCCATCGACCATCATCGCCTTCTTACTCACTTCTACCTTTTATGGTGCACTATAACCAGGCTACAACCCTCAGGCTCCCACACTGCCATCATCACCACCACCACATACACAGCTAATATCATTCTTTCCAAAGTAAGAAACTCAACCTCCAAAACATCTCATGACGGTTAGAAATTCCTGTTACTACCCATCATTTTTACAAATAAGTACTGTAACAGGTTACATAGCTTGGGAAGAACCAGCGTGGTGTCTATGTCTTTAATATGAAAATATTTTATATTTTCTGCCTATAAACTTAAACACAAGTTCTAAATCTTGGAACTATTTTAATAGAAAGGCAGATCAAAGCCCAATGAATGCCTGCTTAAAACACCGCTTTATACAGCCTACTTAGGGTGAGGAGGTTTATAAAGTTGCGTTTCTGGATTTTAAAAAATTGTCAGATAATTTCGTTTGAGCAAAACTATGTATATAGAGCGTATTAGCACAAAGGTAGTCTACTGAAATCCATTTTTCTGTACGTATTTATGTATTTAGTTTTATCTCTAGGTAAAGTTTCATATAGGAATTTAAATATATGCTGTTAGAGGGAAAGAAATTATTCTATATAATACCTGGCACTGTCTCCAGCATGTATTAGGAATTAAGTAAATGTATACTGAATTAAATCGAACAGAAACTCAGGGAAAGTAATTATGTTAATTTTCACATGAAAATACAGTAAATCAAATGGTGGCTTCTGATGTTAGATTAAAAAAAAAAAAGATACAATAGTCGTGGGAAATTAACTCAAGAATCTCAGATTAATTTTCCACTAAAGTGAAACTGAATTATCCTTGCTCCTTGAAAAGGACATAATACTCTAAGATTTAACCATCAGCATGAGGAAAATGCATTTAATTTAAAATGTGCCTATTTCTACGAGGCATGGAATCCATTCTTTAAAGGCTAAAGCCACAGGTAAATAACAGTCACAGGCAATGGAATGGCTCCTTGTATAGGTAGAGACATCAATACAGAATTCTGTTCATTAACAATTGATGGCTTAGTAGGGCTAGGTGATTGGGTGGGAGGCACAGAAAGAACAAAGATGGGCCCACCTAAATACCAGGAATGAAAGAGGCCCCCGAGCTGTGCTCTGACCCTGAAACCTGGAATGGAAAGACAGGAGTCACCAAGGGCAGAGCTCACAAATACTCAACACACAAGATGCCCAATCTGTAGTGGCACAGCCGGGGGCCGTGTGAATTCAACAGGAGCCCTGAGAAGCTAGGAAAGATAATAGTCTATTTCCTGTTGGTTTATAAACTTGTTTTTATACACTATCATGCTCCACCTTTCCATTAAAAACAAGTCTAGATAACTGAAGGGGGTAAAGGTTAGGTAAAAAAATAAATAAACCATCACCAGTTCTATCATTATTTGTACATTTTTTTGTATGATACAAAGCAAACCTTTAAGAGAACTTGATCAAGCAGGCTCACCACCATGACCTTTCCCTTGAAGGCAAGTCCTTCAGTTGGGTATCAGGGTCATGCCAACTCATAGATGATTTTTAGAAACCTACCATGATTCATTCAAAGCTCAGACTTCATAGACCCAGGACCTCTTCAAACGCATCATTCCTCCAGTATAACTCAAATGCCAGGAAGGATTGCTACACCCTGAAAAATCCTTCTTTCCTCAGAGCGATTCTATATGAGGATCTCAAAACTCTAAGCTGCCCCTGATGGACCACAATCTCCTAATCTTTAATTTTAGTTTCCCATTTCTCCCCTTCTTTTGCTCTCACTGGACCCTCCAGCCTCTGGATGTTTCCCTAATCCTTGGTTCACTAGCATTAAGTGGATCCCACGGGCAGTCATTTCAAACTGGCTGTCACCAGGAATGAGAATAGAACCTAATTTTGATGTAGCACTTCATGATTCAGGAGGGGCTCTCTTGGGCCTTCTCTTACTTGATTTCATTTGCAACAGGTCTTATTATTATTCCTCTTAAATAAGTAGCACAGAGGAATTTGAGAGGCCCCATGAAAGCTTGCTGACATGAGACTGTAGTCAGCTATTTGTAATTTTATCCTGCCCGCCTCAGTGGCAAGGGACACGAGCCAGGCACAACGGCAGGAGATACAACCCAGGATACCTATGACCGTGCCTTAGCACCTAGATTCAGCCTCAGCGTTAGATTCCAACCAAATAAGCAACTCTATCTTGAAAAGGAATACAAACTACATAAAGCAGTCAACAATGTGTATTGGCAGCGAGGCACTCAGAAAAACAAGCTGTGCTGAGCCAAAGTTCTATATGTAGCTGGCTCAGAAGAATAAATTAAAACAAGTCAAACAAAGCCTCACCATGACCAAAATAGGTATGTGTCTTTTTGCTTCCAACTCTCTCAAAAAAGTAACAATAATGCAATACTATCTATCTTCAGTTAATTAATTCAAGCTTCTTGCAGCAAGCTTTTGTACCTCAATCTGTATTACAGACCATCTGTCTCTGCGAATCGTTAGCTCTCACCCACAGCCTGCTTCCTAACCCTTAGAAGAAATGTGATCTCCTTCAAAGCCGGAAAAACGTTCTGTTACACCAGAGGGGGGTTAAGGACGGACATTTTAAGTAAACCGATGTCGTTACTTTACGATGTTCCGCAGCCACCTCCGCTGTTAATGAAACAACACCTTCACATCCGTGAACAAGAGCCATAGTGTTTGTAACAGGAACAATTCTCACTGGTCAATCAGATGGCAAATTTTCTATACGGAGAAAGCAAAGCTTAATTCTGTTACCTCTAAGTGACTTCGCCTCTCAGCAATCACTCGTTCATCCTTGTTTCCAAATAGTTTCTTTGGAGGGAACTCAAGGGTAGCAAGCTGAAATACATATTTTATAAGAGATGCATTAATATCATACCTATGACCTTTGGCTTTTATTTATCTATTATCTGCAGTCTCTATCATGGGGTGAAAAGAGGAAGAGGTTGGAAATTTAAAGATGGTAGGTCCTCCCCTACTCTGTCACTAATCTACTGTGTGACCTTGAATGGACAGGGTAGGACTCCACAATGGTCAAATGAGGAGGAGAGATGATGGGAACTCAGAGAAAGGACAGGTCTTAGTCCCAACATTTTGTCTCAGATGGGTGTTTCCCAAGTTTTACTTGTTAAAACGCAAGTTTGTTCTTTTAGTCTCCTCCTCACGCTAGAATTCAATTATTTTTGTGCTAGGAATGGAAGCTTACCTTGCACAGTACTGGAACATTCTGTAAAACATCCTGAGACCATTGTTCAGGTTCCTTAAACATTCCATATTGCCTTTTTATAGCTATAGTTACAAATGAAGAATTCCCGTATGAAGGGAGGACCTCTCTTTGAATCTTCCTTGTTCTTTAGAGAATAAAGGTTTAGCATTTGCTTTTAGCCAGGTCTCGGGATTTCATGGTTATTTTCTTTGTGCTTCTCTTCTTGGAGGTATTAAAATCGTAATAAAAAGATAAGTTTTATTATAGGCCGTGAGGCAAGAAAGAACTCCATAATCTGATGAGTACCTGACCAGCCAGTGCTGCTCTGGTCAAATGAATGCTAAGCAGAGCAATAATTGCTGGTGTTGGTGAAATTCACTATTTCCTGCCTTCCTCACCTTGTCGGGTTCAGACAAACTGAGAGGCTGATGAAGGATTATCAAGAAAAAAATTAACGTTTCTTCCAAAACATATGTCACAGTGTGTCACAAAACCCCTGTTTTATACACATGTAAATCTCTTAGTTGATTTAAATTTTTATTACCACAGTGGCAGTCAAAAATTAAGAACCGGCGCCTATATATTTAGTGCTTGAAAAGCTCAGTATTAAAGTAGAAGAATATACGTAAAGTGCACATAAGTGAACTTGGTAAATTTTCAACATCTCAACACACTGAAGCCACTACCCAGATCAAGAAAGAGAACATGATCAGCACCGTAGGCCCTGCCAAGCACCCCCTCGCAGCCCTGCTCTCCCGCCCTCCACAAAGACTGACACTAGCCTGACTGACTTCTAACAGTGAGGCTCAGTGTTGCCTATTTTTGAGCTTTATGAACTCCTTGGTGTCTGCCTTCACCACCCTACCTCATGTTTGTGAGATCCATCCACCTTGCTGTGTGTAGCAATAGTTTGCTCATTCTTGTAGCTACACAGTATTCCATTATACGAACATTCCACCATTTATTTAATAGTCTTGTGTTACTGGGCTACTGGTTAGTTTCTAGTTTGGGGCCATTGGGAATTGTGCTGCTATGAACATTTTCCCAAAGGCCTTCTGATGAACATATGCAGGGATTTCTGCCGGTCAGAGTCTTGGGAGTAAAAATGCTGGGTCACAGGGTATGAAAGTGTTCAGCTGTGTTGGAATTACCGAATGGTTTTCTGGAGTGGTTTAACCACCTGACACTCCCATGAGCAGGGACTGAGAGATCCAGTTGCTTCAGATCCTTGCCAATATCTGGTCCATCTCTGGTTTGTCTTTGCAATTCCACTGGGTGGGCAGTGATCTCTACTGTGGCTCAAGTTTACATTTTCCTAACGACTAATGACGTTGAGTGTCACTTTCACATGCTCACTGATCATCTGGTTGGTCATTGTGGGGAAGTGTCTGCTCAACTCTTTTGTCATCTTTTATTAGGTATCTAAGGTATCTTCTGTTTTCTTATGAATAGCAATTCTCCTTGTTAACTCTCATCAAGGTATCTTTGAGGACTTAATGTCCTTTTTTAAAGTTAACTGAGGTTGGGAAGATGTTTACTCCTTTCACACTCTAGCGTTGTACCAAAGCAGAGAAAACTTGGGGTGGGTGGCATGGAGCACCTCTTCTCCTCCTACTCTAACCACGTTCCAATTTTGGTGATGACACGGAGCTTTAAAATCAGTTCAAGGTAAAGTGAAAGACCTTAGGTACTGAGGTAAGGCACACCCAGTCTGAATCTTGGCTTGACCACTATCTAGCTGACTGGTTGTGTTTCTCTCTGCCTAAATATTCCCTGCGGAAAGGCGGCGGACAACGATCCTAAACTTCCCCAGGTTTCTGTGAAGATGTAGTGAAATAATGACAGATGGACCTTAGCTACTGTTACGATTTGCTAGAGATCTGCTCATTACAAGAAAAGCAGCATGCCACATCCTCTTAGACCCTCTCTCCATCCCTGGACTGGTGATGTGGCCTCAGGGAGCAAAGGGTTTTCTGGAACCTTGGCCTCGCTGGCAAAAACACACTTCCCAGCTGTTGCAGTTTCGAGAAGACAGGTACACCAGAGCTTGTCTTTTGGGCTTTATCTAGCCCCGATTTTATCTTGTACAAGCATGTTTCCCCCCAGCACTGACGCTGAAACCTTGGCAGGCATGCTGTCACAGTTGGTTGTTTTGTCATTTTCTTATATGGCTGATGAGGTGATGTGGTTTCTGTCAGGGGAAATTTATAGTCATGTTTGTGTGCTCAATCAGAAATGGGGCACTAACAGGACTTGAGGCAGCTGAACCGGGTGGGGAGCAAGCATTTAGCTGTCCTCGTTGTCAACAGCAATACTCTATTCTGAGAGGGAGGATAAAATTTTGTGCTGTTAATAACCACCCTGTGAAACAGGCACGTATAAAGTATGTGTAATGCTGTCGTTCAGATTTTTAAGAAGAAAAGGACACCTGTTAACAACTTTCGGGCATATAATCAGAGGACTATAATATTCAACCACTTAACTTCAGAGACCAGGAAACACAGTTAGTTCTAGACTTAAACAGTCATGGCGTGGCTGAGTTGAGACAAGGAATCAGCGCTGACTCTGAGTGTTTCACAACAGTGCTGTAGAGGGTGCCTGCAATGTACAGAAAAACCCCTTTCAAGTCCTTGGGAATCTAGGATTCAGAAGAAAAAAAGTAACCCCTTCTTAAGAATATTAAACCAGAAGAGTGATGTATAGCTGCTAGGCAGTGGCCAACAGTTCCAAGAGCTGTGAACAGAACCCCATGAAGACTGGTACCCAACAAGGGAATGGGAACATGCGGGAGAGCAACAGCAGTGGGGGTAACAGGAAAGGGGCTGGGTTGGGAGGCAGGCTCCCAGAAGTCCATCCTGGGATTGGTCCTATGAGATTAGTCCGTTCCTGTCAGCTTACTCCTCTCACAATAAAAACTGGGAATAACGGTGGCTATCCTTATACACAGCTGAAGAGAGGAAGGAACGGGGGCAGAAATTCCAGTATGAATCATGATAGAAATGCACACTAGTGGGTCCATGTGCTTTTGGTGGGGCTGGGGCACAGAGCAAATTAAAGTAGAAAGGCAAGGCTGTGAGACAAAGTATAAAAGAAAAATACTGCCTCCATTAAAATAATTATATTTACATCAGAAACAGCTCTCCAACTCTCTTCCTTCTGATAGAATGGAAATGACCTTCATTTCTCCTTTTTAGAGAATCTTAACACTGGTGTTTAAGCCTTGCTATCTATAAGCTCTTAGGCTAAATGAGATGAAATTGCCAATTTTGTAAGTTAAAAATGGTTGAATATCAGCAATTTCATCTGGTTAAACCCTGCATAAAACTTTGACATTTTTAAGCGACCACTAGGGCAAAGATACATTTCCATCTGCTTTACCTGCCAAGGGTAAGTATTCTCATTTGATGGACTGTCAGTGGGCTATATCAAACCGATATTCTTTCAAAGGCTATTTCTCTTACTCAAAAATAATACTAAACTAGAAGTATCTAATATTAAAAAGTATATGACAGTGAAACAGCCGAGGAGTTGGGAATGGGGGCCAGGTGATGCAGGAAGCCATTTGGGAACCAACAGCTGTTGACCCAGAACATAGAGCCACACTCGGCCATCTGAATCAGCCCATCCTCCATAAGGAAAAGAGACCATCACAGTCTTTACCTGCACTAGGGGAAGGAGACAGGAATTACTGCTTCGTTCTTAAAACATTAATATTATGCATGGAGGAGGGCACTTGGGACGAGCACTGGGTGTTGTATGGAAACCAATTTGACAATAAATTATATTTAAAAAAAAACAGTAACATTATAAAAATCCTTAGAAGAAGAGCTCTAGAACAGAGAAGAAACCTGAACTTTTTCTCTCTTCAAGAACAAAGTGACTGCCTCGTTTCTGTTAAAACAGACAGCAGAAGCAATCCTCCATAGGTTTCATGTCTGGATTGAGAATTACTTAAATTTTTTAAAAAGGATAATTTACCAAGATCAACAAAGCCACTGGTCAGTTTAAATAAAGTGCCTGGAGAGCCAAAACAGACGAACAAATGGTCAAAACAAACAAACAAAAAACAAACACACATAAACACACCAAACAAAAAAGAGAAACTCTTCCATTTTGCCGAAAGTGTTGCTGTCTGAAAAGTAACATTTCCAACAAGAACACAAGAAAGCGTTAGAAAGGGGGCGGTTCCAAACTGTCCCTGATTTCTCCACTCATGTCTGACGTACATCAACATCTTCTGTTTGCTTGCTTGGTTTCCTCATGTTAAACAGAAATTTGTAAATAAGATAAATTATATTTGCTGGTCGTTTTTATCTCTTTTCAAGTTCTTTATATTCACAAATTTTCATTTTTATCGACTTATTTTTTAATCTAGCAGATGGTCTAGATTTGATTTCCATGAGAGACACTGTCAGGAACAGTGAATGGCAATCTGTAGGCGGGGGACAATGTCCTCTTTGATTGCCTTTGTAACCTGTGATAAAGGAAATATAGTGTCCTACATTTCTAAAAATCATAGTTCCTTAAGTTCTATATTCCTTACAGTAACTAAATTCGAGAGCGACTCAGATAAATGTGATTCATATACAAATTATCAACATACTGAGATTCAGTAATGAGGGAAAAAATGACTTTCCTTACACTTTCATTTCATCTTCATAAAGAACAAGGGCCATGATTTCCCCCTTATAACTCTCATGGAGAGGGTGTCTCGTGTTGGAAAGTATGATTCTACCAGAAAATAACCTTTCTACAAATGATAAGATGTGAGGGAACAGTTCTGGTTGAAGGTAAAAAAAAAAAAAAAAAAAAAAAAAAAAAAAAAAAAAAAAAAATACTGCCTCCATTAAAATAATTATATTTATTTTGGCGGAGCTTTATTTGTTCCCCTTCAAAAGCACGAAAAACAAGAGAAGAGATGAAAAGGAAACACTGTGTCTCCAAACTAGGAAAGTGGCAGGGCTCTGCCCTGCAGCCTGGGCAGCACCCAGGGAAAGCTTGTGGGGAGTGGGGAGATGGGGAGCTGCCGGGGCCGCCCTCACCTCGCCCCCAGACTGCTGGCATCATGAGCTGCCCACAAAGGCAGGCATGCAAACTCTTGGGCAGCCCACTACACTGTGATTAAAGGGCTAAATCTGGGGACGAGGAAAAGGGAGGGGACAGCCGCCGCGAGAGGAAGGCGGGTAAGGGCTGTGGGGGTGGGGAAGGACCTGGGGAAGCTCACACTACTAAGGAGAGGAAAGGTCTGAGGCCAAGAGTGTACCCCACAGCGATCCCACAGCCCTCAGGAACACCGGAAAGGAAGACAGTATGTGTCACAAAGACAAAACCGGTGGAAAGAGATTCAGAAAAATCCCAGGCAGAAGGTCAGGCATGTAGTAGGTTGCTGCCTTCATCATCGCCAGTATCTGTCCTCCCCTCGCCCCGGGATACGCTGCTGTTCCCCCAGCCATTAGTCTGCTGCACTGAAAGATGAGATGCCATTAGGAGGAACCCAGATTGGTACGATGACTAAATGAGTAGGGGTGAGAAGGAGGATGAGGGACATGTAAGCAAAGGCAGATAAAGAACCACTACCACATGAAGAACGGGCCAGAGACAGCCAGAGGGGTTCAGACACAGAGTCACTCACGGGCCACCTGGGGGGCTCAGTCAGCTGGGCGCCCATCTGACTCTTGACTTTGGCTCGGGACATGACCGCACAGTTGTGAGATCGAGCCCCATGTCGGGCTCCATGCTGACAGTGAGGAGCCTGCTTGGGATTCTCTCTCTCCCTCTCTCTTTGCCCTCCCCCCCCCCCACTTGCAAATGCTGTCTTTCTCTCTCTTAAAAGAAAGAAACTTTAAAAAAAAAAAAAAAAAGGAAAGAAGTTACTCATGGTCTTGCAGGAACCACAAAAATCATCTCAAAAGAAGAGCTGAAGAAGTACACAGGTTGAAGGAAGAGACCGCGAGGGGAGAGGGGTGGAAAAGCGAGCCAGCTCTGAGAGAAATGGCTGACTCAAGGACTGGGACAGGGAAGATGTAAGCTAAGCCTGAAGCATCTCATAGTGCCCGAAAGGAAGTGCCCAGAAACTTCAAAGCACAAAGATGGAGTGTTACAAAGGAGCACAAGCATTAACTGAAAGAGTTCCTAAAGGCCAAAGATGAAATAATCTGAAAACAAAATTAAAAAAAAAACAAAACAAAAAAACTAGTATTGGCTTATAGCCAAAATATGACCGGACAAGCAAACAACTGAATAAAGACAGACACGGGAAAGGAAAGACAAGCCCTCCACGCACAAGATTTCCAAATAACTTGTGGCTATCTCACCCTGAAGGACGTGGAACATACCTCTCCATGACTAAAATGTGTGCTGTGCACAGGGACTTCCTTCCAAAGAGTAAGTGTAGAAAAGGGGGAAGCCATGTAACATTCCGGGGGAGAAACTGGGAGAAACCTCAGCCAGGTGATATACATCAGTATCAACAGTGATAAGCCCCACGGACAGTGTTTGTCTCTTTCATCTGACATGATCATAATGGCACTTTTACCTCTGTAGTTCTCTCCTCCCCAAACCCACAGCTCTAATCACAAGAAAAGCATCACACAAATCCCAACAGGGAACATTCTGTAAAATACCTGACCAGCATTCCTCAATACTGTCAAGGTCATCAAAATTAGGTAAGTATAAAAAAGTGTCACAATAAAATGTAAGACAGATTCCTGGATGGGATCCTGGAACAGAAATGGGATATTAAGTAAAAACTAAGAAAATCTCAAAAATGTAAACAGTAATAATGGATCAATATTAGTTCACTACTTGTGGCACATGTACTATAGTAGTGTAAGTTGTTAATAACAGGGGAGGTATAAATCTAAAACTATTCAAATAGGACTTCTGGCTTGTGATCTGACACGTTGAGAAGCTTGGAAGCCATCACCCTTGCCCTCAAAACAAGAAAAAAGCTGAAAAGACTAAAAATCAACAGCTCTTCGTAGATCCATCAGAGAGCTGAGGTCATGGGGCAAACTAATGTCCCCAAACTAGAGAGACAAGCAGGAAGAGACTGAGAACCATATCCTATTGGGTGCAGAAGCCTGTAGCTGGATACGGGAGAGGCAGCAACAATTTAAACTGTAATTGGTGAGGGGCACTGGCTGGCTCAGTGGGTTAAGCCTCCAACTCTCGATTTGGGCTCTGGTCATGATCTCACGGTTCGTGAGATCAAGCCCCACACAGGCCTCTGAGCTGATAGTGCAGAGCCTGCTTGAGATTCTCTTTCTCCCTTTCTCTCTGCCCTCCCCCGTTTGTTCATTCTCTCTCTCTCTCTCTCTCAATAAATAAACTTTAAAAAATAAACTGTAACTGGTGAATTACTGGAGGCTCAGTACAGACTAGTATTTGAGTTAAAAACCCTGGGTACATGTGGGGTCTGCACACTTCTGTTAGTTTTATCCCCAGGAGTCTAGCCGGGTTCTCATCCTGAGATGGGAGAAAAATCTGCTACTTTCCAGCAGGAGAGAAAAAAGTAATCATTCTGAAATACACCCAAAGCTCTCTGTTGTCCTTAACATGGCCTGCCCTCAAGGGAAACTTGTACCAGAATCTAAGCACTTTGGGATAACCAAACCTGGGGAAAGTAAAATGCCCCACAGCAGGCTCACTAAAAGAGGACACCTGATCAAAGGCCAATGCAGGCTTTTCCCCTTCCCTCTGGCCACACCTCACCACCACATCAAGAGGCCTCCTGATTACAGCGGAAAGAGCTACAAGCCCCAGGCTCTACTGAAGAAGTCTTTAGCCAAACCCAAAGACCAGGAAGACCAAAACAAGGGCACCTGGGAAAACGGTAGCCTCTGATACCACAGCTACAGCAAACAGCAAGCACAGCCTGGATTCTAGCCAATGAACATAAAACCTCACACCGAAGGCCTATCTACCTCAATTCCTTTCATCCAATACACCATGTCCAGCTTTCAGCAAAAACTGACAAGCCAAAAAAAAAAAAAAAAGTTGATTGAAAAATCAGTACCACCACACCCTCACTATCTACCTCTCCCTACCCACAACCTACTAAAAAAAAGAGAAAAAGAAAAAAAAAAGTGGGCCAGAAGCACTCCACAAAGAATGGGGAAAAAGCAAAAAACGCTTATTAGAATGAAAGCCCCAGTAGAAGAAACAAACGTAGAATGAACACAATGAAAACACAGATTAGCATGTAGTATAGAGAGTAAGGGACAATGCAAAATGAAATGTGCTAAGGGAAAAGTCAACATGACCCAAAGAGTTTATGCCTAACCAAAGTGTCTTTCAAGTGCACAGGCCACAGAGAGACATTCTCAAGCACACAAGAACTCTGGTAAAACACATCAAGCTGCATCTTTTCAAAAACGTACTGGATGATCAAAAAATAACCAAGAGATAGCACAATATAAAGATCTCAGGAATGAAGAAATTATCGTAAAGTAAATGTCCCCTCTATTTAAAATCACAATATTTAGGGGCGCCTGGGTGGCTCAGTCAGTTGGGCATCCAACTTCAGCTCAGGTCATGATCTCACGGTTTGTGAGTTCAAGCCCTGTTTCGGGCTCTGTGCTGACAGCTTCAGATTCTGTGTCTCCCTCTTTCTCTGCCCCCACCCCACTCACTGCTCTGTCTGTCGCTCAAAAGTGAATAAATGTTAAAAATTTTTTAAAATCACAATATTTAATAATATATAATTATGTAAGTCTATGTACAATGTTTAATAATATATAATTATATGAATTTAGGTATAAAAGAATGTGAATGCTATATATCTTGACAGTGTAAAAAGATAATACAAAATGACTTAAAATTTGGGAGATGGGAGTAAACATAAGTGTACTGATCTTAACTTTGTTAGAAGAGTCAGTTGATCACTCATAAAAGGGAAACACAACTGGTCATTTGTAAACTAGAAACACATTTGAAAACTGGCAGCTAAATTCTAATGTTTGTTTATAATCTTTTTTTCTTAAAGTCCTATATATTTTAGAGAACTTAAAACTTCTTGTGGAGCAACATTTAATTTGAAGTTCAGTAATTTCTTCAATTTCATTTTCTTTCACTTCTGACAAATTCAAGTAAAATTAAACTTACTGTTTGCAATTAAAGATACAATATTTAGAATGACCCTAATGTTATAAAAATATTTCATTCTTTTTCTCATTTTAGTTTTTTATCAATCTATATATCCATCCTTTTATCTGTGCCTATTAATTTAAGTACGTATGATAATGTTCATTAAATAGTAACATTAATTATATTTAGAGAATGATTTGGGGCAATCTGTTGTTTTCTCTCTGTATTATGTGAAATTTTTATAAATGAGCATGCATCATCTTTATAGAAACAATAAAAAGTGATTATTCTCTTTACAGATTTAATGGAACAGTTAAATTAGTGCCATATGTCTTTTTCTTTTAATAACCTGGGATTTGGGGCAATCAGATTTTGAAGTCTCGGTTCAGCACAGAGCTGCTGGTACATTCTCGAGCGATGTAAAAAAACCTAGTTTTATCACCTATTAAAATGAAGGAGTTGACCTAAGATGTTTTAAGTTTCTGTTCAGCTCTGAAATTCTGTAACTCAAGTACTGATGATGAAAATCTCTGTATGCTGAGTAAGAAGGAGTAGCATTTGGATACCATGGAGATACTTGGCTACATTGCCTCTGAGGAATGTCCTGACTTCCTGCAAAATCCTCACAGCATTCTTATTTGAAGAAAGGCAAAGGTATGTAGAAGGGAAATAGGGCCGGATTTATAATCATGAAGCACGGTACTTTTCAAGAGGTTGTAGAATAGAAAAAGGACAGATACAAACGGGAATGCAGTATTCATGAGAAATCCCTTAAAATGGTATCTTTTCCTGCTACAACCATTATCTTTGCAGCAGGAGTGGGAAATGATGCAAAGATATTTGAGCTCTTATGGGAAAATTGTACGTTTAAGTTAAAAATGATGACGGAGATCAAATAAATTGGATATTTGTGGAAGACATGGTAGGCCTGGAGAACACTGGAAGAAAACTTAACAGCCCTTATGGCCTACTTCGTATAATTATGAAATGTGATTATGCAGACTAAAACACAGGAAACAAACAAATGAGGCTAAAACAGCACATTTCTTTGGCCTGAGAGAAACATAATGACAAGCTTGCTCTGCAATTCAGTAAATAAAACATATTCTAAAGACAAAAAGATTGAAATAAAAGCCATTAGAAAAATGAAATCAGTAATTTTGAGGCCTACTGACTTCCAATGAAATGTCTTTCCCTTCTTCAGTGACTGTAGAGTCTAAAACCCTGAGTTGTTAATTTCATTTTGAATGTTTGAACCACAAGCCTCTAATTTGCAGGCTGAACAACAGATCTGTATGAAGAACTATCAACAGCATCAGATAAGACAATTAATAATTGCTTATAACCAGCAGCCATTTTATGGAATTGCCTGTGAATTTCAGTTTTGGGAAAATGAAAGCATGGAGAATCCATTCATCCATGAAGTTGGTGAGCTATGTATGTATGTGCATATGTATCAGCGATAGTGTCCGCATTCTCTGTTGCTTTGTAATATTTCTTAATGATCTTAATGATCTCAGAGTTGGTTTTTCCCTTTCTGACTCCCAGTGAACTCACACAGCTCAATTATCTTCAAAGAGCCATCATGCCCAAATGCTGACTCCAATGTTTATTAGATTATAATAAGATAGGTCGGCCAGTCTGCTGCCATCACGAAGATAAATTAAATGCAATGGAAACGTTTGATTTTATTATAAGCCTTTCTCTCTTGGCCAAGTTCACTTTTTGGGTGAGCCAGACCCTATATTAAGCCCAGGTGGTCTCGGAGGCAACCGCATAGATTTTGATAAATGGGATCATTATTTCTTTGAATATAAATAATGGCAGCCCTTATACAGAAATTTAAATGAGTGATAAAAAGCCTTGTTTATCTGTTATGATTTCATAACAATTAAGCTGCTAAAACTGGATTATAAATCACTGAAAGAAAACTGAAAACAACTAATAAAGTGTGGAATCTTTACTAATGAAAGAAAAACATTTGACTTCTGTTACCACCTAATAAAAGTGTACTTTATTTTCATTCCTCATTTACAAAGCTTTTTTTTTTTTTTTCCCTTACTCCCATAACACTTGGCTACCTAACTAGTACCTGATTTTTAAAGATTAAGGGGGGAAATTCTACCTGGCACTCTAATTGGTCATATCAGCTATAACCTGACTTTTGTAAGTAGACATACCTACATGATGACTGACAGCATTTGAAACATCCACACACTGCAGGTTTGTGGCTGTGAATTTTAGCCACTCCAGCTTTTGAGAAATGCAAATAATGAAAACTCATCAAAGGGCTGCTATAATTCTCACAGCTGACTAAGTGGGAGCATTTCTGGCTACTCAAAATTAATAGCAATTTCCAAGGTCTTATAAGAACAGCTGTCACTGAGAAATATACTCACAAACACAAAAGGAACTCTCCTCCAAGTTTCACTAGAGGCATGAAAGAGCAACTCTTCAGAACAATCTGGGTGGATTATTAAAGGAGCAATGACAACAGACCTCTCATAATAAGCACACCACACAATATTGATGAATACCTGCTATCTTGCCCACAGCCAGGCACATACTAGACTCTCCTCAAATATCTGCTGAATGAATGCACAAAGCAGGACTCTTTGCTGGTGGTCCACATGGTATAGCCAGCAATTACAATGAGGACATATCACAGACAGAGCTGCTGCCCTGTTGTCACTGAAGTGCTAAAACTTGGAGTCATCCTATGTACAAAACCATCGCTGGGAACATAGTTAAGACTGCACGGACTTGGTCATATTCTGTATAAAGATGATAACTTTTTAAAATGCAATCACACAAAGCCTCCCAAAGCCAGTATCAATCTTATTCAGGCAGGGGCCAATGAAGGTAGATTTGAGGACATTCATATATGCTGCAACAATTTTGAAAGTGAGAAATGTTTCAGATATGTGAGAGTTTAATGTTGCATATTTAAGAATAATTATACAGTTGGACTAACTCAGATGCTTGCATTTTCCATCTCTTATTATGATGTTACTTGTCTCTTTCAGGGACTGAGACATGGCAAGAACTTGTCTTTGTCACAATATTCAACTAACAGATTTTTGCAGAGAAGAGATGTTCTTCTCTTTGGTCTCATCTGGGGCACTCTGAAAATTCCCCTTTCGTGAATGACCAAGGTCATGGAGAGGAAGATTCAAAACACAGAAAGAGGACTAGGAATGAAGAGACATGAACTTTGCCTATACCCCAAGTCTTGATGTGACTTTCAACAAAACTGAGCATTTAAGTGTCCTTCCTTCATTCCTTCTTTCCTTCCTTCCTTCCTTCCTTCCTTCCTTCCTTCCTTCCTTCCAAGAGACAGACAGCATGAGCGGCGAAGGGGCCAAGTGGGAGGAGAGAGAGAGAGAGAGAGAGAGAGAGAGAGAGAGAGAGATAGAGAGACCTAAGCAGGCTCCATGCTCAGCACAGAGCCCCCAAAGCAGGGCTCGATCGCACAACCCTGGGGTCATGACCTGAGCAGAAATCAAGAGTCTGATGCTCAACTGACTGAGCCACCCAGGCACCCCATGAGTCCTCATGAGTCCCCATGAGGTTTGGGAGTGCCCAAACCTTTAAGACTCCTTGGTGTACTTACATTTCATAGTGTGCAAATGGGTCCAACCCGTTGCTATAAAAGTCTCCTTGCCGGTTGCAGAGGAAAGCCTGATACTCTATGCTTCACAACTACCCACTCTCAGGCCCCACATCAGATTTACTGAATCATAATTTCCTAGTTTGGCAAAAAGCTTCCCAGAAAATTCTGAAGTCTTTTGCCCCCAGCTCCCCATACACTTGAAAGAAGTAATTAAAATACTGTTTTATGTCTTGGGTGGAGGGAACAGTGTGTTGCAAACCATACAGTGAGGTACCTTGGTCTCTCTCATAACATACTAGGTCAGGAAGCTGGCAGGAGGCATTCTATTTTTGCCTACATAGCTGTTTGCTATTTAAAAATCCAAGGGGGCTGAGCTCTTGGTACAGGTGAATTTATCTAAGGCTTACTGAATGCTCCCTATGGCTATGGTTGGTAGCATTATAATTTGGGTGGTGAGTAGATTTGCAATTTTTATATTAAATTTGGAAAGCTGGTTATAAAACTGTTGAGAATGCATTTCAGTGATGGATGGCAAAAAGCTGTCCAAATCAAATCCAAGGCCAAGAGCCAGTTTCTTTTCTTCCCTGTCCACCCCCACCCCCTTTTATTTTTGGTACTGCTTTGGGGAAATTACTTGGAAAATACAGAAGGTGAGAAATGGTTCTATCAGCACAAACTGGAAGTCCATATACGAATTAAACCACCTCCTTTTTTTCCCCTCCCACTGTTATTTACTGGGCACCCAGAGACCGTTACACTTGAGACAGAAGAGTTGCTCCATACAGCAATCTTTCATGTTCTATTCAAAAGCTCTTGAAAACATTTTCCCCACCCCCTCAGCTCTGTAGGGAGAAGGGAGCCCCCTTGGGGATGCGGTTGATGGAGGCTGAGGTCCTGTTTGACACTTGGGGACTCGAATGACTCACTGTGATAACTCAGTTATGAGGTAGACATTCACACATCATGTTCCATGCCACGTATGCTGTCACCACACACGGGCATTAAAAGTTCCCATAGCATTGATTTTGATGGTACCTTTCAATACAGAACATAGCCCATTTTCATGGTTCATCCTTTTGCCTCCAGGAAGACCAACACAAACCTGCTTCCGAATGACTCTTGGCCAAGATTATAAAAGGACCCTTGATGATGGATTCCAATGCCTAACTTCTCTCACTGTGAGATGGTTCTCCTGAGAAGTATGGTGCCCACTAGGTTCTAGCACTTGTTAAATATATTAAAATTAAAGACCTCTAAAATCAGAGTGTGGCATCTCCGAACCTCCTAGAATGAGCAGCTCTCACTGACCCTCTCATCTTCCAGCCCCATGTCCTCCTACTTTATAAAATACATACAGAGCCCCCTAGACCACTCATCCAGAATGTTGATGGGGCACAGGCACCATGTTGTCACTCTTCATTCTGATGGTTGAGAGGGAACATGGTCTTAAAATAGTCTTTCTTCCCAGCTTCATGATAAACTGTGCTTTGATCAGATCATTGTCCACTCTCAATGACGTGGATCCATAGGTAAACTTCATGGACACGAGATCTTAACGGTAACTCTACCTCCTCCGTGGCAAAAAGAGAACATTTGTGTTTGAGCATATAACTTGACTGATGTTTAAAGGGATTATACTACTGACTTTAATGGAGTACAAAATTTTTCATACAGATAAAGAGCACTGCAGAAATGATTTGCATGATAAAATTTCAAAGACATGCTCTCTAGCAGATGCTGCATATTACTTCATAGTCGCTTTCAATAAAATATTTTATCTGAGGCTTTCACAGTCTTTTACAAACTAGCTGTGGCATTATCATTTTACAGATGTGGAATCTGAAAACACAGGGTTTAATTTGATTAAGATTCCATACAAGGTCAATGAAGGGGAGCAGAGAAAGAAAGCTAGAAGGAGCTATTATCCTGCACAATACATGTCAGTATATCAAGAGGACAATTAATTCAAGACAAAAGGGAAACCTATTTAGAATCCAGAAGAAGCTAAGATGAAGGGAAATGAATAAACAAAAATAAAACAACAATTTTAAAAACCTTGAACAATGCAGCACCTCGAGTGAGGGCTCAGCCCCTCACACAGTGAATCTGAAAATGGAAGGAACGTAATGTTCACATATGATCCAACACCACCTGCAGCCAATCCGTTCTTCTTTAGTGTTCCACAGAACAAAGAACTTTGTTTTCTTTTTCTGAAATTTGTCACGATACAAAAACAATGGACTCAATTTTTCTTTAGTGTCTACTTTGTCCCTGCCCTCAGTCCCCATGCCTGAGTTTCATGGGACCCAGTGGCTTTGTCCTTTCAATTCACAGGTTTGTTTTGCTTGTAATCCCCCTAAAGTCCTTCTATTTTCTTCACAGACACACATTATAGCTAATAATCAATGGCCTCTTCCTGTTTTAATCGGGTCACCACCCAGTGTATATAAAGTATCCCTGAGGGGTCTCCAGTTGACATCCCTCTCCTTATGGAGACATTATAGTACACAGTAAATAATTAGGCAAATACATGGGAGTAAACAGGGAAATTAGAAGACGTAGCTGAATGACGGTTAAGGAATTCTTAAAACCTTGCCACTACTTGGGGGTAAGGCTCGGGGCTCTCAGTCAACCCAAGTTTTGTGTGTTCTTTTCCTAATCTTGGTTCTTCATAAATTAAGTCTTTTAAAAACAGTTGAGCAATTACCCAATTTCTTCACAAGGGAAGTATGCATGTGTGAATCGGAAGTCATGCAGCTACCTTTAAGAATGTCCACAAAGAAGCAGTCACAGCAGCAAAAATCTGGAAACTACCCCTATGTCCATGAAGAGGAATCTGCGAATCTGATAAGGTGGTATGCCCACTTTGTTAGTAGACACCACTGCTCCTGGCAAAATGATCAATCACTTGATAAGCTGATAAACTGTTTGTATAGACTAGGGAAGTGATAGCTATCTGGTGTGAAGTCATAGATTCAGGCTTCTCTGAGTGAGGTTTCTTTTATAGCTCAGCAGGTCTCTTGTAGGTACTCTGCTGGAAGCAGTGATATTTGTCTTATACCTTCCTCAGGTCAATCAACGCTAGGTATGGCCTATGCAAGTCCTGTGAGTACGAATGTTTAGCTGGACCCAAGAACTCCTGAGGGCATTGCAAATGATTACTTCTGAGGGCCAGATTAAGAGAAACTTTCACACTCTATGTATACATCTTTGAATGACTTCAATCTTTTACCATACACATGTAATTTATTATCTGAAAAAAAAATACTGAAAGAAAAAAGAAAATAGCCATAAAAAGAACTGTTATATCAAACTCCTGTAGAGGTATATCCCCCAGGAAAAACAGGGCTAAAATGCCAGAAGAAAATGTGAATGAACAGGATATAATTCAAAGTTCCAAAAGATTATAAGCTACAACCCAAACTAAAGTTTCAAGGTGAACAAAGATTCTCCATCTTGGCAAGTAATTACAAAGCCTATGTATTTTTGAATTCAAGGGTTTTGTTTTTTTTATTTTATTTTATTTTATTTTATTTTTTTAATGTTTATTTATTATTGAGAGACAGAGAGACACAGAGCGTGAGCAGGGGAGGGTTAGACAGAGGGGAGAGACACAGAATCCGAAGCAGGCTCCAGGCTCTGAGCTGTCAGCACAGAGCCAGATGCGGGGCTCGAACTCACAAACTGCGAGATCATGACCTGAGCCGAAGTCGATTGCCCAACCGACTGAGCCACGCAGGCGCCCCTCAAGGGTATTTTTTCAATATATTTTTCAGCTTGATTAAAAATTTGAAACCTTGTATAACTTGGTAAATTTAGTATGTATCATTACAAAAAAAAAAAAAAATAATCAACCATCTTGTTACCCTTGTAACTAAAAGACCAAGAGGAGTTTCATACTTCTATCAAAATAATGACCCCAATTTGGTGAAGGAGTGAGGTAAATAAAATATGTTCCCACTTGGCTATGAAACAGTTATCTGTGAAAGGAAATTTTCAGCATCCTTCTATGTGAACCTTTGGGCCTTCCTGAAGAAGTTACGTCTTTAACAAGTCAAATGATTTCTAGGATGCCGACAGGCCAAGTAGACCATTTGGAGATAGATGATTACTTCAGTAAGATTAACGTTATATACAGAGACGTCAATAATATGCACAATGATAAGAGCAATCATAACTGTTGAATACCTAATGAACATTATTGATCTCAAGTCTCCACAAACACTTAGCACGTAAGAGTATGTGAAGGTAGGCTGCGCAAAAGAAAAATCAACTTTATGGAAGAAAATACAGCTGATATTCAACTTGACATTTAAGCTTCATCTTGAAAATGTTAACTGGGCAATGTCGTTCTCCTCTCACTGAAATAAGATTTATCTAGAGCTACAATGACATGCTGCTGCCTTTTTACAGATAATGTTTTCCCCCCATTTCTATTTTTATACTATTGTTTGTTTAGAGATAGTAAATGGAGCCCAATTGCCTGGGCTTCCCGACTGGCTTCTGCCCACCAGGTGTGTGACAGGAGGCAAGTCTCTGGCTCCGACCACAGGGTCCTGAATGGCAAAAGCATAACACAAGACCCAGGACATGGGAAACAGTCAGTGGTGAGGAAACCAGTCAGAGTGTGGCTACTGTAAAGCTCAATGGCACCCCCTCAGGCTTTGTAATTACAACCTCCCTTTCTACAGGCGGTGTTTATTTTAGGATCTCACCACATGGTTTCAAATCACTACTCATATTACCTCCTCTCTTTCAAACACATGCATACATGTGTCTGTAAGTTCTTTACATTTTTTGCCCTCAGAAGAAGGCAAAGTCACCAAGTTGGACTCAAAACAAGGAAAAGCAATTTCTAATCTTGGTTATCAGTTAGATCGTGAGCCTGCCTTCAGGAAAAGGGTTTGTATGGGAAGTCATACACGGATAGAATGGAAATTCTAGCTTAGTTTCCACATCCAGACCTTCTTTAATATCATTCGGTGGTTTCCCACAATACTTGTGATCAAGTGATACATGATACAGTCCCTCCTTCCTGTCCCTACCTCCCTGTCCTCATCTCTACCACACTTGCCACTTTTCACAGGACTTTTTATTCTTGGAACATGTTTGGCCAACAGGCGCGGTCCCACCCCAGGGCCTTTGCATTTGCTGTTCCCTTTACTTCAGATGTGTCTACCCCAGATTTTCATGCCTGGCTCCTTTTCAACATTAAGATTTCCCCAGGCCTGCCTAGCTCTCATGCCACACGATCACACTACCTTGTTTTATTCTCTCCATGGCACTTAACATTATCTAAAACTATCTTATTTGTTGGTTTGTTTGTTTACTGTTCATTCTCTCTGCTTCCTGAGAGGAGGGGATGTGGCTGTCTTGCCGACAATGGTATTCAGTGTGGGGTGGTTCAATACAGACTTGTGACTGACTGGATGAAGGAGACCAGCCCGATTTTCCTCATTCAAAGCTCACTTAACTTTTTTCAGCAGGTACGTACACTCTTTCTGCCCTTGAAAAGGATTATCACATATGTGACAATCTGTGTTCGTTAATGTTGCCGGCTACCAGGCAATCTCTTCCACTTATATACTTACATCATGTTTAACCTCAGGGGTATTTTCTTCCATTATGTTTTTAAAGACTGCTTCTGTTTGCTTTGAAATTTTCTTTAAAAACACTGATCAGGACTTGGCATCTGAGTGCCCAACCCTGAAACAACCTTTATACTAAAATGCCCAACATCTTCTGCCCATTACATTTTATGGATATTTTTCCTAGAAGGCATGCAGCTCACTTAAGATGGTAACTGTCACATAGTGTGCGTGTACGTTAAGTGTTAGTTATTATATTTTCCTTGTTTATTGTCAGTGTGTCCCCATATGAATTCAGGATATGTAAGAGAAGACATTTTTGTTCTTGTCCGCCACTCTATTACTAGAATGTTTTAAATCTGCCTACATACAATGGCGCTGAACTAATGGCACTGAAAGAACAGATATGAAATAAATCCTGCAATGCATGATACACACGTATTATAATTGATAGGATACACATACATTTGTAGCATTGGGGAAAACCTGCACATTATTAAAGCACTGGTGGAGTAACTTATAATTAAGCAGGTAACGAGCTGCAAAGCTCAATTTAAAAACAAGTCACTCTATACGGTAATATGTACATGATACTTCCAATTTTTATTGTCAGTATTAACTTGGGACATGAAGAGTAAATTGCAGAAACAAACTCAATAACTTGACTTTGATGCAGTTACTTCTGGAACTGAAGCCTCTTGAGGAACACTGAACTAAAATCCAAATTCGCCACTTCTTCAGCTTTTAGTTCACTGCTACCTAAGAGCTTAAGAGAATTTCGGATTCCTCAATTTTACCAGTACTCAAGGAAGCTTTTATTTATAAAAAGGAATTTCTCTTTATATTTGTATCAGATAGGAAAGAGTAAGAGCCATGGAAAGGTTAAGGAAGCATTAGTTATTTGATGTGAGGGAAAAATGTCTGACTAAATTGTTTTCTAGGCTGTCATAAGAAACTATAAAAATAGTGTCGAAAGCAATACTTAGTGAAAGCAGGTATTAGACAGTGACTACTGACTGATTTGCAGTCAGTTCAAACCAAAATTCCCAAAGAGTTGTGCAGATACAAGGCTTCCTTTAGTTCAAGTAAAAACACTCACTCACTCACTCGCTCACTTGGAAGTATACATTAACTTTAAGAATACTTTTCTTTGTTAAGAAGGATTTTAGGGGCGCCTGGGTGGCTCAGTCAGTTAAGCGACCCACTTCAGCTCAGGTCACGATCTCACGGCCCGTGAGTTTGAGCCCCGCGTCAGGCTCTGTGCTGACAGCTAAGAGCCTGGAGCCTGCTTTGGATTCTGTGTCCCACTTTCTCTGCCCCTCCCCTGCTCATGCTCTGTCTCTCTCTGTCTCAAAAATAAATAAAAATACTAAAAAAAAAAAAGGATTTTAGAAACTAGTCTTTGCCCAAAGAGGAAAAGATTAATAATGTATCAATACACTCTGGATATCTGATCAGATGTATGAAATACCCCCTTGCTTCTAGAGAATTCCATATTGACTATCTACCTCCCATCCATGTTTGATGGCAAATTAACCTTAAAGACCTAATTTCTCATTAAGTGGAAGTCTAAGCATTAATATATCTTTTTTAAGAGAAAAAAGGGCAAATCTATATTGAGGGATTTATTACTGTTTCATTTTAGTAGATCTTACCATTAAGAAGTTGTAAGTTTATTAAAATATTTGTTTAAAATTGGTAAAATGTACTAAAAGGGTAGAATTCATTTACTGTCACTTTACTATCACTTCCAAAATCCTGTGTTCAGAAAATGTTTAAATTGTGTAGAACAGAAATGAAACAAAGAACAAAAGTTAAAAAGCTACCTTTGACAGATGCGTAATTGCAACAAAACTTGGTGACACTTACAAGCTAATACCTAAAGGGAGGGGGGCATGATAATGCAATCAGCTCATTTACTTTATAAAATAAATGTTCTTAATTGGAGATAATTATTTCATAACTTACCTCTGCATACTTTAACTTCAATGTTTTATGCATTTCTCGAAAGCGACTGTAGCGCCTGAATACGGTCCATGTCTCATCTAGGACAGTAATCTATTACCAGGAAAATCAAAATAAATCAGCATTAATTAGAGGGGAAAAAAATGACTAGAATTAAAAAAAATAATTTTAAAATTAACAAAAAGTGATTAGCATGTGAAATTTCTCCAGAACTGAAAACATTAATCTAACTGCATAAATAAGACTTATAAATAATAAGGGTTCTCTACTTAAGGATGCATCTCTGGTTCCTAAATCTGTTTATAAGCAGCATGTGCCTATGTAAAATGAAAGACAGTCACCTCTTAATGGCTTATAAAAAGTGTCCCTTTACTCTCCACTTGGGTGGTAGAAAGTAAATCCCATAGGGTGACCTTTCTGTTATGGCACTGTGCCCATACAAAATGTCAGTGCAGGCTCCCACATGCCACCATAGTGGATAGGATGGGAAAAAATGAGAGAAGGAGAAGCCAAGAAGTAAAGGGAGGAGGAAAAGGAGGAAGAGAAGGCAGAAGGAGAAAGAGGACAAAGAAAGATGAGAAAAAAAAAATCTGTAACTCAATTATTAGCATAAAAACATACAACATAGTTGGCTTTATTTTAGAGGAGGAATTCTCAGTCCAATCTTTAACTGGTAGTCGAACTTACAGTTCCTGTTGAATGTGCTAACTGGTACACATGCAAAGGTCCTGAGGCACATCAGCTCACATAATCAAGATCACAGTGACAAGGGGAGGCTGGTAGACACCACCAGCCTGGACAATCACAGGCTAACAAGTCTCAAATTCCTATTACAGTTCCCACTTTTCTTCCTAGCTCTAGACCCATGTACCCGAGTTGGAGACATCATTCTCTAGATGTCACGCCATAGGAACTTCAAGGTCATGTTGTCTAAAACCAAACTCCACATGCTCTCTCTAGTCTCTAGTTCTTATCTGGTGTATTTTGCCACCATCCAGCAAGCCCTGTCAAACAGATGCTGAAGCCACACCTGATCCCCTCCTCCCCACCAATGTGACCAAGGTCCAACGAGTACTAGGTCTTGCTCTTTTTGCTTTGTAAACATTTCTTAGAGTTCTATCCTTCCATCCTCCACCATCATCACCTTCTCACTCTGGGCCTTCGGGTCTCAGATGGCCTTTGCCAGGGCCTCCCCCAGTTGTCTGCATCCACATTTGCCCCCTCCAATCCCTTCTCTGCACAACTGCAAGGGCAGCTTTATTCCACACACTCTGCCCCCCTAAAGACCCTGTGGTAGTTTCATACTGCCATAGAAAAGAGCCCAAATTTTTAATTTTAAAGAGCCTAATTTAAAATTTTTAACCCACTGCCTGCAGCAGCCTCATTTCAAGCCTGCCCCCCCTTAGGTGTCTTCACTCCTGCATACTCCCTGAAAGCACATACTCTTTCCCACCGCAGGGCCCTCGCATGGGTCTTATCCCTTTATGGGAAATCTTATCTTGCACATTACAGCAATGCCCTTCTCGAGCACTGTCATTCAACCTGACTCTCCCACATATAAACCACAGGGGATCAGTAGGAAGGGAGAAGCAATAGTGGGGAGAATACCCATGCGGGTAGCTTCGGGAGGAGTGAGTCTTGAGTCTCAGCCATTTGGTTCGCTCATTTCCCAAAGTGGCAAGTGAGATGATTTTAGGTTACAGGAGCATGTACTTTTACTTTTTTTTTAAAAAAAATGTTCAGCATTCTGGTTCTGTATTCATTATTTTCTTTTTTTCTTTTTTTAATATGAAATTTATTGTCAAATTGGTTTCCATACAACACCCAGTGCTCATCCCAACAGGTGCCCTCCCTCATCACCCACTTTCCCCTCCTCCTACCCCCCATCAACCCTCAGTTTGTTCTCCGTTTCTAAGAGTCTCTTATGTTTTGGCTCCCTCCCCCCCTAACTTTTTTTTTTCCTTCCCCTCCCCCATGGTCTTCTGTTAAGCTTCTCAGGATCCACTTAAGAGTGAAAACATATGGTATCTGTCTTTCTCTGTATGACTTATTTCACTTAACAGAACTCTCCAGTTCCATCCACGTTGCTACAAAAGGCCATATACCTAGGGGCACTTGTACCCCAATGTTTGTGGCAGCACTTTGAACAACAACAAAATTATGGAAAGAGCCTAAATGTCCATCAACTGATGAATGGATAAAGAAATTGTGGTTTATATACACAATGGAATACTATGTGGCAATGAGAAAGAATGAAACATAGCCTTATGTATTCATTATTTTCAATGATTTTTTTTAAATTGTGGCAGGTTTCTTCTTATGAGTTCCCCCTAAAAAGTTATTTCTCTAAGGAAACAAAAAAGGTAAGTATATTTACAAAAAAATAAAGGCATTAAATTAAATAAAAACAGTACAGTTCTGCAGCTATAAGTTTTTAAAGCTGGTATGCAAGTCACCACACTGCTCCCTGTGGCTAAGCTGGGGGAGGGGGAGCTTTCTCTCTGATCTCTCCTCTTCAATAGACCCCACTGAAGCACTGTGAGGGAGGCCACCACAATCAGCATGGGTGTGAGGACTTCCTTAGGGTGAGAACATAGCAATACACTGCTCTGGCTGGATGCAAACCAGGTATCAAAGAGAGAACTGTAACAGGAGGGGCCACGATGCTGTCTACTTGTCAAGAGAACCCAGAATGTTAACGGGGCCACACTCAGGGCCTGGGAGCAGGAAGATGCTGGATGCTCACAGGTGAGCCCTTGCTGGGTTGGGACTTTGAATTCCATAGGAAGTCATCAAAGAAGCCTAGAACTCCCTCATCCCTCAGTCTCTACTGCTCCCTGGCTCTCTTTGGTTGCTTCCACTGTACCTTTTGAACTCCTAACCAGTCACCAGCAAAACACCCTAGATCCTTAGCCTCTTCCAGAAACATCCCCTTCATCCTCACTCTAAATGGAAACTGGCTCTCCCCTGAAGAATCACTTGTCCTGCAGTCCTCTCAAGTAGGGACTATTTTCTGCTGGGATGTAGGAAGGCACTGTTGTTCTCCTACCCAACTTTCAAACCATCGTTCCTCTGTCCATTCTGAAAATCCCTCCTCTGTGAAGCTCATGCCTTCCGATCCTGCTCTCCATCTTTCCTGCAGGGGCCGATGCACCTTGGTCACTTCTCCAACTCCCTGAAGGTCTTGGGCTCTGCTCACTGTCATCCACACCAACACTATGGAACTGCTGCCATGAATCTTGTCCACTCCATTAACACACAGATGATCCTTCCGACACCGTGACCTGGTCCTCGACCTCTGCCTGGTTCCTTCCTCACTCAACCTGGAAACCATGGGCAATCATGACCACCATTCCCTTGCATTCCACCTCAAACCTCTTCATCCTGCTCTTGAAATTCCCTGGACTAAGAACTAAACCATAGCCCTGGTGAAATGCAACATGGTCCTGCATCTGCCTAGTAGAATGTGGCTGAAGTAAAAAACGCCACCAAGTGGACTGACTGGTCTCATCTAAAAGTCACAGTCCACACTTTTCAGTCAGCCTGGAGGCCTCCCACCAGTCATACCTCATTTTCCAGTTCCATCCACTCTTCTCCTAGGTAAGTTTTCTAAAAGTCTACCCCATCTTTCTCCTCAAGCCTCCATCACTTCTCTCCTGGTCCTCAGTGGATAACCTTAATTCCAACTGCATTGAGAAAATGAAAGAAATCCAAAGAACATTTCCACAGGCACCCTCAAGCGAGTCTCCTCATTGCCACCATCTACCCTGTACCTCACGTTTTCCCCTGTTATCAGGCAGGAGATATGGATCAGTGCTCCTGTTAAGATCAAGCCCTCTTCTTAAACACTGGATTCCATCCTCTTTTGCCTTCTGAAGGATACTGCAATACACAATTTTCTCTTCTCTATCCTGTACCAACACATTCCCATCCTGTACTAGATTACTCCCATCGGCATCTATACGAGCTCTTATGTCCGTCATCTTAAACTCCCACCTCGGCCTCCCTTTCCTTTCTAATTACCACTCCATTTCTATTCTTCCCATCATAACAAATCTCCTTGAAAGAGTTTATTCTTGATATCTTGATTTCTTTCTTACCATTATTCCTTGAATCCACTCCAATCTACACAGCATTCCACTCAAGCTACTCTTACCAAGGTCATCAACAACTTCCATATTGCCAATCCACTGGTTAATTCTTGGTCTTGATTATACTCCATGTATCAGCAGGATTTGATGTACCTGACAGGTCCTCCTTGTAACACCTTTTTCATTTGGCTTCCAGGTGGCTACACTCCCTTACCTTAGTTTTCTTTGCTGAGATTTCTTATCTCCCTGACCTCTAAACATCAATATGTCCCAGGG